>NC_087560.1:17906280-18231464 GCF_036250125.1 Pseudopipra pipra | reverse complement strand
AAAGAAACAAACTTCTCTAGATGGAAATGCTTCCCTGCTGCTTTTGGGACCTGCAGAGAAGTCTTTCAGTGCAGCAAGAGAGAGGACAGGATTTTGGGAAGGAGCTGTCTCATCTTGGATGCTGGGATTCTGGGGAGGACCATCTCATCCAACAGCCCGGGGAGCCCTGAACTATCATGGCACAACTGTTCCCTGGCAGTGGACTGGGCAGGGAACTGAGCTATGCAGAGTGTACACAGCACAGAGTCATGTTAGCAAAGAAATAGAGATCTCTGTTGGATGGGAAGAGACTATAAAAATAACACACTGCAGAAATCCAGCTTAATTCAAACTACACCAAAGTCCAGGGTCCTGTTCTACATCCAGCTCTGATCAGAAGGGGTAATTCTCTCCTGCCTGGTCAGAGCACATTTATTACTGCTTATAATCCTTACATACATTTCATACTTTAAATTACCATTTTGAATGTTCTTACACTGTTGCAGAGTCAGACTGGTGGCATTTGCCAGACCTGGCCTTGCCATTCCTGGGTATAAATATGGACCGTGTTCACCAGAGGCAGAGCAGGGTGTGCAGATGGGGAGGACAGAGGAAATGGCTCCTGCTCTGCTTTCCCTGCAGGATCAGTGCAGAACAAAGACACCAAGTTCTGCTCTCAGCAGCAGCCCTGGAGCTCATCACCCTCTCCTCTACCAAGGCTCTCCATATGTACAGTGAGCACTTCCAGCTTCACGAGCCTTGTCCAGCACAAAGTCTGTCAATGACACACAACCTAAACCATCTTGTGCTCTGCAACCAACTTTGGGCTGTGCAAACAAGCTCATCCAATGTAGCCAATTCCATAACAAGAAGTTTCACAATTTTTAATACTACATCTATCTATCTATCTATCTTTAAAATAGATATATGTAATATATTAAAAAAAAAAGATAGGCTTTGATACAAGGTTAAAAAGAACACCTGAAATCACCTTCCTCCCCTCACGGATCAAGTAAACGCAGCGAGCAGGTGAACTTGTATTTAAATACACCCTGACTGTGTTTAAGAAAGAACTACTACAAGCTCGAATCCTGAGAAAGGCAGCAAAAACCTCCTGGAAGCAGCTCTGTCAGGGCAGGCACGAAGGAGCGTAACCAACATTTACAGTGGGCAATTGTTATAGTGAAAACAAACCTGGCAGATTAGATGTCACTGGGGAGGGATATCAGCGTCTGATCTAGGTAAGGACGGGGCACAGGGGTACCTGGAGCCTTGTCAAACTCAATGCTCTTATGTAGTAGGTTGAATAACAGAACAATGTTTACATTTCCCCTTGTGCCCTAAGTAGTTTGGAAGTTGGACACCTGAAAAGCCTGAATGGTTTTCAAAGCTGTGCCAGTGTCAGGTCTTGATCACCAAAGCCTTGACTGTCCCTTACCAGTATACAAGAAAATAAAACTAGAAAAAGCAAAATAACCTCAAGTTATTGCTGCTTCTGAACGTGGACATCCAGTAAAAACAGTACAAATGATGGAAAATCCAGGAGGTCTCTCACACTGGAGGCACATCAGCCACGTGCATGGTGAACACAGCAACTCAAAACACAACCAGCCAGCTGAGAACCTGATGAATTCCAGCCAAGAGGGAGTTTTCTTGAGCTTTTTCCATATTAACACATTGAAACTTCATATTGAAAGTTCTCTACATATACAAACAAAACGTTATGCAGTTCATGGCAAAAACCATAAACTGAAGTGTGTAGGAAGGAAACATCCCACGTGCATTGGAGAGCAATAAATGCTGTATAACAAAAGCACAAGAATCATGGAATTATAGAATATCCTGAGTTGGGAGGGACCCACAAGGTTCATCCAACTCCTTGCCCTTCACAGGACAACCTGTCCCAGAAATACTGGGTGGAGGAAGTAAAAACTTTAGATCTCTAACCAAGAGAGGTTGTGACTGGATTTGTGTCTCGGTCCAGTGAAAGATGGGGTGACTTGTGTGATACATTATCATTCCTCCTTACTGCTGCCCACTCTACAAAGCAGGCGACCTTCTTCCATACTCTTTAGCTCCCAGTTCACTCTGATCCTCACAGAACAGGCACCTGGGATGCCCACAACCTTGTGTGAAGAGCAATGCCCCTCCCAAGCCCACCTAAATGATGAGGTTTCCCTAGGCAGAACCCACTGAGGTCAAGGCAGAAAGGAGAATTTTTCCTCTAGGAACTGATTTCATGCTCACCTGTCTGCTGTGGACACCAGAGATGTCAGAGCCCTGAACTTATCCCACTGCACCATCAAGGTGAGCTCTCCACATTGCACCTCCAGGCTCATTTGATGTGATTTAACAAGGTCTCCTCCAGCCTTGGTCACCACAAGACTCAGGCAGTTCTTCACCCTCATTTCCAACACAGCTGTGCTGAAGGTGGTCACAAATGCTGTGGCACAGATGCTTCAGGTGCTCCAACAGCTATTGAACAGCCACAGTTTTCATCATTGTCAAACTGGGGTGACAACATCGTGGTGTAAAATTCTATTTTGCTATTACTGCCAGCCTGGATCCCAACACGCTTCAGAAGCCAAATTAGTGGTTCCAAAATTCAGCTTCATCACTCTCTTCTAAACTCATGTGCTCTCCAGAAAAGTGAGTCCCACTCCAGCTTGAATTGGACCATTTCATCTCGTCCCAGGGTCAGATGATTGTCAGTCCATCAAACGCTTCTTTGAAAACTGATTTCTTGCAGATGACCATGATTGCTACAAAACAGTATTTAAAAACATTTTAATATATGAAAAGAACTTTCCTCTCCTCTTATATCAACCACATGTTTGAGAAGGGGCCTGGGGTTTACCACTGCCTGGTGAGAAAAATAGCAAAAAAGGAGAAAGGATAATGGGGTGATAATGACTGGAAATGTATGGATTGAATTTGGGCTCCATTTAAATACAAGAGGACAATTTGCAACTCGGTGGTGTAGGAAAACACAGAGAAATGTTTGTGGCTCAAGTGTGTATTTGAATATAGAAAAATGTTTTGTGGCAAACTATATTTCTTTTAGCACAGACAAGCTCTGACCAAGCTGCCAGCTGCTGAAGTTGTGGTACTCACCCAGCCCAAGCAGATGGGCTCTGTCTGCTTGGGAATTCCTCAGGAGAATCCCTATTTTGGCACTACCACTGGAGGATGGGGACTGTTTGCAACCCCATCCCGTCGCAAACCACAGCCAGGAACAAAACTCCACCTCCACCTTGTGCCTCCAAACTCCTCCCTCTGTTTAACCTATCCTTAGGTGATATCTTAACTTGGCAGTAATTAGTAAAAGAGCCAACATGAAACTACACTTCAACCAGGAACTTCAATGGAATAATTTTAATTGTTGGCCTTGATGATGCAGTTGGAGTAGATGATCACTGTAAGTCCCATTCAGCTAAAAATATTCTAATCTATCCTACTGAAAGAAACCACAGAGGAATCAAGTCTGGTCCCACTTGGCTCAGGTTATCAGTGTCTTCTTGTCCTTGGAAGGCTCAGGTGTTTCTGCTGTTTTTATGGTGCTGCATTTTCAGGAGTTTGGTGACAACACTTAAACCTCACTTGTAGTCACTGCCAGACTTCCATAAATCAGATAATTTTCATAAACAGCTTGTTGCTTGCTCTACTGGAGGCAGGCATTAAAAACCATAAAATATTTTACAAAAAATTGGCTGAAAGCGAATTGTGACTTCAGGGCTTCTGCTCTGTGATCCCTTCCAAGGAGGGTCATTTTAAAGAGAGTTCACTTTGAGTAGGTCCTCATTAAGGACTGAATTTGTAATTCTCCGTGAAAACTGAGCCACAGGAAAATAATCATAGTTGAAAAGTCACTCTCCAGAGTGCCCAGAGAAGCTGTGGCTGCCCCAGCCCTGGAAGTGTTCAAGGCCAGGTTGGACAGGTCTCTGAGCAACCTGACCTGGTGGGTGGCACTGGACTCACTTTTGTTTTTCTCCTTGGTGTCCCGTCCTTCTGAAAAAAAGGTGCAGAACAGGGAACAGGCCAAGCACAAAAGTACAGAGGTTTGTAAAAACGTTCTTCCCTATTAAGCAACTGGGCTGATTTTCCCTGTGTAAAAGATGAATCAGATTGACCAAAGCACTTACCCGGCCGTCTCCACTCCTGATAGAAACCCTCGATTGCCTTTGTCACTTTAGCACATGAACACGAGGCCAAATGAAACACATGTTTACAGCTATAATGAGGATTAGCTTTGCACTAAAAAAGTTGAACTACAGTCAAAATTAGATGGTGACATGGGTATTTGCCAACAGCATTAAATGAGAAATAACAGAGTATGAGGTTTCTGGAATGAATAGAAAATGTATTGTTTAGAGACCTTTTTGGCCAAGTATCAACATATGCCAATACTTAAGACTTCTTGTTCTTATTTACTTACCCCAACAATAAAACAATTGTTGTTTTGTGCCAACAGCCTGACAGACTGGTCCTGTACCTTAGGAAATACAGATTGGATATTATTTCTCTCGTATCAGCTTCAAACTACTTTAAAAAAAAAAAAAAAGAGAGATGCAAAATAATTGAGTCCAGAGGAGAGGAAATAAGTGAAGGAGGTAATCGATTTTAATAACATATAGCATCAACACACATTAAGAAAATACATAAAATAGAGAGGGGGGAAAAAGCATTTTCCCATCTCAGAAGACCTGGCAGTGTTTGGAGGTTCTTCCAGCCCCAGGCAAGGTGAAGCCTCAACAACAGCAATGGTTGATCTTCACCCAGCGCCCTGCTCAGTGTGAGCCCTGAGCAGTGAGGTAACCACCCTCATTCCCACTACAAAAACAAGCAAACTGATGAACTAAAAACCCAGGAAATGCTCTCCAAAGCAGAGAAATTGAAATGTGTTTGCAGCTGAAACATTCAGTCTCTTTCCTGGTCTAACCACTCTCTCCGTGGTGTCGCCCACTGCCAGGCCACCCCTGTGCTCAGAACCAACCACTCCTTGCAGGATTTCCCACCTGGGAATGTGCCTCTGCCCTCCTGCCGTAACACCACAGCTGGAATAGATAGAGACCCATACCAGAGCTTGGTGTGGACACCTTTCTCCCAAGGTCAAAGAGGGGGGGTTCTCTGCACTGGGATCTGGGCACACTCCCAGCTCATTAACGCCTGTGGCAGGAAAAGTACAAGCAGAGAAGGTATCTACAACGTCTGTAGTGTCCACACATGAACGTAACATGCCTCTAGGGGTTGTGTACATTCACCCCCCCCTTTACATCATGCCATCCTTTAACAAAACATAAATAAAGGTATCAATTGTTTACCACCTGCCCTCTGGATATCCTGCGAAGGTTTTTGCTCTGGGAACACGAAGCAACACATGTCAGCATTAACTTTTCCGCCTTTTTTATACGGCTATAAACAGATCCACTGATTTTCCCCACTCCTCCCACTTTTTAATTTTGCAAAAATAAATGCTTTCCTGGACAGTCAGAGTTCATTACTGAGATGGAGCACAGCTCCCCTTGTCCTGCCCACAAGAATCGTAGAGCCATTTAGGTCAGAGAAGATCATAGAATCACAGAATTTTTAAGGTTGGAAAAGGTCTTTAAGATCTAATCCCACCATTCCCCCAGCACTGCCAAGTCCACCACTAACCCAGCGGCCCCAAGTGCCACAGCTGCATGACTTTTAAATCCCTCCAGGGGTGGTGACTCCACCACTGCCCTGGGAAGGCTGTTCTGATGCTGGCCAACCCTTTTGGTGAAGACATTTTCCCAACAACCAATCTAAGCCTCCCCTGGCACAACTTGAGGCCATTTCCTCTGGTCCTGTCCTTCGTTCCCTGTGAGCAGCCTGACCCCCATCTTGCTACAACCTCCTGTCGGGAATTGTAGAGAGCAAGAAGGTCCCCCCGAGCCTCCTTTTCTCCAGGCTGAGCCCCCCCAGCTCCCTCAGCTGCTCCTCATCGGATTTGTGCTCCAGACCCTTCCCCAGCTTTGTCACCCTTCTTTGGACACACTCCAGCCCCTCAGTGTCTCGGGTAACACACAGTTAAACAAGAGGTGAGTTTGAAAAGAAGCCACTGTGTCCTCCAAGAGCTGCTCTCCTCCCACACACTCACATCCTCCTTGGCTTCCACCTCGGCAGCCTCCAGAAGCCCCCGGCTTAATCCCGTTTCGTTCACATTGGGTCAGAGCACAAGCTTCCCAAAAATGTAACCGCCTGGAAAACCCAGCATCCCTGCAGCTGGGTCTCCAGGAGGGGTTTTCACACACCCCCTGGTTTTGCAGCAGGGGACGAGGACATGGGACCGGAGGAGATGGTTACACAGCGTCTCTTCCTGCTCCATTAACTCAGAGAGCCCAGAGCAAAGCTCCCCATCTGCACAGCCCGTGAGTCACCTCGGGGCTCGGGCAGTTTACTCTATATATTAGTCAACAGCAACAAACAACACAAATCCCCAGACATTAAAAAGCCTTGTAAAGTTTTTTCAATTTTTTTTTTTAATTCCCTCCCCCAAAAATTTGGCCACGGATCTCTAATTATAATTTTCTGGAGATTTAAAAAAAAAATAAAATTAATTGTGGTTTCTATAAACATGAGGATAAATTACTACATGTAAATATTGGTTCTCAACAGTTACTAATGCCTCTCAGGGGGCTGTTTCTATTTTACTGAGACAGAAAAACGAAGTTGTAAAAGATTTTCTTTGTCCCTTTTGCTCATCATGGAGGGGAGTGGGGTTTGAAAAGATTTCTTGTATTCACCACCGAATGCTTTCTAGCTGATGACTTTTGACAGCATTATTAAGTAAATTGAAGGGAAAGATTGATTTCCAAGATGATGCATTGTAAAGTCATGAGAAACAAAACTGAAGCTTTTATTCCAGAAATGAAGAGGCAGAAAATGCAAGGAAGACACTAAGACAGACACTGTACCACCCACCAGTTCCCCTTTTAAAGCTTCCAAGCTGACTGGCAGACAGAGCAATAATGAGGAAATTATAAGAGTTGTGGGGTTTGGGTTTGGATGAGCAACACGATGTGTGTGAGCATCCCTGAGGCTGATCCAGACTGTATGAGCTGCTTGGATCCAACTCTTGGGTTACAAGATTTACAAGGACATGTCGAGGTATAACATATTTACAGCTTCTCATTGGGTTAAAAAAACATGCCCTGAGAGCATCATCTCTTCCAATATTGCCCTGTTACAGCTCTGGATTATCATCCAGGTATGGAGGAGGGAGAAATTAGAAAGCCAGAGGAGAACAGACCTGAGCAAACCTTCCCTGGACCGAAGCAGCAGCGTGGGGTTGTACAGCTCCAGTTACACCTCACAGAGTCTGACCTCTCAAAGCTAAAGACAAAAAGAAGTCGCAAAAAAGGGCAAATCATGATCCAGGCTCTGAAAATATCACGAATGTGTCACCACAGCTGAAATACCACTGCTAATCCTCTGCCTCCTCTGACACAACCATTGGGGGGAAGTGTTTCTGTACCAGGGCTTGTGGCAGGTCTCCTGAGACCACACCATGGGTGGGAGCCCAGGTGAGATGCAGGTACAAGACACTCCCTCCTCAAACAACCCCTCCCCTCTTGATGCACAATATCCCATTGCCCCTCCAGCACAGCTCTGCACATGGCCAAACTCTGAACCAATACGAGGCACTGCTCTCACTCCAAAATACAAAAAAAACCCCAAACAACTTATGTTTTGTTTTTTTTAGTGCCAGATAAGTTCCCTGATCGTGGCCACAATGTCATGTACAACTGAGGAGCAGAGGCTGCAGCCTGGGAGCAGAAGCAGACAGAGAGAGGAGGAGGAGGTATCAGCACAACAAGCTGGAAGAACCACCAAACTGGACAAGAAATGAAAGCCAAGACAGAGGGATCTGGAGCAGAAGCCCTGTGAGGGAGAAAGCACTCTGGGTTCTTTAAATGAGGTCATTGATCAAACCCAAAGTTTCTCAAGCAGGGAAAACACAGACCCTTTGGGTGAGCAACCACATCAGGGCAGGAGGTGTTTGCCCAAGAAAACCCATCCACAGAGTCCCAACACTGTCAGGGAGAGCACTAAGCAGGTCAGGGAAAGAGATTGTGTTGCTTCAAACCAGTGACATTTTGCATTTGGCTCTTGTGCAAAGGCTGCAGCTTCACTGCCTTGTAATGAGTTTGCCTGGCCCCAAGAAACCACAGCCCTTGCTGGGACAGAGCAATGAACACGGAGAGGCAGAGCCCAGTGACGGAGCTGGCAGGGAACCTCCTGTTGCTCGATCACAAGCAGAGCCACAGCCCCGAGCTACCCTGCCCCTTCCACCAGCCCGTGGTGTGCTGAGCACTCTCCAGACAGACACAGGGAGATGTGGTTCCCACCCAAAACAGCTTCCAGGCTCCAGCTGGGCAGAACACAGGGAGAGCACACCCCACGTACACAGCTATGCTAACCATGCATTCACAGACATGTCCCAGTAACAGAGCCCAAAAACTGCTCCCAAGTTACTCATCTTGCATGTCAAGCCAGTCCTCATGGTTTCCATAGGCATAGGGGAGAGGTGGGTGTCTTGCTTGGTTTCATAACAGCGCTGCACGCTGGTGTGCAATAAATAAAGATGAAATGGAAATAATCCAACCCACTCCTCTTTGAGCACTGTTCAAGGAAAATATTGCAGCTAGAGACCATAAGCAGACCCAATAAATTTGTTCCCCCCTCAACCCCCCGCCCCGTTCCCCTTTTGTTATTAGGGTGTGACTAAAACATCACATTTGCAGCATCAACTTTAGGTCTTAATTAGAGATTCTTGCTGCGAGCTCAAGGGATATTTTAAAGTCACATTAAAAATATCATAGGAAGTCGCAGCAGGCACTCAGACACGATGCAAACCTGTGAGTTGGGCTGCATGAAACATGCAGTTGTGGTCCCAGGATTTTTCCTGTATCTTCAGCCTTGGATTCCTCTGGTAGTGTATTATCCCCTGTGGATGTTGTACCAAGGGAAGGCAGAGTGGGTTTCATAGACTGCATGCAGCTGTCCCCAAAAATTTATATCTGAAGGACTGCTGGACTTTCTTGAGTCAAAAATGGAGAAAGTGGGGCTGTGTGACAAGGAAAAAGCTTCTTGCCTGGGCTGCTGCTTAAGACATCATTGTCTGGCTGTGCTTTCTACCCAGCACTCGCTTCAGACGACTGAACTTGACCTATCCACCCATCATAAATTAAATTCTTTGATCTCATCTGTAACAACACAGAGCCCTAACAACAATAGATCAAACTGCAGCAGGGACAATATGCTTATTCTTTACCAACTAAATTTTAATTAGTAAACAGGGCGGGGGAAGAATCCACCTTTGCAGAACAAAAAGGGAATGAGAAAGCATTTAGTACTTGAAAGAAATCGCTGATAAAAAGCAGAGGCATCTTTCAGAGCTCTACATCCTTGTTCAGCTCCTCTGAAAAACCACATCATCCCCAAACCATTAAAACCAGGATGGATTTCACATTGTAAGGAGCCGCCGTGAAAGCGAACATCAAAAGGAGCCGGGGAGGAGGAAGCAGATCAGGTGGGGCAGAAAGGACATGATACCTTTTATCCACTGTTCACACGGAACCATGTGCATGATTATCCGTCTGTATCCGTGTTTGGGCTGCCTGGTCCCTGTGGTTGGTACAGTAAAGGCACAGTCAAGGCTCCCCCACCTCGAGGGGTGTTCAGTGTTTGCAGAGCAGCCTGGAAGAACCGCACGGCTCCCGCCGTTTGTTTTCTGTTTGCACAGGGTGGGTTTATTCTCACAGGGATCCTCGTGGGTTCCCCTTTGCACCAAACAGCTTCAGGCAGCTCGTGATTTCCAGGTGAGCCTGTCTGCTTTTGGCAGCCTGGCTCCTTCCAGGCAAGCATAAATACTTAATCCAAGTTTTCCCATCAACAGTGGCACTTGTCAAGGTAGGGATTTTCTGTGGCTGTGCACCTCAGGTCACTTTATGCCAAAGTAGAAGCAAATCCTAAGCAAACCTTCTTTTGCTGGAGCACCCATGATGTTCCCTCCTTTCCTGCTCCCTGGTGGCTCATACAAAGGTACAGTGAGAGCTCAACTGGTTCCTTGGTGGGATGCCAGACTGCACCTCTCACCTCACCCCAGCCCATGGCTCTCACAGAACTGGCAGGTATTTTGCAGACCCTGAGGTGCAGAAAGCCTCACTTAGGGAAAAAGAACATGGACTGCTGTAGATGACGTGCTCACATCAGGCTTGTTTCCTTGGGAAAGCAGCTAAACCCTCAACATGGCTTATTAAACCTGCCTGACACAGGAAGAACACAAGCCAAAACCAACCCAAGCTGTTCCTGCGGTGTCACCACATCCCAGGCAAACAAATCCAGACCACGAGCGGGAAGCGAGCCCACGGACAGGGACACTTCACCAAACCTCCCTGAGCACTAAACTCCCCGAGTTTAACCTCTGCAAATGCCTGTTGTGCCAGCAATGCCCTCACTGGAGCTTGGAAACAGCACCACACTCCACGTGTCCTCAGGCAGGTTTGATATGAAACCAAATTCCTGCTGAGCCGAGGCACTGGGATTTCATCGGCTGCAGGCGTCTGGTTGTAAACAGCTACTACCTTGAAAAAATAGTAACAGTCCAATTTTAATCAATAATTCAATTAAAAAAAGGAAGCTTCCAAGCAATGAATAAATAAACCAACTGCAAAACCTTTTTCCAGCTGGTTGTCAGTGTTTTTGAGCTATTTTACTAACTGGTGGTACCAAAACCCTCCACGGTTTGTTTACCACTGAAATGCAACCCCTCTGCAGTGCAAGGCTGTGGGAAAGGAAAAGAAAAATCTGGGTTTCAGCTGAAGTTATGGGATGAATTTCACATAGAAAAAATCTTAATGAGTAAACTGGAATTCAGACTGGGCACTGGGGCAAATACTAGGGCTTATATCAAGTGTCAAGTGACCCTAAATGACTAGAGGTAGGTGAGCTGGTCTTGTTTTTGTGTCAGCTGCTGATTTCCAGGACAGAGGACACAAAGTGTGACACCCTGCAGGTCCTCCCTCCACTATGTCTGATGTGTGATGGGAACCAACACCCAGCCAGGCTCCAGGTACAGTTCCCAAACCGAAAACACTTAATTTTCTTTCTATGTTTTACACTCTTGAAAAGATATTTCATTTTTACAAGACAGATCATACACAGACCAATGACAGATTTCATTAAGAGGAGAAAGACAACCAAGAGCACAACTGTAGCTCTTTTTTTTGGTGAGTTTTCAGTTTTCCCTTAGAAGTTAAAAAGTAAATAAATGGGGTGAAGTTTTCCCATTGAAGTCTCTGTGAGCACTGAGAAGATGAAATCCAGCCCACGCCAAATCAAATAAAGGAGTCGGAGTTTCTGTGGCACATGTACATACCCAGAAAGGACCTAGAAAGCACCAACCTCTCTGCCAGTTGTGCAGCCACAGCACCCAGGAATAACGTGAAAACAAATGAGCAAAATCCACCCAGAGCATGGGCAGGACCCAGCTTTCAGTTTGACCACAACCGGAAGGATAAAAAAGAGGAATCCGTCACCTCATGGATTTTCAAACTATGGTCACAACTGGCATCCATTAATTACTGATGCAGCTACGGCTGCTGGGCACTTTTGAGAACCAGCACCGGACACCCGGAAGGAGAAGGACTTGCTTCTCCTTCCCTTGCCACTGCAGACGGTGCCGAGGCCACGCAGCCCAAGTCCATTTTGTTCCTCGGTGGAATAACAGATGGTGTTGCCACCTCCCACCACTCACTGCCTCGTCAAAGCCCTGTGTCGTGTGTGTGGTCCACAGTTGGGTCATGCAACCAGCCAAAGCCCTCAACTCCATTTCCAGTTCACATCACTCTAATAGGCCCTCAGCTGGCCCGAGAAATTCCCAAACATCTCTTTCTACAAACAAGGAATTGGGTTTCCTTTGTCTTGCAATCAGGGGAGACAAATTCTCCCCTTAACCACAGCTTAATTTATTCCTTTTGGTTGCTGTTGCCTCCACCTAGTGCAGCTGTCTAGACTGGGGTGGTGGTGGTTTGCTTTCCTTTTTTCCTTTCTAGTTGGGGATTTTTGGAAGCTGCCTTTGCTTCTTTCCGAAACAAGTTTATTTTTAGTGTCACTTTTTCCATTGGCAAAAGATATTATGGCTGAGAGAGCTGCTCTCAGAGGAACAGAGCTGCTTTCAGTATGAAATGGAAAAAATCTGCCTGGTTGGAGGCAGGAGCAGGAGGAAGCAGCCGAGGTAACAGCGAGATGGTCAAAGCGAAGAGGGTCCCACGCACGCCAATGGAGGTGCTGCCCTTGGGAAGAGCACAAGTCCCTTTCAAACCCAAAACTTCCTAATCAAGGAAGGTTATGGCATCTTCTGACATCCTCTTGGCCTGATCTCCCCCTTGGATGCAGCTCCACGTGGGAGGATGCCAACATGACTTGCACCTGCCCGAGCCACAGCATTCTCAACTCTTCTCCCATCGGCTTCCAAGAACAAGTAAACACTTGTCAATGAGCCACCTGAGAGCTTTAAATAATGGATAACCTTGCCACAGGAACCTTCCTCCAGCACTAAACGGTTCCCAGGTGATTTCTCAGGAAAGGGGATCACAGGCATGGCTTAATTTTTTTTTTTGCTCTGCTGTTTACTACCCTGCAGCCTCCTGGCTTCCTTCTCACTGTGCTGACCTTGCTTGCTCTTTCAGATTTCTCACACTTTTTCTCCAAAATATGGACCCCTCTGGTCTTCCCAGGATTTTCCTGGTGTGTTTTCAGAAAGCTTCAGCTGGGAAAGGGATGGCAGCTTTCAGCCCTGAGTCCCCTTCTCACCTGCAGAGCTTAATCCCACCACAGTGCTCCTCTGCTTAATTACCACTAGTTTACTACCTTGCAAAGGGTAAGGGTGTAAAAATCCAACATTTTTTTTGTAAAGGGAGAGGTGGACTTAAAATAATTGGATAAAAATAAGTCTGGTCTCTTATTTTTCCAGCACCACTTTTCAACATTCACAGCCCCCAGACCAAAGAGTTCCCGACACCAGCCTGGCTTCACTGAGCTCAACACACCCCAAATACAGCACAAGAGGGCTGAAGGAATGAAAGTAATATATGTTAAGGCAAACCCTGCAGGCTTTTAGATTAGGAATGAAGAGGTGGGGGAGGGCATTAAAACACACACACAAAACCCCAGAATTAAGCAAGCGAGACCATTCCAGTTGAGCTGTTTCAGCCATTGTCTTACAACAACTTTAAACCCAATTGCTTCTTTTTAATGAGGTATTTTCTTCCTCCTAACCACCCAAATCTAATCCATGATGTTAGTCCAACTCAGAGAACTTAAAATCAGAACATTGGGGTCTTTCTTAATCCTCTTAACTTGCCAAAAGGTTTTCTGATCACACACCTCTTCCTTCCTACTTAAGACTGGTTTTTTTCCACCACCCTTTGTCTCCTGTTTACAGCTGTGAGAAATTAGGATCCAGGCAGTAAAATCTCTACATAACAAATGAGCATTTAGAGATGGCTTGCATGTTTCATCGAAGGAAACCAGGCATGTTTTCTTAATTATTTCATCAAATCATATGTATCTAACTGTTGCCTGAGCTCAGATACTCAGCATTTCTTGAAGGACATTCTTTAATCCACAGTCTTTCATTCTACTGAATAATTACCTTCAAAAGATAAACCTTCTCTCATGCTATGGCCACTTGGCACCTCTCACATGATGTGGTAGGTCAATAAATCTATTGTGGGGGGACAGGATCTCACATGAAACACAGGAATCCTCACCTTACAGTCCTTACAGGCCTTCCTGCAGCCCAGTATCTCAGGAGAGGCCACAGGGCTTGACCACTGCTGTGCTCTGGTCATCCCAGGGTGATGTCAGGGCTTCTCCTACGAAGAAGCTGGAAAAGCTCTGATCCAGCACTGATTGACTCCAGGGCTCCCAACCAGAGGTGTATAAATTAATCCAACATCTGCCGCCCTCTCAGAGTTGGATCTTCCATGATCCTGGCTAGACTGGCATGGGAGACTGAGACAACATTGGGCATCTAAAGGATGCTCTGCTGTGAAGAGCAGGGAACCACACTGGAGAGAAAATTGCACATCAAGCTCTAAGAGGAACCAATTCATGAAGTTTAATGGCCAGTGAGGGCAGCAGGCATCCTCAGCATTTCTCCAAGCCACTTCCAGTTTTCCCTTAAAACCTGTGAAGTGCTGGAGCTGCTGGCTGAGCACTGGCTCCTGGAGTCATCCCTTGCTGTTAGGCTGCACTGAACACCCCAAGCACAGCTGATGAGCCTTTCCCACCACATCAGCAACCCACGCTGACAGCAGGAGCTGCTTTCCAGCTGAGCAGCGTGGAAGGTGCTGAACAATGCAGAGCCATGAGTAAGCAACTGTCCAAGGGACAGTCCCTGCCATGTCCCCATCCAAACTACGTTTGAAAACAAAAACAAAGAGAGACTTCCTTCCTGCCTCTCACTGCTTTAGTCTTCTCAGAGATATGGGTTTTACTGAGTGGGCCACTGAGTTGAGATGAACTGGGAGCCAAGCAAAGGGCTTGAACCAGAACACGACCTGGCATCTGTCCCAAGTTCCTTTCGAGTTTGGTTAACATTCCCCACCCATCATTTTTCATGTGCATGTGCCACATCACTTCCTGGTTCTGATTTGCCTGCTATTTGCCCCACGGGTAGGGTGTTACCCATCGAGACTCAAAAACCAGCAAGTAACCCCTCCTCCCCCTCCTCATAAACCCCACACCCATCTCTGAGGGATCCAAGCATCCCTAGCAGGAAGGAGTCCAAGAATTCTTTATGCACATAAGAATGTCCCCTTGCCACATCATAATCCTGTTTGCTACCAGTGCCACACACTGATGGTCTAGGTCAAACTCCAGATGTTAATAAACCTCAGTAACAACTGCTCAGAGAAAATGCAGATAATTGGTCTCCTACCTGCCATTAGGAGAAAGAAAACCCAACAAAATACATGACCAAAAAAAAGAAGTTCAATAAAAAAAAAAAAAAATGCATCTTGGTTGCCTTTAACATTCTTTTCTAAAAGCTAATTTTAGCTCTATGGCTGGAACTTAAAGGCAGCTGCACATCTGGTGGGATCTGCCAACCTCCCTGGGTCTGGCCCACAGCACTTCTGTCCTCCTCTGCTGAAAGCAAAGGTTTGGGATGCAAAAACACAAAACACAGAGGGTTAATTAACAGGGAACTCAAGATGTTTCCCTATGCTCCCTCAGCCTTGGACAAACTTGGATGTGGATGGCCTCGCTGTGGTCAGGTGCCGACTGTAAAACAGCTCCTTCTGTTTCTGTTGCCTGTGTTGCTCAGCTATAAAAGCATTAATACTTGGCTGGTTGTCACCATTTTTTTCACTGCCTTTGCTACTACCGTGAGTTGCACAAATGTGCTATACTTGGAAGAATCCATGAGCAGCAGGCAAAGACAGTGGTCTGGGATCTGGGCCGTGCTGTCTGTAGGTGCAGTTCTCCTGCCTTTGAATCCCCGTCATTACCATATATGCCCTTCAAAAATAGTTTCCAGGCAGATGTTTATATTTTGCCATTGGATTGGCCGAGGTTCTGAGAGGATCAGATATGGTCAAATTCTGCTGCTAGTGCAGATAATGCAAATCCCCCCAAGATAAGCGAGGTGAATTATCTGCATAAAGTCACAGGAATTACACGCCAAGCAAGAGTTTCACAATTAATCAGGAATCAGAGTTGCATGCACTAAACTCCAGGCAAACCCAAGCAATTGGCTAAGTTATTGATCACTTATTTCCCAGGTTATTCCAGTCCTTGCTCACTTCCAGCCATGAGCAGTTCACATTATTATTTGCTTATCAAACCTGCTGCTCCATCACACACATGGCACTAACACGTGGCATCAGCATCCTGCAATGATATGGGCTGCAGAACACAGGTGAACCATCTTGGATGCATGTTCCTATGTGGAAATCATCACATCCAAATACCTGAAACACAGCATCCACTTCACTACAGTTCTTGCTTTCCACAGTGTGCAGAATAATTCAGCCCAGGGAGCATCTTCTGCACAGTGGGAGCTTTGTGGAGCACCTGTGAGCAGGTCAGAGCATCACCAGCTTTGGTGATCTTTCCCACTATATCCACACAATGATCCAGAATTGCCATTAGCCTTTCTGGAGGTATTTTTAAAGCTTTTTAGGAGAAAACAGGGCTCTGGAGGAGTGCTTCTGCAGGTTTGTTACCTGTGTCCCTCCAAGGAAGGTGGGTAAGACTGAATTTGTGAAGCTTCATGTGCACCCTGCTCTCTGAGCAACACTTCATCCAGGCTTTCTCTGCCTGCCCCCACATCATTCACTGAGTTTGCATCCCTGTCTCCTCATGGATATATATGGATATATATGGATATACATACAATGAGCACCCATGGGCCATACCACAGCCAAGGCTGCCCTGCTCTGACACTTGGGCTTTTGCCTGATCTTCCCTACAACAAAACCCATTCCTAGGTGTCCCACCTTGTGCCCTTCAATCCATCCCAATAAACTTTCTTGTTACATGCTGGGTTGTAACAGGCAGAGCTGTGAGCAGCACTTATCATGCTATTTACAGGGAGGAAATTCATAAAACATGTTCAAAACTTTACAGGGAGAGCAAGTCTTTCCAAAATAAATCAGGAGCACAGACTGAGCTGTGCCAAAATCTCTTTGCTTCACGTAAGAAACAAGGTCTCTGCAGGGCTTCCTACCTGTGAGAAAGGAACAACTCGGAGCTGAGGATGCTGCGTGTTCCCTGCGCGCACACCTTGGCCATTAGGACTTCCTCCAAAATTTGTATTTTAATTTAGTGCCTGTTTAGGTGAGACAGGCTCACCCTAAAGAGGAGAGTCAGATGCTGGGGCAGGCAATAACTTCATTTAGAAGGAGGAAGGAGGCAGCTGGAGAAGAGGGGGAGCGGATGTGTGAAGCCCCGGACCGGGCGGTTGTTACCCCAGCATTCTTCACCAACTGCCGTGGTCTGTATAATGTGGGTAGTTTGGAGCAGTTATGCAGTAAATATTTTTTCCCCAAGCACTTTTCATGCTCGAGTTTTAAGGTTTTCAGAGGGATTTTTTTATTTAAAAAGAAAAAAAAATAATTTTTTTTTTTTGAAGGAAGATCAACGACTTAATGAAAAAAGCCTGAGATGCAAGAGCGAGGCTATCGCTTCAAGAGTGCTTCCAGATTTACATAAATAACATTCCTGCTGCATAAACATCTTGGCAAAGGCAGAGCATCTAACCCCCCTCCTACTCCATTGGCCTCCACTAAATTCTGCAGAATATTAAAAACCCCTTGATGGTAACGTGTTCTCGGCCAGAAACAAATCATTAGTTTGGATGAGGGCATCAAACTGCATCTGCTCTGTTCCCTGAAGTTCCAAGTGCAAGAGATTTAGGAGGGAGGGGAGAGGATTTCTTTGATAGAAGGGTTTAGAAAAACGGCAATTGATAGAATTTTTAAGCAGATACAGAGATGAGGGGATGAGTCTTTTACAAAGACACATGGGAATGGTCGGGGATAATTAAACGTGGAGATGGGCTCAAGCTGTGGAGTTTGGAGGTGGATCTGAATGCTCAAGATATAAGAGCTTTTTTCTACCCACTGCACATGGCTGAGATGGTCCATTGATCAACTTTATCAAGAGTCAGGAAGGGGTAAATCTTCATCTCTAAGTGAAAAGAAGAAAAATAAATGGTAGGAAGAGGAGAGTTATGAAATACTGCAGGAGACTACTCAGCTGGAAGGGAGATGTGGTGAGGGAGCTTCCCTTTGTGCTGCAGGGCCATCTGAGCCCTTGGCATGGGGCAGCAGAGCCTTGAGAGTGCTCCAACACAGGGCTCTAATGGTGCTGGATGTTGCCCTCTTTGCCAGAACTCCCTGTGAGAAGTCAGTGAAGAGGAATGGTACACATGGAGCCAGTTTTTAATTCACCTCTGGGTTTTCTTGCACAGAATTAATTCGTTTGGGGTCAATTCTACTCTTTCTTGAAAGTACCACATGGCCAAAGCCACCCAAAGCAGCTCCTGCCCACCAGAGCAGCAATGATTGATCCTACCAGAGGAGGAACTCTCCTTTACCAGCAGCATTAATGAAAATCAGGGGCAGTTGAGGGTCCTCTTTTCTTTTCAATCCAGCCTGTATCTCGTGTTTTTTCCTCTCCACATTTCTGCCTCCTCAGAGGTTCTTCTTTAAGCCCACGAGAACATCCTGCATGGATCTGCAGGATGATCTCCTGAAACTTACTGGTCTTAATCAAGCCTAATCTTCCATGACAGGACAGAACAGCCTGGACATCTATTAGATTTAGCACAGCTACTTTGAGCAGTGCTGTTATGTCCAAATTATGCAACCTAGGCTTTGATAGGCTTTGGGGATTTTCTCAATGGTTCCTTACGAGCCTGTTGGTGCCCCTCACATTTCAATGACCAAAATATGAACATTAAATGTATTTCCTTTCCCACAGCTGGATACTGTCCCATCTGTTCTGAGACAGCCAAAGTGTCAAGCAAGCCAGGCAAGGCAGACAATTTTTCATGCAAATCTGTTGACTTCAGGATTTTTAAATATATGTCTTTTTAATAACCCACAGATTATCTCACAAAAAAAAACCCAGGTCATTTGCAAGAGTTCCTCCAGCAGTCCTTGGCATTGTTAGCCAACACTGCAATGCACATATATTATCCTCAGAGGAAAACCTGGCAAAAGGACAGAAAGAAATGCCATGTATAGTCACTCCAGTGGTTTAGCCTGGGATGCTGTATCTGACAGGGCTCGGCCTGGATGATCCAGAGGGATGCCAGTCTTCGCAAGCGAAGATTTGGGAAAGGTCATAAACCCTTCGAGCCTGCGCAGTGGATTTTTTAGGTGAGACACAGCGTGCGCTGAACTGAGCCCACCCTTTAATCCTGAGGTTCATCTGCCGGGGCCGAGCAAAGCTTGGACAGTGGCAGTGAGGTCCCCAGGACGTAGCTGGATTGCCATACAAGGCTGACGAGCTCCAGCTGCCCGGGGGGCCGGGAATTGAACCCGGGTCGCAGCGGTGCGAGTCCTGCACTCTAACCACTAGACCACCAGAGGGATGCACACAACCCCCAAACAACTGCACTCTCAAAGCACTCTCCAGCTGTACAGCACAGTACAGGTAGAAGGGACAAAAAGCAGATTTAAAGTATTGCATCAGTCTGGGATTAGGATTCCATCACAGACATGGCCTCCTTCCCTGGCACCTTCAGCATCTCTGTGCCCTCCTGTGCCAGGGTGGGCAAGTCCAGACAACTCTTCTGATAAAACCATGTGGCTGGGAAGCTGCAGCAGCCACAGAATCAGGTCTCAAAAGGATTCACACAAAGCCAAGGAAATAACCTGCTGACCAGCCAATGTCACAGGTGGCCAGTTCAGTACAAGCAAGAGCTCACAACTAATTCAATTCCAAAATCAGCCAATCTCCCAGCCGAGGAGGAGCCTCAGCTCAGAACACACTGCAACTCACTGACTCAACTGATCTCCTGGAACAAGGTGAACAAATGAAGCAACTTGTGCCCAGGAAACACCACACCACAGTGACACAAAAGAGCTTTTCTCACCTCTTGGTTTTCAAACCACCATTTAAATCCCCTTGCTTTTTAATGAGATGCTCCACAATCAAACAGGCTGGAAGAAACAGCTGGCAAAGCATCCTGTGATGAAAGCCTAAAATGTTAACTGCCTTCCTGCCATACTTCATATGGTAAATTTGCCATCAGTTTGGGACACCAGCTCCCCACCTGGCAGGAGAGGATGCTGCCAGGAGGAGGATGCTCACAGTGGCTTCCAGCCTCTGGATTTCATGCCCTTCTCCCAGAAAAGCCTGCTCTGGTGGGCACCCAGAACACACCTGTTCTTACCTGGGGTCTGGGAAAAGACCAAACTGAGGAGAAACAGGAGATCAGGAGGAACCAAACCCAGCCCAGACAGACACACACCTCTCATTCTTTTAAAACTTACATGGACATTTGACTTACCCAGGTGCAGGTAGTTTCTCCATATTTACAGCCTGGTTTAACAGGGCCCAGAACTACACTGGGAAGCTCACACGGTGAGCTGGGACAGTGGGACACTTCCATCCTCTGGAATTACAGGAGGAATAGAGAACTTGCTTCACTGAGAACCTCCAGCTCTTCCAGCAGCTTTTCTCGGGGCAGCTCTGCAATCACAGAGAAGGTGCCTGCCATTCTAGCACCAAAATTACCATGAAAGAGGCAGTCATGGGCTATATGTGGAGCAAGCAAGCCTCATGTAGACCCAAGGCACTGTCTTAAGAAGCAGGCCATCCCCTGTTCCCTAACACATATTTTTCCTGGGAATGGAGGAACCACAGGTCTCTGGATAACTTGGGAACTCCGCCACTTCCTCCAATTCCCTCCTTTAAAAAAAAAAAAAGAAAGAGAGAAATTAAAAGAAAATCCAGCTTATTTTCTGAAACTCTGCTTTAAAGAGCTGAGCTCCTAAACCCTGAGTGCATGATGCAGAACAGCTGACTTTATGTAAGACTTGTTATTAGAAACAGCCCAGTGCTGAGCTGGGATTTCATGAGATGCACCTCGTTCAGACGCCCCACGAATGTCTGTCCGTCCCCACGGCCTGGCTGGGAGTGAGGAGTTTGCTGCCTTTCAGTGCCTGGGGCAGCTCCTGACTCAGAGATTCCTCCACGTTATTTTCCACGGGAGGAAGCAGGAGTTATTTTGCAGAGGGTCTGAGCAGACTAGATGCCAGCTTCTTGCTGGTAAATACCACTTCCAACCTCACTCGCAGGCTCCAACAGATGTTTCTGCTTTTCGGAGTAATGGAAATTTTATGGACCATTTTCTCCTCCTTCTCCTGTTCCCTAGGATGGAGCAGCAGCTCCAAAATGCCCTGAGAAACACAGTGGTCTCCTCCTAAAATGCACTTCAGAGCAGTGTCTCCAGCGGATCAGGGAAACAGTCAAACCACTCAGCTGTGGGTTGGGTTCATCTGGAGAACCAGACACCATCTCCCACCAGGCAGCTCCACAAAGGCTTCCCTCTCCAACAGCTTTCACTGGAAAAGCTCAAAATCCTCCTGAAGGGTGAGTTGGTGGCTCTCAAGCTGGGTAGAGAGCTCAGGGGTATGCACAAAAGCAGGTTAAAAAGATTTGGGAACTGTGGTGTTATTTTTCTGCCCTTGTTTTGGTCAACATTCCAGATTTCGCTCATTGCAGCTGGGGAAACTGAGGCACAGAAAGGCATTCACTGAGTCAGAGCAGAGCTGGGACTCAATCCTCACTTCCAAGGAACTGATGTGCTCATCACAAGACAGCACTTCCCCAAAACACAAACAGTGTGATGGGACAGACACAGGGAAAACCTTTGCCAATGTAGACAAAGTGTGGGATAACAGGGTCTGATGTACATCCTGAGAATCCCCATTTTTCCTGGCTTCGCCCTCATGTCTCGGGAATCAGCCAAGTGTGTGTGAACTCCACCATTCCCCCAGACTGCTCAAATCCTGCTGTAATGCTCCTTAAGCAAAAACCAAACAAAAACTTGGGGAATCCCATTGACTCACACCCCTTTTAATTATTATTTTTTTTAAGGGCCCAGGACTTAGTGAATGAGAATATTATCCCATGGGGATTGAGAATACAATGGAAACAGGAAACTTTCAAAAAGCATTTCTGTGGAGATATTATCTCAGTGCTGTAGGACACAAGATTTACTTAATTGCAGCCAAGGAAGTTTTAGATTACGCTTTGCAATGTCTGCACGAACGTCTCAGCTATCACAGGGAAGGCTCCTTCCATGGTTATTTCCTTTAAGATATGTGCCTTTCCCTGAACACCTTAACTGGAGGGGATTTGGTGATAATGCAAGTGGGTTTGGAATACTTCAAAGCCTTAAATGAGATTCAGGGCATCACAGCCCATGATAAAGAATATAAAATTGCTTTTTTAGCAGATGACATCCTGCTTTCTCTCAGTGAAACACAAGCCTCTATTCAATGCCTTGGAGAAGTTTGAGAGGTTAACAATCCTGTTCCTGGTTCTTTTTGTGTGTACAAATATGACCAAGACAGAGGCAATGCCTCCAGGCACCTCCCCAGCAAAATCCCTCTTGATTTTCCATGCCAGCAGTCCCTCGAAGGATTCAAATCCATAAGAAGCCAAATCTCTCTTCACTTAAATAAACTTATAACAGTAAGTCTCTGACCCTTTTATGTGACACACATCATGATTTTCAAAGATGGTCTAACTCCCCATTATCTATGCTTGATTAGCTGCACTTACTGCAAATGGCCATCCTCCTGAGCACTTCATTTTCTGCAGGGTCCCCCAGTACTTGAGCCTTTAACAGCACTTCAACCTAATCCCACACCCCAGTCCTTCAAAAAAACAGACAAAAAAAAAGAGGAGAAAACTGAGTGGAATACTCAGCAGTTTTACACAGCCCTGGATGGGACCAATTTCACCCTAAGGGGCATCTAAGAATCCAAGTTCCTTGTACTGCAGGAATGGCAGAAGGTTTGTGTCCTGTGCCCCCAGTTTTTACTCCTTACACTTCATATTCCTACTCCTGTTGCCCCTGGTGTTCTCAGACCTCATGGCTGTGTCACTGCAGCTTGTTTAGGGCTCCAGCATCCCAAGCTGATCAGCATTTGAAGGTTCAGGCACCAACCTGGGATCACTTGAGCTCTTCCAACCTCATCTGTGATGGAAACACCACCAGCTGCATCCCCGTTGTTCCTTCACTTGCCAGTTCTGCTGAGATCTGCCGAGGATGCTGCACCTTTGGAACCTCCAACCCACAACCATTTCAACCTTACACTGTTGAAATGGGTTAGTGGGTCCAAACATCTTGGGAGAACTGATGGACAGAAACAAGCCCATTTGAAACTGGGTTTATTTTAAGGGAAAACTCAGATCACCTCCACATGGAACAGCCATGTGCTGTTTTCTGTTCCAGCCCAACTTCTTGTTGCCACCATGTGGCTCCAGGGAAATCAGATCATCAGGGTCATTCTGGCATCCTGGAAAATGGGCAACATGGAATGAATAACCAGGTCTCTGTATACCAGGGGCTTCTCCAGCAGCCCAGGAAGATATTGGGACCTCCAGTGAAGCTGAAAGGTGTTCAAAGGCATCAGCGAAACCCTAAATTAACTTGTCAGAGTGGAAGAACTGATCCTAACGCTGGGAGATTCCAACTCCAGCCTTCAGGGCCAAGACACATTGTTAACAAAACAACCCCAAACTAAGTAACCCAACTGCCCTGGATTTCTGCCGATTTAGGAAGGATGCAAGGTTACCCAGACAGAGAGATTATGGGTTCAACAGCCCCAGCTCTGTGCACACACAGGTGTGTGCTGTGACATTCCACATGCAATGGGCCAGTGGATCACTGGCACAAGGTCCCAAAATCTCCAAGGCAATCACTCCATACCTCTGGACAGAACAATTTAAAATTCAAAACACGAAAGGAAAAAAAAACAACAACAAACAAAATACTAAGTTGTACCAGAGAAAGTGAAGAGATGTTTGTGTTTACTTTGTTTTGAAGCACAAAGCAGAGCACTTGTATCCCCTGGGTGTTCCTGGGTCTATTATTACATCTGTTCTACCAGATTTTCCTGCAGCACTTCCTCTTATTTCCCAGGAACAATGAAAGCCATGAGCTCCATGCCAAGTGGCGAGTGTCCCACGACCTTCTCCAGCTACTAAGCTCAAAGCTACTGAGAGGTTTCCACAGCTACTACAAAATGATGCAACCAATTATTTCCATGTGCTGACTTTCAAGGTACCAAAAGAAGAACCATCTTTCAAGTAACACCAGAAGAGTAAATGATGACTAATTTTTAATCCTCATTACTTCTTTCCTGATGTTTCTACAGCTTCTTCTGAAGACTTCGAATGTGCCCTCACACCACAGTGAGGCTTGGATTGTCCCACAGAGACCTTAAAGCATTACCAGGGTTATCTGGCAGTGGTTATCCACACATTGAGCCGTGTCCAAAAAGACACCCTTCCAAGGAGCTGCAGCTCTGAGCTTGCTTTCAAAAGGTGGCACCACCAGACCCCAGCACTGGTGGTTCTGCAACTGAACAGCCCTTTAAATAAATCTACAAACAGCCAGAAAAGTGTCTCTTTTTTTTTTTCTACGACACAGCCCAGCAGGTTGTGGCTTTCCCTGGCCCTACAACTGGAGCCCCATGTTCACTTTAAGCTTGCCTTGTCTGCTGTCACATCCTCCCTTCTTCCAGCCAGCACCAGCTCTTGCACAGTTACTCCAAGAAAACCAAGCCTAGTGCCCACCATCCCTCTGATGACCATGTGGGTGTTGTGTGGGTTTTAGTGCCAGCACCTCCACTTTGTCCACTTGAACTGCTCACAAAACACCACCTGAGGGACTGAAGTCACCATCTGCTCCTTGCAAACTCAACTTTCTGCAAAGTTGTGCAAACAAGACTTTGAATGGAGAGCTAAGAAACAAATTTATTTTTCCAAGCCTCAAAATAAACAAAAACTTGTGGAGTTTTTTTTTCACGCTCCAAAACAAGATTCAAAAAGGATCCTCCTTCATCCATCATCCAGCTAATCCATCCTTGTTGCTAATGGGAGGAGGTATCTCCTTTGGGAAAGGCTGCCCTCAGTTGGCACAGACAGTCATTCTATTATTTTAAGAATATTGCTTTTTTACTTATTTTTAAACTGAATCAGAAATACCTGGGTGTTCCTCAGGCTTTGCTGCCCTGGCTCATTGTTTCATGGCTTCTATGAACATCCCCAGTGGCTTTAGACCAGAAACAACACACAAAGCTATTCCCCTCACTGCTGACCACCATTTCCCAAAAGTTACCTGCTTATTTAAGCCAATTCTGATAATTTTAATTGATAACAATACTTTTCAGTTTATGCAGCAACATAAGTTTGCTCCTAAAAACAAAGGACTTTCTAGAATACCAATCACTGAAATATCTCAACACTTGAGCACACAACATCACATCCATTATTAACATAACCATCATTTAGAGCTACAATCAGAAACGGTAACAAAAATGTAGTACAGTAGTTTTTCATCTGCAAATCATATGTATTTTTCCAAAATAAACAAAGTGTACTCTCCTCCCTCCCCCTTTCAGCTTCCCCTGCCACAACCCCCACAACCAACCTCGAGCAGGGAAGAACAAGCCATAATGCAGAACAAAAACAAAATAAAATTGAAACCTGATAAGGCCACATTCTCAGGGAGAAGCCATGTGTGAGATATTTCTGCTTAATTATTTCAAGCAATGTATGGCCCCTTGGCTGTCACCAAGGTTGGCCCTGTCAGGCTAATATCATGTGGAACTATTGTGCAGGGAATCACTGGATACTTCAAGTCCTTGAGACCCAGCTAATCAGCTCATGTTTCATATTCTTTTCCCAACTTTTACACTGAAATAGAGCCCGTGCTGGTTTGTGTCAAGCCCTTTTTCTTCTCTTACAGGTGTTAGAGAGATATTTGGGAGCAGAGATGTGACATTTCTGGGTTTGCATGCACAGACACTGCTACTGGGTAAAAAGCAAGTTTTCAGGCTCACCAGACTGCCATAAAATGCAGTATGAAGTCAGATTGCAGATAAATAGTGATTGTTGATTATGGCTAAGGAAACAACTCAGCAGGAGGACATTCCACTGCCCGGGTTTCAGCTGGTCATGCCTCAGTGCCTCCTGTATCTGGTTGAGAAGACAGGTGCTTTCAGTCCTAAATGATACAGGATATTGAAAAAGCACCCACTGATGATACTAGAAAGGGAGCTGTTTGCTTTCCAAATAGTTCCCCTTTGAGCTGAGCTGGGGTTTAATACCTAAAGGGAATAATGACATGATTTTTCCTCCGTTACACAGTGGAGTAGATAATAGACATTGTTTAAGTAACCTGGTGTGTGATGTAACTCTGCTTCCATGAGAGTTTCAGTGCTCTTCTCATGGAGAAGGCAAAGGAAAGTGCCAAACTCAAAAGAGCCAGAACACCTTGATGTACAGAAAGCCTCCAACTAACTTTCTAAGTGCAGTAGCAGTAACAAAAAAACCCTAATGCCAAGACAGAGCTCGTTAATGAGCTTTAACGTTTCTAAGAGAAGCAAATGAGAAAGGTAAGGGTAGGGGTGGTGTCCTGAGCAGGATGATACAGCAACAAATCACTTTATAGAACAGAAGCAGCTGCACAGGGTAACAGCAAGGATGAAATCCCACAAGGGAAAGCAGAAACTTCATGCAGGCAAGGAAATCTGGCAGCACTTTTAGATGGAGAAATGGAACAGCAGAACGAAGGTTTAGATGGCACAAAGACCCACCATAAGGAAAAAGGAAAACCCAGCTCGGTGCTCTCTGCAGAAGCTGGTTTCAGACAGCCCATCCTGGGGAGGAAACACTGGCAAAGGGAAGCGGGAAGTGTGCAGTGTTTACAAACACGACGTGCAGAGGTGACCCAGCGGGGCGGAATGTCCCTCACGGAAAGGGAGGGGTGGAAAAATGAAGAAATTCGGTAATTTAACTTCCTGGAATAATGCTACTTTAAATCTCTTAACGAGGCATAGATCATGCCTTGTAAAATGTGGAAATAATGCCTGTGACAGTAAAAGGAACACGAACATCAGGCCCATTCTCCCTGTGAAGCTCCGGCAGCTCCGGAGCAGCTCCCGTCAGGCTGCACGCACTTGAGAACGGAGCCAAACGCAGCTGCCCTGGGTAAAAACTGCATCCTGTGTTGTATTTCCAAACCAAACACTTAAAGAGGCTGCTGGTTTTGGATGTATTTCATTTCCTCTGCAGCACAGTGGCAGTACTGGCATTCCCAACTGATACAAACAAGGAATTGCAGAATCACACAACAGTTTAGGTGGGAAGGAACCTTAGAGATCACCTTGTTCCAAATCCCACTGACATGGGCAGGGTCACCTTCCACTAGATCAGGTTGCTCAAAGCCCCATCCAACTTCCCAGAGCCCCAGCTTCCAGGGATGGGACAAGCATAGCTTCTCTGGGCAACCTAAAATTAAAGATAATAAATGAATCTTGTAGCTAGAGAACAGAAGCATCTCTCAGGTAACAAGACTAAAGCTTAGCAAAAAGGGAAACCAAATCAAAGTTTAAGCAGCTGATTCAGCTCTGCCTGTGTCAGAGCATCCCTCCTGCAGGCACAGGCTCATGTGCAAGGGGAACATCCTCCATTATTTTCCAGTTAGCGGAAAATTCAAGATGTGCAATCCTCAGTCTGTTTCCTTTCCAAAATAAAGTCTAAAAGTCTTCTGTCTGCTGAACCTTCCAGCTATTGATCTTATTCTTACTGCCAGGAGCTGGAATATGATGATTACTTTGTCTTTTGAGCCTTCTTCATCCTTTAAGTTGTGACTTTCAAACTTCTTAAATCACACAAATATTCCCATTAGAATGTTTATCTGAAACAAAGATGGATCAGTTGTTCCTTCACTTTGTTTTTAAGGCTTCTTTGACATACACTCTTGTCTACCACTATCAGCTCAAGTGGTCATCCAGAGTGGACAGGACATCCAGGCACTTACATTCCAACCTTCACTCCTTGTTGCATGTACTTTTCTTGTTTACATCTCAAAAGATGAAATTCTACCCCAGCGTACATTGTGTTTGTTTATGAGGAACTGCTTCTGTCTGCATGAATTTCCCTGTAGAGGTTTAGAAGAGGTCCTGCCCTGCTGTAGCTGCTGAACTGCGAGGTTCAGAGTTCCAGAAGAAACCACCCAAACCCATTAAACTTTAACTGAATCAAAACAAAACACCCCACTGGAACAGCAGCAGTACTGCTTGAAGGAGCAGATGGAGCCCCCGGAGTCCAGAAAATATCTCAACCTTGCAGCTTTAGTGGCTGACTGTATCTGATGGAGGGAAAAGCAAACACAAAGAGCCAGGCATATTCCTCACCACAAGAGCTCGTTCCCAGTAGCTGCTCACGGATCCAGGGAAATTCCTGCAGGTCTTCTGTGCTTCCCATCCAAGCAAGTCCGTTGCTCACCTGAATGCAGCCAGCTCCCAAAATAGCAACTGAAGCCACTTCTGGGGAGTCCTGTTTCTGTCCCTTTCCCCAAGAGCTGAGCACTTTTTTTCTGGCTGAAAACACCTCCTTTATTCCCAGTTCCCTCCTTTATTTGCTTGCTCAGAGGTTGAAACCCCTGCTCCACCGACTGCTCTTAATTTGGAAGCCCATTCCTTTAGCATCAATGTGCCCTTACCAGGCTGTGAGCAAAGCTCAAGTCTTGGCCTTTTCCATCCTCAGCCACCGAGGATGGGACACAGTGGATGGTCCACATTCATAAAATGGCTCATAAAAGTGAACACAAAGGCAATTAATCTTACCAACAGTGCAAAATCCCTCAGGGTATTTAAATCTGGAACCTACTGTGAAGTGTTGCAAGAACAGGCTGCCCAGGGCAGTGGTGGAGTCCCCATCCCTGGAGGGATTTAAAAGCCGTGTGGATGTGGCCCCTGGGGACATGGATTAGAGGTGGCCTTGGCAGTGCTGGGTCAATGGGTGGATGTGATGATCTTAAAGGCCTTTTCCAACCTAAATGATTGTGTGATTCTATGAAAATAACACTGTGAATTCCATCTGCCTCTGAACCACAATGGTAACACAGAGTAACACACACGGAGAAAACCATGACTGATGCCACACAGACAGCAGTGGCCATTGAAACAGCTATTGCCACCAAGAAGTCTTGCCACTACCCTGAGTAATACTTTAAAAACACTGGCACAATGTTCAACAGCTGGCACAACTGCAGAGAGAACAGAGAATCCAGCAAAATAAGTGATGCTCCTCTGCTTTGTAAATCCACAGCTCACCCACGCCCCAAGCATGACATTCAGCTCCAGAATTGCCCTTCCCTACATCTCAGGAGTTTGTAATAAAACCAGAGAAGTGATAAAAACAGGCTGTATACCAAGAAAAGTGTATATGAATGACAACTGGAGGTGGAGCATGAAGATGAACCGAATGGAAAAGCTGAAGGGAAAAAACAATTCACTTTTTTCTGAAAACATCAAAAAATTAGGGGAAAACCAGCAAAAGAATCAGTCAGAAAAGGAAAGTATCTTTTCGTGTACAACAGTCACTTGATTGTGAAACTCACTGTCATGGGATGTTTCAGATCCCACACGATAAGGGGATTTGCAAGGAGCAGTGGAAGTAGTGGGTGATGCTGCAGTGAGGGCTGGTAAAGCACTGGGATGGAGGTGCAACAGCCCAGCAAGAGCCATTCCCAGAAGGCACCAGAGAGGGGGATACCTGCCCTCTCCTTGTTTTCCTGTAAGTAACAGCCAGTAGTTATTGCCAAAATGAGATGGGTCTACTATGAATGAAAAAGAGAAACTATTGAGGAAGGAGCTTCTGGGAAGAGAACAGGATGTCCATGTCCCCTGAGCTTGATCCCAGCCCACTGCAGATGGAGCTTGAGACCAGAAAGCTCAGGGGCCTCTTACTCCTACAATCACCTCCCACCTCCCTTCCAATGGGAAAATGTACAAACTGCTGTAGATTTTCCAAGGCTCTTGGGAGACTCAGTCTCTGTGTTGCCCTGAGCAGCACAAAAGGGGGCTGCTGCCTCTTCTAGACCCACTTTTATCTATTAATCAATTTACAAGAACAAGGAGCATCCTTACAATGTGTGGCTTTTCCACCAGTATTTTGCTATTACATGTCCTTGCAGTCTGAAATCTGCACAGACTGACTCACTTGACAGGTTTTCTTCCATTTTTTTCAATACTGTGTAAGAATTCAAAAGAGCCCTATTTTAAAAACCATTAGCCCCATAATCAGGTGGTCTGGTTCTTGGCTTTCTACCTAGCAGTAGTTCAGATTGTTCCAAAGGTGCTCTCCTGGAATTTAAACACCATGTACATCCCTCCACCGCTTTTCAAAAGAGTTTAAAAAAAAAGAAATATTTTAGATATTTTTGTCCCATTACAAGGTCATTAAATTGCACTAAGCCATTGCCTGACCTGAAGGATTACAGCTTTAGAGTTTTGCAAAAGACTTATTTTAAGCTCATAAAAATCAAGGTCCAGCCTTGCTACACTTTGGAGCTGCCAGAAGCCACCAGCCCCGCCAGTGACATCCCATGCCCAGAAGTTGTGCTCTTCATGGAGCCACCACATGGCAGGGCCTGCCCATCTACAGCTCCCAGAACATATTTATACATTCACTGTAGGATTCCAGCCTTGTTTCCTACCTGCTGCCTGTCCCAGGGCAGCAGGAGCATTATTTACCTTGACTTTCTCCAAGGTTTTTGCCACGTCTCCTCGCTCCTCCTCAGAGTGTTGCTCTGCTCCATCCCCGCTCCTGCCTCCACCTTGTGTAACGGGAACATCACGTCATCCCATATTTCTGGATCCAAGTAAAGGCAAACCACATTTTCTAAGATCCCACATGACAACACAGCTAATTCAGTGATAATGGGGATGACGCACACGAGGTTGGAGGGGGCCAGGAGGTTCCATCTGCCAGGCAACTCCTCAGACTGACAAACAGCTGCTGCTTCAAAAGGAAGGTCTGAAAAGTTTTGGAGGGATCTGTTTTGTTCACACCTGCAGCACCTAAATAATTCCATAAAAACAGCAGAAGCAGAACATGTTACATGTACCTGCCAGCCCCAGCCAAGCTGGGGTCTCATACCCACCACACCACTGGGATTCTCCTGTGTGCAGCTCCCCATCCTTTGGAACTGATTTGCTTTGATATTTAGAAGACCCTCAATATGGATCATGGGGTTTCACTTTCACAAAGGTATTGATTTCCCAGAAAACAGAATATGGCTTGTATTTAGTCCCAATCATCTCTCCATCCTCCCTGACCACCTCCCCACACACACTCCTGTGCCTGCTCTGAGGAGACAACCTGTAAACACCAAGTCAAACCAGCCCATATCAGGATAATTAGACACTTAATGTTGATCAGCTGATCTTACAAGAATGAGAAAAGACCAGCTCCTGTTTGCCAGAAATGCTGAGCACAGACTGCTGTGAGCATGAGACACATCACAGGGTGTGGGGGAGCTTGTGTTTGTCTTCTAAAGATCCTCCCAAACACAATTACCTGAGAGCAGCCTAGACAGGTGGGCCTATCTTAACACCCCAGCACCTTGATTTCAGAAGCTGGATGAAGCCCTGGTTTATTTTTGTGGTCCTGAGGATTTTGATGGAAAGGTGTTGGATGTTACTAAGGTTCATTTATGTTGACATTGTGTATTCTTTTTGCCTCTATAATTCTAATTTTTTCTTAAGTTTCTTTAGCAGAGGAGCTCAAACCAGCTTGCCCTTATGGGACTACCTGTTTCAGCAAGAGTGGTCCAGGTGTGTCTGCTCATAGGCATCCTTATCTCAGTCTGGAGCAGTTCCTCCACTCTCTCCTCCCAAGGTATTAAACCTTGGTGTGCAATTTCCTCACATTTACCACAGTGAAATAATGTACAAATTTCTTGCCCAGCTTTTACTTCATTTTAAAGTTTAAAACCAAACAGCTGGCAAGTAAAATCCCTCTTGGTCTTGAGTTGCCCACAACACCCAGAAAGTCTCTTGCTACTTTCCAGCCTCTCTCACAAGGAATCTGTCCATGTGTTATGACTGACTGTAGACATCAGACTCCACAGGAGGGAACTGAAACAAGTCACCAGAAATCATCTTCCCCACTATGCAAAATGCAGAAGTCACCTTTCCCAAAAGCTCAGTCTTCTTCCAAGCCACCTGTTGGACATGCAAGCTGTCTGCTGTTTCTTAACCTTCCCCTCTCTCATGGCACTTTTAGTTGTTTCAATACTTCCAGTTCACGAGTCTTCCTACAGAGTGGGAAAAAAAAAAAATCTAATTCTTGTTTAGAGCTCTTCAGTCCCAAAGTGACAAAGGTAAACGACTTAAATTCTTCCCACATCTTGGCCATCTCTCTCAGCCTCCCTCTCTTTCCTCTCCTGTAATTCTTACTGTGGCCTACAGAGGAGTTACCAGAAATCTTCACTTTGAGTCATATCTCGCTGTTACTCATCCTTAATCACATTACACCTAGACTACTGAAATATGTGTTTAAAATATTCCAGGAACTCTCCAGATCACTTAAGCACTCCAGGTCTGGAATCCTTTGGCCAGAAACAACTCATTTTCCAGGAAATGGATGATATCACCCCATTATCTGTCAGCTGCACTGCCCATCATCGCAGCCTTCACAGCTCTCTGCTGATTTAGTCTCCTCATCCACCCACTTCACTCCAACAGACGCAAGAAGTGACGACAGTCGGGATAAAATTCTGCCATTTTCAAGTATTTTGCTGAAGCCGTCAAAATATATCCTCACAGATTATCTTTGCTTTCCCTGGGGCAGAGGAAGAGTGAGCACTGACCTCCTCTGGGACTCTGGAGAGGTTGTGGCCCCCCAGCCTGTTTGACTGATTGAGCAAATCCATCAATGAGCGTGGATTTTGCAAAGCTCCCACTTTCACCCCCACCACGAGGAGCTGATACGAGTCACAGGCACTTCCCACTGCACAAACTCCACGCAGGGCTGATGCATCCGAGAGGTTTGTGCCAAGAAGGGCTTTGCTAAGTCACCACTCACTCCCTGGGAACAGATCAGTGACAGCAGGAAATGGGGCTCCAACTTCTTATCTCAAAAGGTTATGGTTTTTTGGGAATAACCAACTAACTGGAGTTTATTCACACTGAATTCAGGACAACTAAACCACAGTATTACTCACAAGGAAGCCAGATGTTCTGGGCTTTCCTTACCTAGTAAGAGCAGCAGCAGCTGGATTCCTGCAAATACACAAAATGACAGGGAATAGTGGGGAAACCTAATTTTTTTTTCTTTTTATTTGTAGGGTTTTTTTCTCTACAGCAGTGTGTGTTTGTGTGTGTAGAGAAAAACATACCCTTTGATTAGGACTTGAAAGTGTGAAATGCTCAGACATCAGATCCTGAACTCTGGTTTTAGCAGAGATTAAATTAAAATACAGTAAAATATGACTGGTGTGATAAGAACAAAAGGAAGCATCAATAGGCAACCACACTGGGTCAGGGGGTCTGCTGCACCAGCCCAGTGCCATCCTTCCAGCAAGGCTATACAGAACAGAAGGAAAGTCTTGGGAAAGCCTTGGGAAAGGACTGGAACGGGATAATTCATTAAAACCCATATGCTGTGAGCACACAGTGATCACGTGCAGCGAGTCCCATCAGTCACTGCTGCAGCCCCTGAGAGCCAAGCACGTGCATCGGAACTACCTCCAGCACACATGGCAGTGGGATCACCAGAGTGCTTCCTCACAAGTCCTGTTAAGACAACAGAACAACAACTATCAACAAACAGAGCATCACCACATTTCCCACCAGACCCAAGGCTCACATTAGGACAATCAACCCAGCAGCTGCTGTTAAGGAGAGCTTGCTTAAAACATTATTTCTGGGTGTATTGCATCCCTCAGTTGTTTGGTTGTTTTTTGTTGGTTTTCTTTTTGTTTCACCCTTTTGGACCAAATTCCTTACTTATGCTCCTACAGTCCACAGCTTATCCGGAAAGCTCCCCTGCCACTTGAAGCCAGCTGGTGTGACTGTGAGCAAAACACAATGACTCCTATTCTGGATCAGCTTTTACAGTCCCCACCCTGGAGGTCTTTCTCTGTTATCTCCAACTCTTCCTTACTTCTTTACAACATCTGGGAAGCTCTCCTGAGGCTCCAGAAATAAGCACTCGCTATACATCCTGTTTCTCCACCCCCCATGACATATTGTAATGAATACAGAAAACACATGCTCCAGTATAATTTGTTATCTCGTGCAGAGCCATTAGCATCAGCTTCCTTCCCTGGATGGACTCAAGTCAAGCTCAGAGACAAGTTTTCCAGGTTGCACATGCCACATGTCTCCTTGTTCCTTCCCTCCCTCTCCTCCCATCAGGGACTATCCTTCCTGATTACCAAGCTCAAGGAAAAAAGAGCCAAACTTAGGAGATCCCCTGAGACACTGATCTGCCTGTCCTATAATGCAAAGCAGCTTATTAGAGTCATTTGAACAACTCAAAAGCCATATAAAACCAACACAGATTTCACTCATTCCCACCAGCACAACAGCACCTTGTGATTCCTGGTAATAAAAAGGTAACAGCACCGATGGGACAGAGTTTGGAAGTTCTCCAGCCTGTCTCAGCTGAGGAGCAGAGGGATTACTCAGGGCTCTCATAGCTTAGCACCAGACACTGCAGGCACGAGGGATGGGGGAGAAGGATGGAAATCACCTACTCTGCAAATTCAAGGGATAACTTCATGGTGAACCCAACAGATTCATATACTGTGCACAAGGAAACTGAGCTTTGACACGCTGGGCAACATGCTTCCTGTCCTCTTTTTTTTGCCAGAAGCTACAAAAACTGCTAATCTCTTCCAGTTCTAGCTCCAGTGGCTGCTGGCTCTCTCGTGCAGACAGAACAGGCTCAGTGCTTTCAGCTCTCGAGGTCAACAGATCAAGACAGTGGCCAGTACAGACAACAACACAAGAGTTTCCAAAGCTGGGATATCCTCTGGCTCTTGTGAGCTGGTTTTATTCAGCACACAGGAAAAGCCTTCCCAATACAGGGAAGCTCCTGGTGAAATCAGACTGGTTGGTAACTTCCTGCTTTCCTCTCTCATCCCCAAGTCTGAAGCCCACCAGGGGTGGTGGGAGACCCACTGACCTCACCAGGCTTTGGCACAAAGTCTCAGCACAAAGCGCCGATGGGGATGGAGTTTTGGAAGCATGGAGGTGGCTAACAGATCCCAGGACATGACAAAGCACTTGGAGCATTTGCATACAAATGCTCTTTGCTTGCTTATTGCTTCATCTGCTGCTTGTCTTTTTAACACACCCTTTAATTTTGTTATTACAAAAAAGAGTGCATGCAAACAACTGCCTGAAGTGAACCCAAGCAGGGAATAATCCATTAAACCACTGTGCTTATATTCAAAAAAGTGTTAGAAACCCCCCTTTGAGGGGAAAAAGAGGAAACCCTTAGGATTCAGGGAACTGCTGCAAATACACAGCCCTGAGTTACATGAGCTGGAAGGCAGAATTCAAAATACAAATGTTCATATTAAAACAAACTGCTAATTAAGAGCAGGCTCCATTATAGAGATTATACATCTTTAAAGACTCTACCAGACATGCACATTTTCAGCCCCATGCACAAGTTCCAGGGAAATCCTCCCAGTCTGAACCCTTTTTGTCCTTCTTGTCCTCCCTGACCCTCGTGGCCATTACACAGCTCCAATGTTTAGTCTAGAAAATTCAGGGTCAGCCTTTGAGGGGAGCCATGAGAAAGGAGCAGCCCTGGCAGGGCCAAGTGACACTGTGCCCTGTTCCCTGAGTGGGCAAGGACCTCGTGAGCAGCTCCAGCAGAGATCCAGCCCCGATTCCCAGGCCTCCGACGGGCTCCTGTCTATTCAGCACCATGAGAGCCACAAAAACAACTCACTCAAAAAAACGCCCAAAGTGACCTTGTCTAAAGATTATCTGCAAAATCTCCCCCCATCTCATTTTTAACAGAATAAAAGTATTTTCAATAGTAGCAATGTCAGGGTTTGGGCCAGATAAACAAGCTACAGAGACCGAGTGCTGAGTTCCATGGACGCAGACTGGCATGAAATTAGGAAAAAAGTGCAGAAATGACCTGTCAGATTTTAACCCTAGAGAAATAAACTCCAATGTTGATGCAAGAAAAAAGTATTTCTCAAGGCATGGCCTCATATCATTCCCATTATTTGCCTTCTTATTGCCACCTGTTATTTTGAGAACTGTTTAAATAAAAGAGACACAGAACCAGACTATCATACGTGACATTATTTCTCTAGCACTAAAAATGTCTTTTAAAAATATACAGTTAATCCAGTGCAGAGCAACTTGATTTACTGAAATAACTTGACAGCCTGAGCTCTGAGAGATTTTACCAAACTTCAGAGATTACCTTGCTGTTGAACATTGGGTCCAGACCTCTGTACTCACACCCAAAACCAGGTGGACATCTTTTAAAGACACACTGGGTTACTCTTCAGAACTTCTCTTCCAAGACAATCTATTGAAAGGGAAAAAATAAAGACTTGCCACATTATCCTGAGTTGTATTAACTAAGAAAAACTGTTGGTATCAGCAATAGCTCAGCAGAATGAGTGATGGAGAGCAAAGTTTGAATATCCAGTGCAACTCATAAAGAGCTGGGCAGCCTGTCCTGTGTGACAGCAGCACACGACACCAGCACCAAAATGAGCAGCTCAGTGTCAAAGTTATCAGGGAAAAGGGATTTATTTAAAAATTGTATCTTGCACAACTGACAATGTGCCAATTGCTTTCTTCTGCACTGAATCACTTTCAAAAGAAATCACAGCCTGAGCCTACTCCTAATCTCATCTCTGTCTTTCATATTGCTTAACAAGGAGGACTCGGCTTGAGACAATATTTTTTAATAATCTAAAGTCTCTGATTACCCTACAGAAGATGAAAAATACAGAAACAGCTTTTCCTTTCTAGCCCTCAGAGAAGGAGTTTTAGGATGGGAAGAGGAAGAAGAAAGCAGGGCTCAAACACCCATCAAGGCACGCACACGGACACCCTGAGGCGTGAAGTGACTTCCCTTCGCACACTGATGGGTCCTCTTGGTGTATCTTACTGAGAGATTTGAGGGGAAAAAAGATTGGTTGGATTTAAAGCCTTACATTAACGAAAACCAAAGTTTTTCAGGTGAAGGAACCAGTATCTTTGCTCTACAACATCTCTTTGCTTGCACAGTAACAAAATGCCCCAGTAACAGAGCGTAGACCACGGAGGCTCTTTGGGGCAAGACCAGATTTACGCTGAATTCAGAACAACACTTGCAAACCTGATGGTAACTTAAATGTTAACTTTTTGACAAGGGCAAGCAGAGTTTCTCCTGGCATAAAAAGCCAGGTGCAATCAGTGATGGTCTGTTCAGGCAGATGCACCTACTCTACATTCATAACGTAGCCACAGAACTGCTGCTCTCGGTTTCAGCACCACACACGTTTTCACATCACGCCGAGCACAGAGAACAGCCACTCTGCTCCTGAAACACAGGCAGCACAGGGCTGAACAGACACGTTTTCGTCTCTGTATCTGCTGGAGACTTTTGTTCTGAGTGATGCTGCTTCAAAGGAGAAAAAAGAAGTCTTTCTTCTGAGTACATACAATCGCCATTGAACACACTGTCAAAAATAAAGGCTGGATGTACAAATTCTTACTTAGAAGAGCATCAGAAATTTTGTAAAGACACAAGGAAATAAGTCATCGCATTCAGCCGGTTCCTTGTTCTCTCACCTCCAAACAGAGAAAAGCAGATTTCTGCTGGCTTTTTTTTTTTTTCAATTAGCTTACAGTAATTTTCCTTGTATGGTAGAGATTCCTACTATTACAGCTATTTAGGACTCGAATTCCACAGCATACCCCCAAGAATGAGTAATGGTCTCATTTTCCATCTGCAATACTGTGCAAGAGCCAAGGGCAACCCATTGACACCAGAGTATTTGGACCATGAGTTTCAGTTTTGCCTTCTGCTCTTGTCAAAGGCCACTGCTGAAAGCCTCCAAACAGAACTCTATAAAAGCAGCTTTTCAAGGTTCAATAGAAATTCAAATTAACTTATTTCTTTTGTCATGGATTTCTGAGTCATCTTTTCCAAGGGAGGGGAGAGGAAATATAATCAGAGAAGGGAATTATTCCTATTCTACAAGAGGGAGCAGATCTACACTAGTCATCCTTTATCTTGTCATCTTCCTGACCACAGTATTGTGAAAAGCCCACAAGCAGAAATGGCAACAAACATCAATGAAATACTGTGCTCTTTATATCATTAAGTCCTGCCATGAGGAGGAAGGGAACCCATCGCATCTTTCAACCCTGCCTTTGTTGCTCCCACCACGCTTGCTGGAAGGGACAGCACACAAAATGTTATGCAAAACCAAGTCATTCCTGGGAGTTTAGGAAGAAGAATTCATTACGTGGCAGAAAACTTTCATTTCAGTGTGTCTTTGTTGACTGAGCTATAAAAGCCGAAAGAATCTGCCACAAGACCACAACTGATCTGTGGAGGGGGAAACAAACAGTCCTGCTCCCCCTTCCCATCAACTTCTTCACTGAGTACACCAAGTTCCCAAGACAGGAAAGTTGGAAGCATGGGGAGATGGGGGATGGAGTTGAGGGAAGGTTGTACCTAGTCCTGGGTCTTACCAACATGTCAAAAGGTGTTCACGCCAAAGGGTGAGGTCACAACCTCCAAACAACTTGGTGCCCCTTCTGCAACAGGTGATGAAGCTGTTCTGCACTGAAACAGGAGTTATCATTACAGCTTTTGAGCTTACCCATTTAAGAAATATTTTGTGGGAAACTGTGTATCTGGGACCCAGCTACCATCACACCAGATATCAGAAAAGTAAAGTGCTTTCTAGTGAGAGTTCAAGCAAATACCTAAAATCCAAACCCCCCTCTTTTTTCAGCAAGCGAAAGGAAGGCCCATTCGAGTCTCTAATCTGCATTTTTCCTTCCCTTTCCATCTAAAAGAAGGAGCATTTTGCTGCAAGGGTGTCAAGCGATATGAATCATCTTTAAAGCATTCAGTTTAATTAGACAACTGAAATCTCGTTCTCTGCATGAACCTCTGTCATGAGGCAGAGGAGTGGAATCAGTAAAAGTGAAAAAGCGATGGTTTCGTTAAGCTTATTTGTTACAGCCACTGCTCTTGAACAAAGTGGTTTTTATGGCCGTGAACCTCCGTAGGAGCAGAAGTCGAGGTCAGGATGGCAATCCATCATTTCGGGGGAAGAACTGTACTGTAACCTCACATCTGTGCACGGCACGAATAAGAGGCAGCTGTGAGGAGCCACTTCGAGAATTAAAGCTACTTAAAATCCCGATGTCTCTGTGCTGTGGGATGTTCTGGTAAGGCAGATGAGTCAGGGGAACTTCAGCGAGCGTCAGCTCATCTCCTGCCCCTGGAACAGATCCCGCTGCCAGGGATGGACAGACAGCTGTGGAGCCGTATCCGGACCTCATTTACACACTAGAATAAAACCCCGAGTTTCTTAATAGTACATAAAACAGTCATTCAGGGTTTTAATTCAAAGTGGGGTTTTTTGATGCAGAATAGTTGACTTTGCTGATGCTGTAATTTATGTGGGAAAAGGAGATTGGAGAGGACACGGATGAGGACAGGAAACTAAGAGAGATGAAGCTTCAAGCTGTGCATTTTCCCCTGTGGGAACAGAAAATGGCAGCACCTAATTGCTGTCTCAATTCAACATCAGGCCAGCTTTATGCTTCAACCAGAGTGTTTCCCCCAACACCAGTTCTGAGTACGGCTCTAAAGCAAGGAAAAATTTATTGGGTGAGGAATTAGAGCAACCACCAAGGTTTCTGCCTGCAAGGGCACTTCTGCTTGGAGCACTTGATTCTCTCTTCACCCTGAAGGGGAAAAAAAAACCCCAAGCAAACACCCAAACCCAGAGGTCACACATTTTTTGTGTTCTCCACTGGGCAGCCAAGTGGCATCGCTGCTTTGTTACTTCACAACCAAGAGAACCCTCCAAAGAAGGTTTGGGTTTATAGTGCCTTGTCAGAATCAGCCTCAGTAAAGAACTGGTGGGTCTGTACCATGCACATACCCAAAAAAGAGCATGGCACGAGAGATGACAGATGACAGCAACAAAACCAGTGTGGGGACTGCGGGGAACTCTCAGGCTGATTTTAAAGAGGAAGTCTGAATAGGAATCATTTACTACTCCCATGATTACACAAGAAAATGATATCATCAGCAGGATGAAAGACTGTACAGAGAGACAGCAACATTCATTACTTCCCAGCTGAAATCAGGACTCAACCTGGAAACAAAAGCTTCAGCTCCTCTGCGGTTGGGTAATTAAACACAGAAGGGGCTGAACAGAAAAGGCTTTTCATTTGCCACTACACAGACCCTAAAGGTGCATTCAAACTTCTCCCCTGAAGCTGAACTTTCATCCAGTTATCAGGATAAATTATTTGGCTCAAGTAGATGGAAGTCTGAACTTCCCTTCTGGTCTCCATCACCCACTGGAGAAATGGGACTTGTCCACATGGAGGTCACCATTCCTGCAGTACTTCTGGCTGTTCAGAGTCAGGCTTATACCAGTTTTGGAGGTTTAGAGTAGCGTTTTTGTCTGTCCAACAGCCTTGTCCACAGCAGAAGGGGCCGGGGAGGTGAAATGTGGCACTTTTGCTGGAGGAAAGAGCAATTCCTGCTTGCTGACTCCGAGCCTTTGTAGTGCAACGTACCAAGTATTACACAGTCCAGATGCAGCTCCTAACAATGACAACCAAATTCTCACTGGAGGGATAGTTTTGCATGGCATAATTCACTACAAGTGAAAGCTGTGCGAGCCAAGAGAAAGATATAATCTAATTATTTCTGGTTTCTCAGGGCTGAAGGTGAGAGGGAAATTTAAAAGCAAACAAAGACATGTTGCTCAACATGGAATGCTGCAGTATAAAGAAGTGAAAATTAAGGCCCTGCACAAAACATGTCAATTTTCAATAGATATGGCACTAACATATATTAATATTTCTGACAAGCCAAGAATGTCAGATTTCTAAGCACAATATGAATCACATTAGAATTAAGAACAGCTGAGCCTGCACAACAGATTATACAAGTATTTATGAAGCACAGGAAATACTCAAAGCCAGCAAGTTCAGCTGTATATACCAATATAACTAATAACTGTTACGCTACATCTATCTGCTAAAAAACCACTTTATTGACACGATAACTACAAATTACTGAAGTACTGGATAAGACATTGAACATATGGGCAAAATACAGAGGGCACTAAAAATGCCCTTTAAAACAAGGGGTCTACTCTCATTAAAAGCTGTCCTCTTACCAAGACTGAAGGAAGATCAATGAATTGTGAAAGCACTTCAAGTTTTCTTTGCTCAAAATGGCAGATTTCAAAAAATTTGGCAAAATGTCTTCAGGAGAAAAATAACTAGTGTTGTACTCAAGCTTGGGAAGAAGAAAACACAAACCATAAGGTTCAATCTGCAGCAAAGGGTATCTGAAGCTATCTATCAGATAAGATTGAAACTGCCCCTATGTGGGCATCTCTCAAAGAATCATTAAAGAGTTTTCTACTATTGAAAACAACTGATGAGACTCCTAAAAAAGCCCCTTAATTTAATTTACTTGGACATGAACAAGTTAAAAGCAGAGTTACAGGATACAGTACCAATAATGCAGGTATGTCACTACAAGATTTTGCTGTACCCTTAAACAGTTTGATTCATTAAAAGAGCAACTGGTTGTGATGATGAAGAAGTTTGATAAGTGTTAAGAGTCTTAAAAAAAACATGAGATGATCAGTGATCTGGAATGAAACATCGGGACTGAAGTCAGTAAAAATGCAGGGTAAGGTATTTTGGTTTTATGAAAAAAAAAAAAGTATCGAGTCTTTAGCCAAGTAAGCAGATTAAAATAAAATAAAAACAAAGTTTTAGGAGCCCTGAGCAGTTCCACAAAAACTCGCATTGCATTAGATCTTTTCACATAGACACCACTACATTCACCAGGGACGGTTTCCTTTGGAGCAAGGAATGTGTCATCATTCCCTGTCCTCCTCAGTGAGCTGGTGTGGAAGACAGGCTGTGAAGAGGAAGAGCAAGTCAGCACTGATACCAAAGACAAGAGCTGGAAGGAGGTGGGTGCCCACGGAATCACAGGATGGTTTGGGATGGAAGGGACTTTAAAGCTCAGCTCATTCCACCCCCCTGCTCCAAGCCCCATCCAACGTGGCCTTGGACACTTCCAAGGATGTGGCATCTAAATACAAACACACCAGAGCTGAAGGTAAGGTGCCCATGGAACCAGAAGAGGCCAGAATTAGTTTTCCCAGGTAGATTGCAGGTGAGCAGGAACAAAAAAGCCCCACGAGCTTCAGTCACTTGTTCACAAGAGCAAGAGACTGCTCTGAAGAACCTGCTTTGAAGGACTTCCAGGGTCAGCCTGGGAGATTGTGTAACAGTTTTGTTGTGCTCTCTGTCTGTGGCACAATTTTAACAAACCTGTAATCACAGTACCAAGAGGTGGGAATGCAAGTGCAAATCCCCATCCCTTAATTGCTTTGCCTGGTTCAGAGTGGGAACTTTAATTCAAGTCTTCCACTCATCAGGAGGGTGCCTGAACCATCAGAAAACACAGCAGTTTTTTTTCTGGCTCACTAACCATTACATAGCTCACACAAAGTCAAAAAGGAACAGACTCAAATACTCACAGAGATTATTTTATATTAAGGACATTCAAACTTCTGAGCCCAACAACCCACATACCAAACATTTCTGTAAGATCAAAAGCCACATTTTGTGCTCTCGCACACAATCCCACACACATCTAAACTTCAGCCTCTTACCAAACATCCTGATCACTTTATTTTCAGACTGACTGCTCTCTAAAAATTATCTGGTTTTGCTTTCCAGCAGCTATATTAAAACCCATTATGAGATGAGCAACATCCAGAGAGCCAGGGGATGGATCTCAAGTTGAGCTGCTTGAGACAGGCACAGCTTGGAAGTCACATTTCCATAACCCACATCCTGCAGTTGGGCACTCTGAGGTTTAAAACTCAAGCACTTCGATGAAGCTGAATCTAAATTTCTATGATCCCTTGCAAATGCAATAGCCAGGTAGGAACAGATGAGAACCTAAAAATCACACAGAACTGGCTTGTAACTGGTCAGGACACAGACATCTAACATTTTCCAGCATCACTTTAGGCTTTGACTTATCATGGACAAGGGCAGCTCTGACTGTTCCAGCCCACAGATGCTACTCAAACTCACCATCTTGTATTTTAAACACATTGTGAATGCAGATTGCAAGCAAGAATCCACTCAGCAAAGAAGAACCTGTTGCTATCTTAAAATATACAAAATTTAATCTCTAATGGCTTTAAAATTAATTAAGCCTTTAAAATAAAATTAATTTACATTTCATTGCAAATCTACTTTAATCTGCTGTAGAAAATAAGCAGATAAATTAGGTTATTCAAGATATGGAATGGACCATCAAACTGAAATGTCTCCCACCAATTCTGGACTAGATATCAAAGTATTTAAGCAACTCTATCAAACAGGCCTTGCTTTTAGGGAGAAAAAAAAATTGTCTACTGGTTGCCTATAAAGTTGGCCCCAACTACAGAATCCCTCCTACTGCTCCTTCACAAAGTGTTCTGCAAATACCTTCCAAAAATACTCTCCTCATTAGGCCATAAAACAAGGAGCAGGACTGCAAGCTGGCCAACCAAATCAATTAGTTGCTCTTTCACACTAGATTAAATGTTGAGTAACCACCACCTTCAGAGGAGTTAGAACAGTGTAAGTCAGAAATGAGGACAGAATTTAGCAGAACACTTCCATTAATTTCTAGTTAATTGTGACAGAACACAAGATGATCTGATGTATTTGCAGCGTATTCAGACTGCAAATAAACCCTATTTTTGCAAGTCAGAATAGAAGAGTTATGGCCAATTTTGTGCTCTTTGACAAAGAATAGATGCTCTTTGCTGCAGATCAGTTACTTACAGACCTAAATTCTCTGCTAAAAGCATTTACACCCTTGTATAACCTACTGCCTATAAGCTCGATTTTCATTCATCTTTCCCAGACCTTTTAGGGGTATTCCATGGATGCTGAGGAGTCTGCAAAAGCACTGCAACAGATCCAGTCCAAGTGTGGGAAATACTGACCCTGCAGCACAATCCCTCTCACACACACTTGTTTTAAGCCTACACAAACTGCACCACACAGAGAAACCTGCCTGGAGAAGGCACAGAAACGCTTTCAGACCCTTCACGAGCACCTCTGTGCCAAACATCCTCCTTGCAAACATGAAGACATCCAAAACTTACCTGGGACCCCACAAACAGCCGTCGGCAGCACCGGAGATCCCAGATGTGGAGGAAACAGCTGGAGCTCCGACTTCTTCACGAGACAGCTGGAGATTTCCCAATAAAAGCCAAGGCAGCTTTCCATCCTAACTTTTTGCAGTTCCAGCTGCATGTTGTGGTTCCCTGGGGAATGCACTGGCTGAAGAATTCCTGGTAGCATGGTTTCATGGAGCAATGTATATGTCTGCTTTGTTTCTTATTGCCATGGGATTAAATCACATGTCGAGCTCTACCCTGGCTAATGACATCAAGTCAAGAAGTAGAATCACAGAGAAGAGATTCAATATGCCAGTGATAAAGAACAAAATTTAGCCTTTCAGTACTATTCCAGTTTCAAAGAAACCACCACCCTTGAGGTGGTGGTGACCCCAATCAAAGTAGGAGGAGAGACTAGAGCAAAGAGAATTTATATGTTTCACTATAAATTTTGGGGAAAGACAGGGTAGAGCCTGTTCTTTCCTCTGATAATGTCTCTTTCAAAGGTACAAATCTTTTTCTTACCCACTATGGTAAAAAAGCCCCCCATGTTTTGCCATATAAAATAAGTACACTTTCCTATCACCCACTTCTAGCAATATATATAGAGATTGTATATCCTAAACACATCATTTGTCAACAGCTTGTAAATCAGGTTTTTCTAAATGGGAGCATTAGTCATTAATTGTTTTAAACTTAACAAGTGAACACTCAAAACAGGAAATATGATACATAAACAGGAACAAAGTCTTTAGCACAGCATTCAGTAAATAGAGCAGCTAAACCCTGACCAGCGTGTTAGTAACAACCATCCACAGCTCTAAACACAACTGGTGGATGGACAGTGAATGTTCTCCCTGTGATGTTTGTGTAGTTTGCTACTGAGCAATGAAAAACATCATTTTTTTCCCTATTACCCTTCAGCAGCAATGTCTTTAAATCCAGTCTCCTTCCACTCCCAATTTTTAGGGTCCAAAACCTTACTGCAACTTTTGGTTGTGCATTGCTCTCATGACTAAAACCGAATGTTCCAGTTACAACTTGTGTGCCAGGAATATTCACGTGCATCCCCTTTATCTAACTGTTATAAGTAGTAAACAGACACCAAAATATGACCTCTATTTGGTCCATTTTTGTATCTTAGTACATGAGCTTGAGGAAGAAAGGTGAACCTGTCAGAAAACCCTGAAGTGGCTGAGCTGGAATCTGAGCAGGGAAAACCCAACCACTCAGTAAGGACCAGTTTGTTCCCCCTTCCAAAGCCCAGTTCTAGAGTGGGTTTTGTTTTACTGTGAGGGTGGGAGGCCCTGGCACAGGTTGCCCAGAGAAGCTGTGGCTGCCCCAGCCCTGGAAGTGCCCAAGGCCAGGCTGGACGGGGCTTGGAGCAACCCGGGATAGTGGAAGGTGTCCCTGCCCATGGCAGGGGGTGGGACTGGATGAGCTTTAAGACCCCTTCCAACCCAAACCATTCCATCACTTTTATGCTCATATTTACTGGTAAAAAGTCACCTTACAGTTCATGAGACAACTCCCATTCGTGGGGGCAAATTTGAGTCCCAAACACCTGCCCAAAATCACTTAACACTGGGGAAGGGAACAGGAGCAGAAGAGAGAGACAAACATTGAGAGAAAAGGTGTAAAGTGGTATTATGTTATTAAAACATTACATTAGAAATAAACAGAACATAAACCAAAAATAGGTTTTAACCAGGTTTAACTTTTTTTCTTTTTTCTTTTTTTTTTTTTAAATTCAAATTGACCCAAAGCAAAAAACATACATTGCAAAGGAAGAACAAAATACATGATGGTATCAGTAACACAGAGTTATGGAAGCTGGACTTGTGGGCAGGTTTTTCATCCAGCCCAGCCCACCCTGGTAAACACACCACATATTTTCTTTTGCCTCTGGGTATTTATCTGATGAGTTCATCCAGATGTGGTTCTCCTATGACTGCCAACCAGAGCCAGAAAACTGAATTTTCCACGCTATTCCAAGGAAGCCAGAGTTATTCCAAGCATGAGTGATAATGAATTTAAAAAAAAAAAAAAAAAAAAAGAAAACAAACCCAAAACAAAACAAAACAAAAAAAACCACTCGAGCTTTTCAAACTAACAAGTATTGTCTATAATGTAAATAGTTTAGAAATATGGTAATTAAATAATCTAAAAAACACTCTTACTCTGCTGTACATTTATAAACATAAATATTTACAAAAACTTTCTGCTTTGTTTTAAAGGATGAGGTTTGCAGTTTGTTAATGATCAGAGTCTTTTACTCATATTGATTCTTTGGTGTGTTTGCCAATTTTTTAAGGTTTATTAAAAGTGTTCAACCGTGAATTTCAAGGTAACGGAACGAGGCTACATCACAAGTCCATGTTATGCACTTTTCCTTCCACATTCTAGTCCAAATGAAAAACAAAGCTCAGTTTGTCCTTCAAAGTATTTGTGCACAACATTGAAAATAATAATAAAAAAAAAAAGACCAAATTCCCTATTAGTGAAATTTGGATAGGATTATCAATGAATAATCCCACTTCCTTTGCACTTGAGCACATGGATAACTGAAGATAGAGATCAGGACTATCAGTATTTTCAGAGACACGTGTGCTGAGGTGCTTTGTAGAATTAAGGTGAGAAACCAGCTACAAGAGATGGCTTAGCATTGTAAAAAAGGGTGAGGGCTTCCCTCCACCTTGGGGAGAGGAGGGGATGAAAACTCATTTAAAAGAAAGGCTTTTTACTGGCCTGAAACATTTGTGTGTTCCCTTTAGATGTCAGTTTACTTAAAAGAAATAACAAAAAAACAAACCTCAAACAATAAATAATGGAATTACACATTTCTTCATTAAATAGCATTCTTGTTACCAACAAAGTCTTCCATAATTTTCTTCAGTCACAGCAACAGACAGAACAAATAATTTGCCTTAATATAGATTGCAACTAAAATATACTCTAGATTACCTTAGAAAATATGACTGTAAAAATTCAGTGGGGAAGAACATTGGTTTGAGACCAACTTACAAATGTAGTGAACAATACCAAGTTTGCTTTTCGTTTTTGTTTTTAAAGAAAGCAATTTTAAGATCCTAATCTCATGTCACAAAACAGAAGATTTATGCTTTAAACCTGCCAGTGTGTCCTGTCTCAGCCCTGGAGAGCTCGATGATCAGAAGGGCTCAACCTTTTCCGCTTCACCGGGAGCCAACAGACACCACCACACACAAGAGCTCTTCCACTCCACCCACACCCTCAGGTTGTCCCTGCCACGGTGCCACCACCAGAGACACAACCTGGAGGAAGCTCCACAAAGCTCTACAACCTGCTGTGTGGCTGGACTTGCTCGTTCCAGCTGTTGAGACAAGAACTTTCGGTCACTGCTCCAGCAGGCTGGACTTGAACCCACACGAGCTGGAGATAAAAAGGTTCAACATCCCATCACCAATCCTCTGAGCCATGAATCTCCAAAATCCCTTATTGTTTGGAAACCTGATGCAATGCCAGGCACAATAGGGAGGGATAATCCTCCTTGCTTGCCACAGTTCCTGTGCATCCATCAGCAGTGATGAGGTTCGTGTTCAAGGAGCTGCACTCTGGGGTTAGGAGGTGTTAAAAGGAACTAGCACAGTTAAAATAATGTGAGTATACCTGCTTCACCTTGCTTTTCCTATTTTTAATATTGAATATTTTGGAAGTGGCAGCATGACATTTAAAAGCCACCACCGTTCCTTCCATCTCCCGCTTCCACTGGTGTAACTGGTACAAAAACACTCCTGATATTTGAGAGGCTTTTTTGGATGCCAAAAGAAAGGTAAAGGACACTGGTAAGAACCTTATGATGACTCTGGAACGCCTTGGAAATAAAGACAGTGAAACAACTGCACATCTTGGCCCAATCTTCTTTCGATCAACAAACTGATTTTTTTTTTCCTATGATCAGAAACAAAAACTCTTTAACGGCTCTTTGAATACCTTGTATGAAAACCACATTCAGCAGCCACATTTCAGTACTCCTTTCAGATTAATTGTGCAATTTAAACTTCCAATGTGAATGGGGCTTTTCCTTTTAATGCACATGTAAAATCTTAATAACTTCTGTGCACTTCCCACTCTCTAAACCCGAAACAATTTCAGAGCAACCAAGAAAAGAAAAATCCGTCACTGCTTTTAAAACAAAAGGGTTTGGCCAATTTCTTTTTTTTTTTCTAAGTGGACACAATTTGGCTGAGAACCCGTAGACAAAATTCCAACTGAAAGTGAAATAAAGCAGGTTATACATTCATGAAATCCAGGGAATAATAATGGACAGCAACTGCTGCATCACTTCTGTAATGTCACATCAACACTACAGTGAGGCAGCAGCTCCTGTTCTCTCAAATAATGCACTGAGACTAAATGGGGAATAGTGGGGGAATCACACATAAAGGGAAAATTCATCAGAGAGATTATTGCACAGGAGGCACTCTATGAGCAACAGAATACATTGGCTTCAAAAAAATCTAAATTTGTTTCCTCTTAAGTTAATGTAAAAAATACAGAGGCTATGCCTCTCTGTAGTGTACTGTCACTGGTAAAAATAGACTTACAAACAGCCACCCATTTAACAGGGAATGTCAGCAAAGAGGGCCTGAATTTCATGGGCATCCCAAGTAGAGTAATTAGGAAAAAAATAATTAAAAAAGCCAATGTATAGACCCTCAAATTGAACAGGGTAACTGCATTTTTTCCTTCCATTTCCAAATTATATTCATACAGTACCCGAGGACATGTCGATTATAACTCTTCCCTCTGTCCTGCAAAAACATACACCTGGCAGAGACGAGGGGCCCAACAGACAGGGCTCTGGAGGTCCTTCTGTATCCTTTTGCAGGACTGGTGCCTTGATTTCCAACCTTTTTATTTTCTTGAATCACTGCTCAGCATCCAACTCAAAACCAACCACTTCCCTCGAGGGGCCGCCTTCCATCCCCACTGCAAGGCTGCACAGGTAAGGTGAGAACAAACAGAAAACCAACAGCAAGTTTTAAAATGCAACATTGTATAGAAAGCTTGGACCTTGTAAACCTGGACCAAGAAACCAAAAATTAAGACCTTCTAGCGTGTGGTATAAAAAACCCAAGGAAGTGTATACCTGCCTTCTGACTTCACAGAAAAATCAGAATTTGCATAGGATATACTTTGTGCAAGGCAACAAGCCTCTTCAGTATCTGGAATAGAACTAAACTTGCTCAGAGTTCTTCTCTTCGTGGATATCAGATATCATCAAATTTGTGTTTTAAGTAGTCTTTCATGACCTTGGCAATGGGTAGTTCATCAAGTAGTTTGAGGTTTTGAAGGCCTATACACTGACGGATTTTAATTCGGCATAGATCTTGCAAGTTCCTGGGCTGTCCTGAAAAGACAAAAGGAACACATAAAAGTGAAAGGATCGCACTTCAAACATACTTCAAGACATCAGTAAAATCACTGGGGATTGCTGTTTTCTAAGAGGGAGAGGGAAGGGAAAAATTACCAGAGAGAAAGGATGGGAGTTAAGACCTTCTAATGAACTCAGTGAAATCAGGGGATGAATCCTACAGGCATTTTTACATGCACACAATTTTACTGATGCCAGTGTAAAGTGAGATTATCCATATGAGGATTCCCACCAGGTGGCAACATATGCTTATGCACTGCAGAACAGCATAACTCCTCCATTTAACTTTCTGTGGATTTTGTTTTCTATCCTTGTAACAGGGAGAAAAACCCTGTTCCCTTGTAACTCGGGGAAAAAAAAAAAACCCTCAGTCTTGCTTTTCTCTCAAACAACGAGACAAAACCTTCTAAGTTCAACTGTAACAGGACTGGGAAGTTTCCTCAGAGAGTGAGGATTTATAAAAGTTACTCAAAGATCGTGTGGTAGAGTTTAAGATTGAGGGTGGTTTTTTTTCCCTTTTAATGAAAAGATGAAGCCTTCAGGCTTTGGATGCAGCCAAAACCTTGTCAAACAAAGAGATGAAAATGTGAGTTAACCACTGTCCACAGAGGAAAAGCTTTACTGACATCACACAAACTTCAGCATTTCTGACAAGGATTTTCCAAAACAATCCGTTCTCTTTCAAACTCTTACCAGCAAAACTACTCAAACACCTTGAAAAACAGTTGGTTTTTGGTCTCCTATGCAAAGAAACGTAAGAAAGGTTAATCTAGTCTTTTATCTGAATGCACCCAGCAACGGATCCAAGGCAGAAAGAAAGACAAAAAGAGCAGAACAACAGACATTGAGAAATCCTGCCCCAATAAACCCTTCCAGCTTTCAGCACCGGTGCCTTTGGGCCTTCCTAACCCAGAGACTGCACACAGATCTATGTCTTTAATAGCTGTGAATAGCTTGCCCTTTGTAAATCTGCCTAATGTTTCTTGAACCCATTCATACTTTCAGTATCCAAAACATCCTGTGGCAACAAATTTCACAATATAATTAGGCGTTGGCTGGAAAACTACAAAGTAATTTTATTTATTTTAGATCTGCTTCCTGATGGCTTCGTTGCATGCCTGCCATTCTTGGAGCTACAAGAGAAATAATGAATAATTGTTCCCACGCCAGTCATGATTTACATACCTTTATATAAACCTCTGTCCTCCACTCATGCTCAGTACCTCTTCCCAAAGCTGAAAACTCCAGTTAATAACCCCCAACACGGGAACCACTCCAAATCTCTGCCTGTCTTTGTGCTTTTTCCCTCATTCTGCCATAGCTTTTTTGGAGTTATTCCAGTAACACATCAAAGCTGTGCTAATCAATATTTTGATCATCCACTTAACAGTGCAAGCCTCTTTTCTCTTTATTTTTCTTTTCTCCAAGCCATGACACAGTTATGGCACCTGATGACTTTATTTTGACTTTGTCCAAGTCAAAATACTCAGCACCGTGAGAGACGTAGGTGCTTCTGTTGGCATCAAGATAATCTGTTGTCAACAGAGCAACTTACTTTGGTTTTTTATTATCTGTATAATAAGATATCTGTATAATCTGACAAGATATCTGTATTATAATATAATATTAGAGTCAATGGTAAAAGGCTGATTGCTTTTGCAGAGCCAGGCAGGTGATTTTGTTGAGCTGACTGCTTGAATCAATCATTTCTTTAAAAAGCAGCAAGAAAACCAACAAGAGAGACTTTAAATAACTCTGATGGAGTCTCCAATTAGCTTTCCTGAGCTGCCACCAATTAAGCAGGACATTTTCCAGAGGAAATGCCTTCTGGACAGGGCTTGGTGCAGGTGGGCAGTGTTTGCTGTCAGCTCCTCATCCCAAACCTGTTAGGAGGGGACAGGAGGGTTTTTTTCCCCCCCAGAGCCCATCCCTTCTTCCATCCTCCTCCTCCTCCAGCAACAAACAATCTATCAGCTAAATAAGCACTGACATTATGGGTTTATTAAACTTTCCTGCTAAGCACAGAGTAGAGAGATTATGAAACTATTTCCTGTTTTCTACTTTGGGCATTTTGTCCAAGGTTTCAGTTACCCTTTGCAGAGAGTTCCTCCTGTTTTCCCCCTGCGTGGGTTCTCCTATAGAAATGGGCTGACAGACAGGTACACACTGGGATTTATCTTAAGCACTAAAATTATCTGAGGTAAGCCAGCAGAAGTAATGCATGAGAACAGTCTCAGTCTGCTTTTAAAGAAATTAGATTTGAAATTAAAGAACATGAAAATTTGAGTTTCCTTCACGTAACTGAAAATACTTTTATTATAGTTATCATCACGATACCTAAATGTCAATTTATTCTTAGTTATATCCTTCATGCAAGACTCAGAATACAGACCAATAGTTACTTTGTTCACTGGTGGTTTCTTCTTAGCAATTTTTTTTTTCCACCTGAAGGAAAGAATTTAGACAACTTGGACAACAGCTGAATGTTCAAGCTTCAGGAAAAGGAAAGTTACTTTTGGCAAGAAACCAAGCAGAGGAATCTTGATGGTGATAAATAAATGGTTCTAATGCTTTAAATGTGAATGCAAACAGGGTTCATGAAAGGATTCACCACTTCAAAAGTTAAGTGCAAACAGCAGCACTAGAAGTTAAAAAGGACTAGAGATCTATGTGCATTTTTTGTAGCAGAGTACACAATAAATCAGCTATGAGACACTGATTTCTGGTTTCAGAAATAAATGCCTTTTAATTAACACCCTACGGGTTTGTTGAGAACATAAAGGAACAGACAACTTAAAACACCCAGAAGAAATTGGTCATCAGTTAATTCAAAAAGACCCGATTATCAAAAGTATGACATTTTCCCCTGATAAGCCTAAAAAATATTTCCTGGGAATGTGTTAACAATGGACATTTCCAGTGTTAAGCACCAGTTGCTACATCTAGTGGCTGTTGGTGTCTTAGGTCACGCCTTGCAAATTCCAGGGTTATTAATGCATTTGTGATTTATTAGAAACGGTGTCTGGAACACTTACTCATTCTTGGTTGCATCTGAATGAAAAAGAAAAAAAATAAAGGATTACAGACCCATGTCAGTGAACCTTAGTTTGGCAAATGAAAAATGTTATTAGTAATTTGGCAAAGTTAAAGACAAGTTAAATGATGAATAAAGTTCTGTTTAAAAACGATTAGGAAGTAGCAACTTTGGTTATACCCTGCATCACAAATGTGGGGAGTTATTTAGGGCAAATAAGCTGGAAAGGAAGAGAATTAAAAGTGAGAGGGACAAAAAACCCACACGGACATGAAAAGTACCATTGACCTAATAACCACTATCATGCAAAACTGAGACATAAAACTACTGATCACCTTAAAAACACCCAACACATCCCTGAGCCATAAAGGGCCACCTTAGTCCTGTTACCCTGCTGGTTGTTGGGCTGTTACACAACCCCAGGTCCCTTCAGGGCACCCAACACCTGCTGGAGCTGGAGATTTACTGATGTGCTCACCAGAACATAAAATACTTCAGTCAATTTATTTTGCAAGCTTTATAGCAGTAATCAAACAAATTAAGAAGCATTAAATACAGGAAAAAAGATGCAGAGTTCATCTTTTGCCTCCCTCTGTGCTCTAATGGAAAGCTAAAATCCCCACTAGTGTAATTCTTGGGTACAGTGTCCCAAAAATGACAGAAGAGCTTCTTCCAAACAAAAGAAAGGTAAAACAGAGTTACAGACTAAAGAGGAATTGCTTTTATTTTTTTCCTATCTAGATGCAGCAGACACGAGTATGTGTAAAATTTAGATCTGTTCTTCAACTACGAGCAAAGTAAGTTCCTGAGCTTTTTCCCCCACTTAAATAATTAATAATTATTTTACTCCAATAATGAAATGAGCCTTTGTAAGTTATTATAATAGATTCCTTTGCTGTACTGCTGGTAAAGCAATAGAAAAAAAAATGCACATTTTAACAGCAAGGAATTATTACAATTAATCCAAATTTCCACTCAATACTCCACTCTTTTCCTTTTTGCAGTTGCAAGATTTTTCTGCTTATTCTATCTCAGAGGTTGCTGTTCTAGCCCAGAGACAGACAAAACTTCCATTTAGGATTTATTACCTGTACAAAGAAGTCTGTCACTGCTAAAACTGCTCTGCAGCTGATGCAATTCCACCTGTGCCTGCCCGTTTTCCCTCCCCAAGAAATAAAACACTAACTCACCTCATAGGTCTAAATTTAAGGATCATTAAGGCATTTTAGACCTGACAACACTGAGTTTTGGGGACTTTCATCCAGTGCTGTAAAGGTGGAAAGGGGGGAATCCCCACCCTTTTTCTCCACTGAAAATACAGAGCAAAACACAAAGCAAAAATCACGGACTGACCTTTCTGTTACCCAGGAGAAAACTTGGGAATAACCAAAATTAATACACTGGAGGCTGCAAGAAGATCCTCTCTGATGTATTGTTCTAACTATTAAAAGAAAAGTACTTTTAAAGCAAACAATCAGTGTCATTGGTTTGAACTGGAGAGGCCATTGGTGAATAAATTAAAAAATGAAAAATAACATCAGTGACATATTTCAGAAGCCGCCCACAGTTTTCTCTACAATATTAATGTATTTCTCTCAAAAAAGCTTACAGTGGTATTTCTCAAACTGAGCCTCTGCTTCCCTGGGAATTGTGAAAGCCTGAAAACAGTAGCAAAAAACTGTTTGGTAGTTTCTTTTTAGCTACAAAGGAAATTTAAAAATAAAAGGGTTTTTTCCAACATTTTACAAAAAGATGTTGAGACCGGGCTGATGTACTCTGGCAGCAGCTCAGCTCCTCCAGAAAATCAGAATATATCTGCAGCTAAATCTTAAACCTTCACAGCAGTGAAGGAACACAGCATCAAATGGAGTTTGTTAGGGGTTTTTTTTTGGGGGGGGGGAGGAAAATAAAATGATAATCAAACTTATCAACTAGAAACTCATATCCACCAGCCAACAAACACACACTGGGGAGGATGCACAGACAAACAGGATCACGGGCAGAGGATGGGATCACCTAGGGAATGGCTGTGGCTGAGCTGAACAGGAATTCAGCTGCTCACTGCAATAGGATAAAACCCTTTAGGAAATGCACTGGCTTGGACTCCATAAAAAACAACAGCAGCAGAACAATATTTGGTTTTACAGCATTCCCAGTGTCAGAAGAAGCTGATATCAAGAATGTATACGTCTAAAAATATTAATATAAGGCATAAAGGGCTGAATGCAGAGAGAAAGAATTTCAGAGTGTTCACTGAGAAAGTGAATGAACTCCTCGAACCCGTGTCCAGCTCCACAGGGCAAACAGAGATTTAATTCTTTTTAAATGGGCATCGTACAAGTAAAAGTTCTAATTTAATTTTGTGTTCAGTGTGCCTCTGTTAGAATGCCTGAGCCTGAAGTATGTTTTCATTGCTCTCTGAAAAATAATTCCCCACAGTGAGTTTTAGAGGTCTATTGAATTTCAATGTATCTGGCACAGAAAATACGTACCAAGGAGTGCATTTTGGACTGAAAATTTATATATGAAAAAGCAGGATGTCAGTAAAGCTCAGTGTTATACTTAACAGGTGTATTTAGCAATGAAGATTTGAATATGCTTGCAAAGATTATTTTTTTTTAAATTTTTAACATTGCTGTGAATTCAGCGTCACTGAAATTGCTTTGGAAATTCAGCGAAGAATTTCAATATCATAATGTTCATCCATTTTTTAGCAGACAGTAAGTAAAGTGCTCTGAACACCAAGACAGGCTTCAGATGCATTGTTATGCTATTTTTACATTATTTTTGCAGAGTACAGCACAGGTGTACAAGTGGGAGGGGAGCATGGCTGTACCTTAAATGCCACATATAAAAACATTTATTTCACTTTTTTTCTACATAGGCCTCTCAAAAAAATTCTTTCAAACTATATAACTGTCCATAGCTACACAAAGTGATTCAACTACTTAATATGAACAGTCAACTGCATTATGAGGAGGTAGAAAACTATAAAATAATCCCTGTGTAACTCTGGATGACAAAGCAAACCACAATCATTACTGCAAGATTTTCAGCAGCACCCAAGGAAACAAGCAGTCAAAGCCTGTGATTCCAGTAAAGTTCTTCTACGTTATAACAAACAGGAAAATACCATTTCTTGCAATTATCCACGTAATAAAACATGTAGAAATCTACTTAATTCACTAAGACACTTCTGTATCCATAAAAGTTTAAAGTATGCAAAGAAACTTTTTTAAATGTTCTTCCAGTTTAAGCAAGAAAATTCTAGTGAAAACTTATCTTGATTTAGCAAAGAGATAAAGAATGTACAAGGATTTCCTTAACAGGACTTCTGAGTTTTTTCTGCACATTTACAGTGCTACATAAATTTAAACACAAAATTACCCTCTCTAGTCAGAGCCAAAGATCTGCCCTTTGAAAAATTAAAAAAAAAAAAAGGAATGCAGCTGAAATATTTGTAGCTGAATTCACTGAGTGACCTTTAGATCTTGTTCCAGATCTGAAATGAGTTCTCTGATACCTGTTACCAACGTATTACACTGCTCTGCCCTGATCCATTTTCTGAGCTCTTTGCCTTGACACAGACACACAACCCGCCCAGCTCCTCACAGTCTGCCCCCTTATCTGAACAGGGATTCGATTAAAGGAGAGCTATGGAGAGAGGGAAGTTTCCAAGCTTTTTGTTTTAATTCCCTTTTTTAAGATCCCAACAGAATTTCTAGTACCTTAAAGCTTACTGAAGTATTTTTCTAACGCTGGTGTTTTTCCTACCTCCTGCATTCTCTAAGTTCTAACATTCTCACATCCCATTCAACTTCAGCTGCAAAATATATAATTTCATCCAGGATGATTGCACATTAATTCTGTAGATACATACACTACCAACAGAAGTCTCTATGTATCTCTATTTTCATATATATTTATACATGCATCTCTATTTTAATTTGCATTAGTGCATTCCAAACTTAACCCATCAACACTCCTGAAGAGGCAGGTTCAGACCACATGAATCTGAACATTGCACTGCTCCAAACTAACCCTTTATCAGATGGTCTCAAGTGCTATACTGTATATATATATATATAATATATATATATATACACACACACACACATATACAATCAACTATGGTGGTTGCCAATAAATGCTTTTTGGAGTAGAAAAGCGTAACACAGATAAGGAAAAGAAAGGTGATCCATAAAGTCATTTGAGTATTTTTCATCTTCAATATTGGTTTTTTTTCCCCACAGGGAGACTTTACTTATTGTTGTACTGTAAAAAAGAGAGAAGGGGAAAAAGAAAAATACATGAGTGACTGTCTGAACACCAAGTCAACAGCAGGCTCACGATCAAAAGCTTTGCTGTTCCTAAATTCCAGCTGTGTGCTTAAATACTGAAACAGAACTATAGAATAACTTCCTCTTGGAATTATTCTAGGAGCAAAGGAATCTCTACCTGTAACCAGGAAGAATATCAGACCTTCAGGGTCAAACCCCAAAATCCAATATCTTCTTGCAGACTCTCAGGGCCAATACTGAGTATTTCTGAGAGCTTGGTCTCTTGCCTGTCACTCCCAACGGGGGACCTGGGCTAAAGGCTGCCCTTATTACCGATTAAATACCTACCAAAACAAAAAGAAATTCACAGATGATGTTTTCTGAGGAACTGAAACTGTACAAATACGTTTTCCAAGTACAAAAAAATAGCCACTCACATCTTACATGCAGACTACTGAAGAGTATCCCATTTATATGCAGCATTCATCTGCTTTCACTTGAAGACAGATCAACTTTCATAATTCATATCTATTAATATTTAAGCTTAAAAACGTTAATCTACTGTAAAAATAAAAACTAGCTCCTGTTTTACTATCAAATACACTCTTCAAAACTTCAAGTGCACACATAAAACTTTCAGCTATGGATTTCTATATTAAGCACTTAGTATAACGTTCAAATAAACAAACTAGAAATTCCCATTAAGCCCCACGACCCAGGCACTGTTACCAAACACAAAAGTATTTCAGGAAGAATTCCAGGGGAAGAATTCCCTAAAAACTGCATAAATTTTTCTTCTGGAAAATACATATTGCATTAGACTCATAAACAAGATTCTTCCCCAAAGTGCTACAGCACAAGATCTCAACAATTCCCTGTGCACAGTCAGGCTTAACTGGGAACTCCACTTCCAAATTCCCAGCTCGCTCTTTATCCATCTCATCTCTCATACAGCATCTTATTAAAGTAATTACTCATGAAAACCAGGGAAGACAGTGTTTGGGTATTTATAATAGGGGTAGCAGCAGAGTTTGTTTATAGCTGTTTGTAAACATATATTCATAATTATTTTGCTCAGAAGCACAGAGCTGGAGTGTTTTTGTCAGCACTGCTTTCCCAATTCTCCCTCCATTAGCACAAAACTGGGCGAGTTCCAACACTGTTACACTGGCCAGAAATTAAAGCCTCTTTTTTTGTAGCAGAATCTACTTCTCATTTAACATTAAACCCTTAAGGTATGGAATCTGAAAACTGAAAGTTACAGTAACCCTTCCCATTAGTCTTTAGACAACAAGGAAACAGGGAAGTAGCCTAAGCCTTCATGGTTACTGATACATCCCAAGACTGGGAAAAAATTCAAGTCTGGATACTATATCATCTCTAAAATCCCTGACAGTGCTCCAAAAAGAGGCTCCCAAAAAGGAAACCCGAAAGAAATGTGTTTGAATGAGAAGGGGCAGAAAAAATTAAAGCAAAAAAATCTATTAATCGCTTGCATTTCTTATTATCAACTTCCACCTTTCCAAAAATCCAATTTCACGTATGAGCAAAACCAACACCACCAATCATGAAGACAAAAATGAAATTCCAAATGCTCATTTGTGTCAGCTACTGACAACAGATCTCAGCTGATTCACTTCCAGCCCACACTGACTTTCAGTTTCTTTACAGACTATATTGTTGCCTAATTCTCATTTAAAAAAAAAAAATACAACCTCCAAAAAAATAGAAGGAGTTTTAGGGGGGAAAAAAGGGCTACATGAAATACCCCATCCTCTGTAGTGCAAAGATCATTCTAGCTGGATAATAATTTATCAAGCCATCTTAACATGTTTGAATTGGCAAACTCTGCTAAATGCTAATCAGCAATTCCTAAATGCTTCAGGCAGTACTGTAATTATGAAACACTATTACAGCATTCCATGTTGAGAGAGGAAGAGAAAACTTACAGTTGATCTAGTACACCAAAAACTACTCATCAAAAGTGACCTGAATATTAGGAGTCTAATACTTATTTCTAAACATCAGAAGCCATAACAAGTTAAAATCTCTCGTATTTCAAAGACACCAACAAAATCAAATCAAAGCTACACAGCACATGAAACCCCTTCAAGTTGCAGGGATGAACTATGGCATTTTGTTGTCTGGTTTAGGGAAGGGAAGGAGAGAGAATGTGGGAGAACACAAAGCAGCCAAAGCTCTTTCCTGCCCTCCTCATAGTGCAGAGGGAAAAGCCAGCAACTGCAGGGGATTTGCGTGGCAGTAAAACAACAAAAGACACTAAAAAAACCCTAAACAAACAAGAAACCAAACCCCAAACATCTTAGGTGCTAAGGCCATTAATAAAATGAGATTTTACAGTTCGCTCTTTTTAAAACGAATGCTTCCTGTAGATATTTAAACAAAAATAATTAAATGAAATATACTTAACACCAGCACCTTTGCCGAGGAAAGGATTCCCAGTATCACAATCCCTTCACCTTCCCAGAAATTTTCTAGTGCACTTAAATAGCATCAAGGGGCAGAGAGCAAGCATTTTTTTTTTTTTCTGGGGCTAAATTCAAAGAAGGCTTTTAAGAGGACATTGTGTCCTGTGATTAACTTCTCTTACATACATACTTGTCACTTCTTGTAAGAAATCCAGACAGGGTCGGCTACTTCCAGAAATACTTATTGAAACAGCCAGTGGGGTCTGTCCTTCATAGTTCCTTGTGTTAGTGTCTGCTCCGTAATTATACAACATTTGTGCACAAAGCACATCATCTCTAAGAGCAGACAAGTGTAAGGGTGTCTGTCCATCTTCCAAGCGACCCAAGTTTGTGTCGGCCCCTCTCTGGAGGAACATTCGGCAGTAGGAGTGATTGCTTTTGATCACAGCGTATCGCAACAGGAAACCGTTCTGAATGTCGATGTTGGCATTGTGATCCAGGAGGATTTTCACACAGCTTGACCTCTCCCGGATAATGGCCAGCTGGAGTGGGGTAGTACCTTTATCGCTGAGCGGATCAACCTCAGCCTTGAACTCCAGGAGGAGCCTGACAAAGGAGTCCCTGCCGTAGTGGGCCGCGACGTGCAGGGGAGTCCACCCGTCGTTGCTCTTGGCGTTGATGATGTCGCTCCTGTAGTCGGATTCCAGCATGAGGCGCGCGATCCTCGCCCGGCCGTGCATGGCCGCGTAGTGCAGGGCTGTGAAGCCGCCGATCAGGTCCTTCACCGTGGGATCAGCTGAGGTTAAAATAAAGTTTAAGAGGAATCAGAAGGCGTTATAGTGATCTGGTGCTGGAAAGAAAGTGAAAGGAAAAGAAAAGAAAAAAAAAGAAGAGAAGAAGAGGAAAGAGAGGAGAGGAAAGAGAGGAGAGGAAAGAGAGGAGAGGAAAGAGAGGAGAGGAAAGAGAGGAGAGGAAAGAGAGGAGAGGAAAGAGAGGAGAGGAAAGAGAGGAGAGGAAAGAGAGGAGAGGAAAAAAGAGGAGAGAAAAAAGAGGAGAGAAAAAAGAGGAGAAAAAAAGAGGAGAAAAGAGAAAAGAAAGAGAAAAGAAAAGAAAGAATATCAAACAGTAATTGTTAAATGCATTTAGAACAGACAGTACCTACTGTAAAGCTGCTCACATACAATGAACTTAAGAGTCAGTATTAGAGTGTAACACCATAGAGTGCAAATCAGAATCTTCACAATAGACTTAATGGTAATAAGCAGTCCTGCAAAAGCCCACTTGAACAAAGTTGTTTTAAATTATTCCCCTTTTAAAGCAAAAGTCTAAATGGACATGGAATGTGCAAAAGATTTAAGCAGAAGTGATTCAAATCGTTTGAGCTAGAAAAAGCAGTCCTTCATGAAATAAAGGTTACAAGAATACGAGGCAGAACTCTTTGCTTTTCCCTCTTTTTAGGCATAGCATGACAGGATTTTTTTGTTCTATTTTTAAGACAAAGTTAAAATTTTACTTAATATTATTTACACACACACACACAAAAGACTTTTTCTTTCATATCCATATGCTTCCGTTTCACAAACGCTTTTCCACATCTTCCTCACAACTCTTAGGCTAATTACTCAAATCTCCCTGTCCATCCAGTTTTCCTCCAGCTCTACAATATTACATTTCTTTCTCAATATTCAGCTTTTTTTATTTTCCCCTGTGTTGCTTCTTGGTCTTAAAAAGAAGCATGTGTAGAAACATCTGCTGTCCCAAATTGCGGATGTTTTGTGGTCTGGCAGCCCGGTATTGTTTTTAGGGTGTAATGCTGTATTAGGTAAAATGTTTCTCTGTGGTCTGCAGGATTTCCAAAGCATGTAGGATATATGTTATTTTAGATTATCTTGATAAAGTCTGTTTTTGGAGATGATGAATCTGTTCAGAATTTGTTCCGAATATACAGTTTCACAAAAATTTAAGTTGTTTTTTTTTACGAGAACGTAAGCACCCACTTCTGAAAGGTGTGCACATTAGTGCAGAACACAGGTAATTACACAGATTTATTTCCCCTTAACACAGCACAAAAACTCAAGAGTGATTTATGATTTTAAAAATTAAAATAAATCAATTTACTTAATTTCCTCAGGACACCCAAAACTTGTACAGCAAGTAACTAATTAATTACCCAAGGCAAGGTGCCATTTCTCAGCCCAGAGAACAAGCCAGGCTGGGAGGTTTCTCCTTCCATCATCTGTAGATGCTGCTTTTGGAAGTTTGAACACCTTCCCAACCTAAGTTAGATACCATCTGCACAAGATACCAGCAGACCTGCTCTAAGATCACAACACAATATTAACTGCAGGCTACCTTAGTCTGAACACACCTGAACACACAAAGGTGCTAACACAAAACAGGAATAAGCTTCCCAAACTACTGTGATCATACCCAGATAACCCTGAGATAGACATCACACCAAAATAAAAAAGCTGGCAAGAACCAGTTGAAAATACAGCTGCAAAGGTGATCAGGCAACTTCAAGGATATTTTTAAATGTAAAGTGAAGTCTGAGGGGAAGAAAACAAACAAACAAACAAAAAAAATCCAACATAAATACTAATACAGCCTGACCACAGAGAGAAATAAGATGTGAGAACTGCCTCTAGTGCATAGAATAGGAATAAATACAGAAATAGCAAGAGGTAGATTAAGGAAAGTTTAGTCTTTCTCTGGTGGCAGCTTTCCTAGTCTTCTGTGACAAGTTTGAGTGCCCTGTAAAGTCCCACCAACCTGGGCTGAAGCAATGGATGCTGGGCAGGAAAATGCAGTCAGGGAATGAACAGGTGGTTCCTCACCTGCCCCGTGACGGTGTCCAAAGTACAGCAAAGAATCAGCACAACCCACACACTCACTAAAGACAAGGATACTATTTCAAAGTGATGCTTGCTGCTCCCAGGGTCTCTCTCTTCACACTGCTCAGACCATCCTACATTATCTTCTGAGTGGTGATAAATAAAGGGGGCAGCACGAGGGTTAAGGTGCAGGGGGCAACACATTCTGAGAATTAGGGAGGAAGGTGGACATAAAGGAAAGGACACAGCAGCAGTCAGGGCCATTTTCCACCAAAAAAGAAGTTTTTTAATAGAAATAATATTCATCTTGGGCCTCCTTGCTCCCATGCAGCACAGGGTATGCAAGTCAACCATTTCTACCCCAAATGCAGGACACTGCCCCAAGTTCAGTCAATGCCATTTCCCAATTCCAGCAGATATGCCCCAACTTCTGTGTGTGCATGTAGATGCATTTTTATACCACTTGTACCCCAAGCCAAACAATCCCCTTGCAACATAAAGATGCCCTTTACCTCTTGTTTTAAGCCCTTTGCATGCTTTCCCTACTCCCAAAACATCACTGGTTTTCACAATTAAAGTGAACAAACCACTGAGAGGTGTCTCAGCAAGGACAGGGGAAAAAAAGCCTCTCAGCTGGGCAACCAGGCAACGCAAACAACCTTCCAAAAACAAATCCGTTCGAAAAACCTCGTGAAAAAATACTGTAATTCCCATTATGATTACAGACTTCTAGTGAGCCAACAGTGCCAGCCTGCCCCGGGATTAGGGAAAGGATTTGAACAAGCTCAGAACGGCTGCTGCTGTTCCATCAATGTCCTGCTGCCACCTCCTGGAAAACTTTCGAACTTCACAAGTTTGGACCTGCATGAAGTTGCACACAAACTCCATCCTTTCAGACCCTGTCTTAGTAAAAATAACACCACAAAGCTGATGTTGCCTAAGGAACCTGGATTATTGTGGGGGGTTTTGCTGGGTTTTTTAAAAGGTATCATGTTGTAAAGTAACTCTCTCCCCCTGGAACACAAGCGAGGTAAAAATTAATTGGGAATGACTCTCATCTCACTTTTTAGAATCTGCAGAGGGGTAAAAAAATTACCTGGAATGAGTATATTTAGCTAAAAAGGGATTAAGCCAGCACTTGCCAGCATATCTTGTCTCCACCAGGACTGTCAAACAATTATTTCCCTCCAAGCTTCCCATTAATTTGGGGAGAGCAGAATCTAAAACTGTACTTGGTCACTTCTAAAGTTCTTAAATATCAGACATAATACAATGGCAGAAACCTTGAACTGCTCACCAAGGGTACCAATTACTGCAATAAAGCTCACTTGAGATGGAAAATTTGCAACACTGAATGATACTCAGATTATTTTATTTCAGGTTAAAGTTGGGCACCTAAACTAGTAACTTGAACTCTACTGCTAATTAAATTCTTTTCCAATACTATAATCTAGAGGATATATAGTTTCCTAAACAAGAGTCTAATATTTTACAGTTTCAATTCCCAGCTTGGTGGGACAGTTTCCCCTCTTTCTTGACATCTTCCTGAGGTCACTCTATCCCAGTCTAATTTGGGAAGCCAAGAAAGCAAAGCTCTGGCTTCATAAACTACTTTATATTATTTCAAGCTTATTTCCCCCAACTAAGGCTTACTTCTGACCACAAGGTTTAGAAACATGGCTACATGTAGCTTCTGTTTTGAATTTCCTGAGGTAACACTGATATAAAAGCTGTCCAGGAAAGCATTACTGCTCAGAGACAGAAACACTTCAGGAGCTTAGGGGGGTGAGCATTTGCTGTTCTCTAGATCCTCCCAGATTCTGCTTGACCTCACTAAAATTTAGATACCTTGAAGCCAAGACTAAAAATAAATAAAAAGGGTTCTTAGGCTACTTCTTTCTTTTACTCTTCAATTTCCAGGAGCTTTAGTGGATCTTTTCTTCACTTTAATATGAGCAACCAGGAACTGTCCTGCTCAGTTTGTACTGGGAAAACATCACCAAGGGACAGCTCACTGCACACTTTTAACTTTAGCTTGTTGCAATATTAACAGTGGGGGGTGGGAATTAATAAAACATAGTTGGTTTCCAGTGTTTGTCTCTGTATGTCAGACTGAAAATTAAAAAATTACACTAAAGGGGAAAAAGGCTTGTTATATAAAAATCCAAGATTACTAAAAACTGTGCTCCCTACTTTTCTGTTGCTCTCTTGTTGAGGTTTGTGGCTCCAGATTGTTTCCATGGATGGGAAGAGCTGGCTTCATGGAATCTTCACTTTATTCCAATGAGACAAATACACTAAGGAAGTCAAATTCACTATTTTTCATAAGAACTAAGTTTTTCCATGGTTACGATGAACTTTCTGCATTTTATCCGTTGCTAAAGAATATTTACAATCTGACCTATCACCTCTGTATCTAGTTGGTATTTCTGCTGGCTTCATCCTTTAGTCTGGACTGGTTTTTTCAGCATTTTCTCCATCTATTTGTGTCTCTTTGCTCAGGAGATAATAAAAAGCTTCCTCCTGTTCCACCACCTCCACTCAAATCAGCCAATCTGATGCACAGCACTGTCCTCTGGCTCTTTTCTTTGCTGCTGAGCAGTGATGGAAGAGAAGAGAAAAAGCAAAAGCAGGAGGCAGCCAGGTCACGACTCCCATAAGAATCCACCTTTTAATTCCAGGTCAGTGACCAGATTCCTTCTCAGCCTTTATTAGCCAAACTCCATCTCCATCCCACTCCCATGCAAGGCTGTGTTGGTAACAATCTCCCAGCACCTCAGATCTGAGGCACAGCACTCCACCCTCAGCAACAACACAGAGTGGTTTTCCCAGTCCTGTCCTGTGAAAATATTCCCAGTTCTGCTAAGCTTCCCCATCCCTTTGGACATTCATAACTACCACTTCTTTCCCACTAGCACCTCAATTCTCTCTTTCTTCCAGAACCCCACACACTCCCCCTCAATATCTATTTATTACTAATACATCGTCAGTTCAATATTCTCTTTACCATAAGATTCACACCAGAAAACTACTTTTTCCTTCACCCCAATATCTTTTTGGCAAGGGATTAAGCACCAACAGCAAAATAATCCACTTCAGAGGGAGAAAAGTAGAGGCCATGTGAGGAAAGGTAGACACAAACCTCTCCCTAATGAGGCTGGTGTGATTAACTCAGCTTGCAAGAGTCAACTCACTCACTGCTTATTAACTCATTTGTGACATGATTATGTTTTAAATACTCATTATTTTTATGCCTCTGTTTTGAGGGAAAACAAGGCAAGGCACAAAGCAGTGCCAATTTTCAGAAGTGAGGCTCAGCTACAGGAAAGCTGCTGTGGATGACTAACCCTCACACTATTTGTTACTCAACTTTCTCATCCTGGTGATTCAACTCTGTGCTGCTTCAGGACAAGGGTGTTTCATTACAGGCAGTTTTCATGAGGCATCACATTCAGCTGGTGCTTCATGTAGGAGAGAGTAACAACAAAAATAACAACAAAACACTGCATCAGTAGCTATGTAGTATCTACACCCATAAAATGAAAATACATAGGAATATAGAAGGGTTTTTCCAATCTTTAAATGTACAGATAAAAAGTAAAAAGCAAGATATCTGACTTACAGCCTTAAATTTCTGAATTATCAAACTGAAGGCTTGAGATTATCCACATATATTACAGTTAAAAAGTAGAATTTTTTCCCCCCTTTCCAATAAGGACATGAGGGTTTGCCCTTTCTATGTGGTTACAATTTGTATTAGGTATATCCACAGGGTCCAGTTGCTCAGGCTGTATTTCACCACTGCTTTTAAGCAACAGACCACTAGTTGTGTCACTACCACAGCCTATTAATGCCCCATTCCATTTTCAGGGTGATCCAAGCAGCTGACAAACACTGTGACAGAAAAAAAGGGGCCCATATGGCCTCAGATACACAAAGAATCAAAGAGATAATTTCAGTTTCCTTGGGACTGAAAACATCTCAGTTCAGGATTCATTTGGTAAGAACAGTACTGAGCTAGAGGATGCTGTTCTTTAAGAGCACTAATCAGAATGTGGAGAATACCTACTGATTTGTACTTTTCCTCTCCAGTATCACATTCAAAGATTAAAACTATCAATTTCTAAAACTTTAGGCAGCCCTGTAAGATGATAAAGCAGTAAGAAATTCTGACTGTACCACCTGAGCGATAAAAATCATCATCCACATGAGTATCACTTGAACCAATAAAACTCCATGAGTTCTTGAAATAAAGCTACAACATGGATGGATGCAGGAGATCTGTAAACTCATCTGGATGAGCTGGCACTAAAGTCCTTGCACAGAGCACTGTTTCTATAAAGTTTAGTAAGCTCTGTTAAAAAGGATAGAGAAACTTTGTCTTTAATGCAACTTGCTAACTTGCTTTGGAATTCTGAAACAAACTTCCCTAAGATTTCATTTCAAGGACCTGCCTTCTTCTAAAAATACCCCCTACCAGAGAAGAAAAGCTTGGAGGGAGTGCTGTGAGCGCATTTAATTTTATAATGAGCCCTTCTGCCCTATTTTCATAACGCTTATTCATTCTTTTAACAATTCCTAGGCAATTCTAGAGAGGTGGGGGATAAAAAGGCAAGGTATTAAGATATAGAGCTAATCTATGGCTTCATTCAGAGTGTGCATCAGAAGTAAACAGAGATGAATCACTTCTGCAAAGGACAAAATAATTACAAGAAATAATCAGCAGTCTGGTATCTCATCAGTGCTGGGAGGTCCTACAGTGAAAACTGGGATGGAAAGCAGTGAGTGGGACATGAAGATTTTTCTCCCCGGGCGACTCACCTCCATGTTCAAGGAAAACACGGACACATCTCTCCTTCCCTCTTGCTGCAGAGAAATGAAGCAAAGTCCAGCCGTTGGCATCCCGACCGTTGGGAGAGTATCCCTGCTCCAGCATCTTGCGCACGGTGTGGACATCGCCGGCGGCCACCGCAGCCTGGATCTGCAACTCTTCCTGTAGCTCAGGGTTCCTCCGGCAGTGATGGTGTAACATCCTAGCTGGATCTGGCTTCTACAGGAGCCTCATGAGGGCACACTGGTCACCTTGGAGGAATAGGAAGCGTGAAGGAATTAGGATTGGGACAAGGAAAGAGGTATCTAGGAAAGAAGTCAGGGCTGTGCCCAGCTCTGGGCCCCTCAGTTCAGGGAGGACATTGAGCTGTTGGAGCGTGTTCAAAGAAGGGCAACAGAGTTGGTGAAGGGACTGGACTACAAGTGCTGTGAGGAGCAGCTGAGGGAGCTGGTGGGGTTCAGCCTGGAGAAGAGGAGGCTCAGGGGATACATTCTCACTCTCCACAACTCCCTGACAGGAGGGTGTACCCAGATGAGGATCAGGCTCTGCTCCCAGGCAACCAGCAGTAGGACAAGAGGGCACAGCCTTAAACTGCACCAGGGGAGGTTTAGGTTGGACATCAGGAAGAAATTCTTTACAGAGGGAATGATCAGCCATTGGAATGGGCTGCCCAGGGAGGGGGTGGAGTCACCATGCCTGGAGGTGTTTAAGGACAGATTGGATGAGGCTGATTGCCATGGGCTGGGTGACAAGGTGGTGTCGGGTCAAGGTTGGAGTCAATGATCTTAGAGGTCTTTTCCAACCCAGGTGATTCTGTGACTCTGTAATAAAATGCAATGTTAAGAATTCTCTCTATATTCTGACCAAAGTCACGTCACACACAGGGTAAAACCCAAACAATCTGTTATTAGGAAATCACAGTACATGGGTCACATCACCGAACTGCAAAAGAAAAGGACACTCACACATCATAAATAGTCAACATTTTCTTCAGAAATGACAGCATTTCACAGTGAAAGCACCTACAGTAACAAAAAGCACCTGCAATAACAAAATGACAAATCTCCATAAGTTAACAATCATATAAAAATCACAACATCTGTGTCACTAACTCTAGAGATACTGGTTGAATGGATGATTCAAACTGTTGCATGAAACAGCACTCCACTGCTACTGCAACTGAACTAGGATAATCTTTATTTTTCTAGAAATGCATTCCCTCTAAGCTTCAGTGAAAATAATTTTATCTTGCTAATATAATCCTGTGACCTACTGCACGTGAATATTAGTAACATTGATGTTCAGACTGAAAACTTTAATTTTGTTATTTTCCTTTCCACCCTTCTTTTTTTTTTTAATTAGAGTCTACAGTCTGTATTCTGGCTTGTGCACTTCTTACTTAGTATATAAAGGCTGCAAAGAACTTCTACATTGCAAAAGTCAAACACAAAGATAATAATATATGAGACCTGAAAACACCTAAGTGCAGTTACTACAGCCCTGTCAAACATCATGAGAACAGGTACCAGAACTATTCAATTTATAATTACCTTGATACAGAGCATGAGAGCTGGGCCAAAAGGTTATCTAAAATAGCCATTGTGAAAGAGCCTAGAAACAAGGACACATTGGGAAAGAGGGAAGGACTATATTCCATGCTCTGTTTGAAAAGTCCCCACCTGCAGCTCTACTTGGGGACAAGAAAAAAACAGGTATTTAGGGATTCTTCCACAGTACACAAAGTGTTTACATTTTCACATACATTGTGTACTATATCCCATAGTCCTAGAATGGAAAGGAATATGAGAAGAAAGAATAAAAGCAAGGTATGGGAAAGGCAATGTTGAGCAATAGGAGACTCAGAATATTCAAGACCTGTTGCAATGGATATTAACACAGAACTAGAAGATTAAAAAGAGGAATGTATTTAAACTCCTGCAAAGTTAATCAAGATTAAACTACAAAGAAAAGTCCTAAAGACAAAACTTAAAATTTCCAATAAGCCTGGTGTATTAGGATGTCAACCCACACCATCACCTAAACCTTCCTTTACATAAATATCCTAAGGATTTCCAGATCCTCGTGATCCACAGGTCACTCAAAAGACATTGCAATCAACTCCCCATATCCCACTGGGCACTTCTTTTCCTGGGATCCAGATATACACACAGACAAGAGAAAAGTGAAGCCATCAATCACTGCCATTTCTGCAGATAAAGACACAGCTCTGGATTTGCTCTTCTATAACCTCGTCGTGCCCACGGCAGAGAAGTTATTTATCTGCTTTTTGGAGATATATAAACTCATAATTAACAGGTAGCTCCAGTGACCCTACTTACACTGCAAATATGGAAATGACACACAGCAAACGCCTGTCTTTGACATTTATAAATGCTCCAACTTACCATGTATGGCAACAATCACTACTTCAGCACAGGGTTATTAAAGAAGACTTTTCAGCTCCATATGTTATACATGGCTCAGGAATTGGCTTTGTTTTGTTTTACAGTGTGAACTTCATTATCTGAGACTGGAAGGAAAGGGGATTTACAAAGCAGCAACTGCTAACTCACCAGGTCAGCTTTTGCAGCATATTCCAAAAATCAAACGTGGTTAATCTGATGGCAATGGAAGTATTTCTATTGACTCTAATAAGCTTTTGCTAAGCTCTTTTCTAAACTCCAATTAGCACTTCAGAACATGCTCACCTACAGGACAGCAAGCTTGCCTTGATTCTGCATCACACCACTAACAGCACTGTTAATGAAATTCCAGCCATAAGAATCAGATCTTTCTTTGGATTTGCAGGTGAAAACTGACTGTAGAGCCTAACTGATAATAAGTCATGGGAAAGCCTTAAAAAATAATAATTCAGACTGTGTCCCTTTAGCCCTAATTTCTGATTATCTACAATATCTAGTTTTTCCTCAAACTGAGAATATCTGTTCAAAAGTTAATACAGACAAACTTTCTGCTGCCATTTTTACAGTCCTTTCTTGTAAAGGACTAATACTTACAAGACCTCATGTGATCCTGAAAATCAAGGTCAGGACAGTTGGACAAAATGCTACGGAAGGAGGTGGGATGACTAAAGAGATGAAGTGAAATGGGGTTCCTCATTTAAGGGGGCAGCAGCATCCCCCCTGCAACTCTCCATGAAGACAGTTGGTTAAGAAAAAGCAAAGCTCCCTCTCTCTCACACTTCTCAGCTGGTGGGTATATTTGTAATGCAGCATTATAAAAAATTGGCATTGGCCCCATATGTTGCATGTGACTAGCAGAGCTTATTCAAATTAGCTGGTACTAAAGTACATAAGTACTAAAACATACAAAACAGAAGACAAAGTCAGGCAGCTCCTTTTATCACTTGCACAGTTTCTGTAAATACCCACTCTTCCATCTCACCCCTATGGCAAGCAATGAAATTCAAATTACAAGAACACTTAACCATAACATTAAAGGTTTCAGGATAGTTTTAGGTATACACCAGCTTCGAAAACATTTTCACTTCTGCTCCATAGATCATTTAAAAATCCTGTTTGCAAATCCCCATTTAAGACATCAATCTTTGGAGAAGGGAAGGAGGACTACTGGAAGTAGCCCTTTGGCATTTAATATTTAATGTTTTGCAACTGCAATCAATCTCACTCAGAACACAGCATGCATTTGGGTTGTTACACATTGGCTTTCTGTGTGGAAGTTGAAAAAAACTAAATGAAGCACAGGGGGGAAGAATGTACTTATATATTCTTGGTTATAATGATTGTACAGTGCCACGAAAATGGAGGACAACAACAGTTACTTAATTGATTTTGCAAGTATAACAGGATAAATTCAATGTGGTCTTGAATTACCTTATCAGATGTTATTACTCTTTGATGGATGTCCCACTCTTCATTGTCTTCACTGTTCATAATCTCCTGTGCCCATGTGTGTCAAACAACCTGCTACCCCTTAAAAAAAAGATATTTCTTGTTAGTTGCAAAGAATAAAAGTGAGAGTTTCATTTTGTACTCGTGCTAAAATGCCACATTTTAATGCAGTTATGTCAGAAGAGACCCTGAAGTGGGTTTTCTTCCATTATCAAGGAGTCCTCCAGAGGCTGGGGTAGGGAGAGTTTGCTTCTGCCACATGAGGAAAAGGCTGCAGAGAATATTTTTGGGGAGCCAAGAGAAACGAGAGATGGGCTTCCTCTCTGGAGCAAACCTTGAAGGAATGGTCTAAACTCTTCTGTAAGGATTACATATATCTGCTCCTAGATGGAACAAGAATGGATGCAAAGGTTACAGTAGGTATTTCTGCCTGACTGCTCAACCTCTCCCTGCGGGAGTCAGATGCCAGGAAAAACATTCAGGATCCACTTAGTTCTTCCCAAACCATTTTTGTGATATTTTTGTTTGGTTTTGAGGGATTTTAGTTGTTTTGTTGGTTTTTTTTGGTTTTGTTTTTTGGTTTTTTTCTAAAGGTTTTGATTTTTTTTTTTAAATCTCCACCCCATCTCTGCTTCCCTATCCAAAGAATAAAACCTGAGCACACAGAGCACTGACTCCTGTCCTTCAGCTGGATTTTGGTGCCACCAGCCAGTGTCCTCTCCCCCATGTGACAGCTCAAGCTGACACCAGCTGTGTTTCATGAACAGCTAAAGACACCCTCACCATACAAGCAACATGCCACCACCTCAAAAATCTTCACCCTTTTCTTCATATATAAAAACTACCCTTTTAGTATCAAGGTTTACCCAACACCAGCTACGATCCCTACCCAGATTCCTCCATCAGACTAACCCTCCTTATCCTCCTTCCTTGTCACCTGCACTTAACAGGATCAGTCCCAGATCATTTCTCACAGCCTGGACTCAGTGTTATTTCATTAATTCTTTGTACACCTCTCTCTGACCTTTCATTTCCTTTGGCTGCAGCCTTTAGTGACAGGCCCCTTGTCCTGCATGAGCACTGCAACATAACAAACAATAAACCCATTAAACACTTAATTGTACAGCAGATCACACAAACCCAACTGTGACTCCTTTCTCCTGCAACCAGAACAGTTACATGAACTGTGCAGCTTTTAGCTGAAGTTAAAATTTCTGCCACTTAATGCAACATGAAATCGTGCTTTCCTGACGATGCCTCAAAGAAGGGGATGAAAAAAAGCTCTTTTCATCCCTCTTATGCGCATTTTCCAAGAGCTTTGCTTCCCAAGATAAAGCAATACAAGGTCTTCAGATATGCTCCCAGCCCTGCACAAAACTGCACTGCCATGACCTAATTTGATCACATTTCTAGCCTTGTTTTTTTCGCATAGATGATCAGTCGTTCACCTTTTTTTTTCTTCTAAATTTTTGCATGATTTTCACTTTAAAACCCACACATTTTTTATTAGCTGATGCAAATTAGAATTGCACTGACTTCACAGACTACAGACAAGGTAACAGATTGCTCCACTAAAAAAGTAACAAGCTTTTTCCCCCCAAAGGAAAATTAGCTGCATATGGCAAGAGTAAGATCTGCAACTTTAATAAAAAGAAGTCATATTTAGTAAAAGTAAAGCTCTCTGACTCAATGACTAAACAAAGTTTGCTTAAAATACTAATAATTATAGTAGAAGCAGCACTAAATAAAAATAAGACAAACACCTTCATTATCTATTGATAATATCTCATGTTGTCAAAGAGATCTTAGACTTTTCTACATCAATGTGTCACTTCTTTAAAGTCACTGCAAACATCATGTGGAAAATTTATTCCAACATATGTATGCACTTACTTTAAAGAAAGTTAAAGGTTGCTACCAAAAGCAAGACCTTAAAATGCAGCATTATGCTCATTGAGATGCCCTGACAGACAGACCTGACTCCTAAATCCTGAGATTACACACCCAAGAGCTGAATAAGGACCATAATTTCCTGATGTCAGCCTAACTCTGTACAACAAGGAAAGTGAACCATTACAAAGGACATTTAGTATCTGGCATAGACCTAATCAGTGTAGATCTGAGTTGCCTGTGGTTGAAGCATTCCAAGACATTTAAATCAAATAAATAAAAGGAAAAAGAAAGCCCTGTGGAATAAGGATAATCACATCAGCCTTCATTAGTCTCACAACTCACTTCTCCCACCCATTTCAAAACTTGAACAAGCTGAATGCGTTCTCACTCAAAAGGCATTTTAAAAATGGTCAATACACGTTTGACAAAGAAACTAAACACACCTTCATCAGTCACTCAGCCTCCTATATCAGGAGCTCTTCGGACAAGAGAATAAGGCAAACAATTATGTTATTATTTGCATTCTCATATCACAATCATGAAGTTTGCAAATAACACGTGAAATATTAAAATTTCCCAGAGCCTTAAAACCCTGAATATATTTTCTATTAAATGTTCCAAGCTACACCCAGACAGACATCAACCAAGGTATCTGAGTGGCTGAGATGAAAATCACCAAGCAACACATGGGAATTGCTGGGTCTGAAAGCAATGAGTTAACAGTGCATGAATCCAAAACATCACAGAAGAACTGCTACTTCAAAGGCAAGAAGCCTTCACTCTTCACAAGCTGTCATTAAAAGTTACACGTTTCTCCTCAGAGCTCCTGTGATGCCATCTCGTAGCTTGGACACACCAAATTTAAAATAACCAGAAGAGTTAATCTGCAAGTCCCCCACCAGCTTCAGGTGTTTGCAGCAGGGTGGATGGTGGTGTTACATACTAATAAGCAGCTGTTGTGTTTTCTGCAGGTGGGTGTAACCAAAGCACAGGGGTGTCGTTTTACCAATGATTATCCATTTCACAGACAGGTTGGGAGGTCTGACTTCTGGGCCTGATGGAGAACCAGAGAAACCACCCAGCTCATGTACCTTCAGGACTGCAAACCTGAAGGAAAGCTCGCCTTCAGAAAGCACACCAGCTATTAACCATCCTCACCCATACACTGGCAAGCTTCACCAGGAGCAGAGCCCAGTGAGTAAAATCCTGCAATCCCTTCCAAATCCAGGACCTCAATGCTAATGCTAAAGCAAGGCCTTAGGGATCTTTTTCAGGAGAGAATGCTGCATCAGGTTCACACAATCAGAGCCTCCTCCCTCAAGATGTGCACTGACAAACTGCAGGGAGCTTGGAGATCCTCTTGTAGCAAGCAAAAAATACAAATTATCCTCCAACTTACAGCAGTGTTGCTATTAAGTTTTAAACTGTAGAAGTCAGATGAAAGCTTAGCCTTAAAAATAATAATTTGTATTAAGTGCTAATGACTAAGATTTAGGTACTTTACCATGACTTTCTATCATTAAAGAACCCAAACACCAATATTGCATAGAATGACAGAGGCAGGAACCAATGGCCAGTTCAAACCACATCAAAGCAGTCACTTCAGCACTAATACTCAAAGCATGGCTGAGGAACAAACTGAGAGCTGCTTACAGAGTTTGTATCATGCAACGTTCTCTGTATTTGATGTGTATTTCTATTTAATACAGCCTAGAAGAATACGAGTGGACAAAATCTGTGGGATGTCTTCAGTGGATAAAGCAAGATTTTCACTGGGATAATATCATTCTATAAGCACTGCTGGAAGAATGGAAAACTGTCTCTCAAACAGCACATCACCTTTCAGGGTTTAGAACTCAGGCAAAACAAAACCAAAATGAGCCTACAGCCTGAAGACTAAAACTTTGTCTATACTTGTAGTGTGCTGCATTTCTTCCAGAGATCAAGAGCAGGACTTCAGCATAACATTAAACTCTGAGCCTTGTTTCGACCATGTGCAAATTTCTGCCAGAAGTTAATTCCCTGATTCCTATGAACTCAGTTCCAGTCTCTGCATCTGAATCAAACTTTGCTGCACTGGCATTTCACATCAGGAAGGAGCTTCCAGAATCAAATGAAAACTTACACGTCCTTTTGTGAATAAATCCCAAAGATCTCATGGCTTCTCGGCACCCTGTTGGAGAAGCTCCAGCCCTGACATGAGATGCACTGGATGGTTGTGGAGAGGGAATTACAATAAACCAAATTCAGATGAAACAGCTGTGCCATAAATACAGTGGTGAGTGCATAGTGATGCACATCTGTCCCACCTATCAGCACAAAAATCCCTCCTGCAACCACACTGGGCATGTCCACGTGTTCCACTATTACTTGTGGGTTTGTGGTGTGTTATCAAAATAACATGCAGTATTTCTTCTCTGTACTTTCAAAATGCCAGAATTTTTTGCACTTGTGTTACAGAGGGATTTTCTATTTAATCCTTGACACATAGCAGCTACTTTTTGTCATATGCTAAAGACATCTCTACTGGAAAAATGATCCAGCCTTGACCACGACTGTTGGCAACAGGTCCTGCTCCTTCCCCTGCAGCTAATGCTCAAAAATAGTGTTTGCCAACAATGTCCAACATTTTGGTACAGTCAGTGACATCTCTGAAAACACCACAAAGACCAGAGGGACCCACACAGAAGGTGTATGTGCCAAAACAACCAACTCACCTACATTTGAAACAGATTAGAATGGATCTGAGTATTCTTCTGCCTTAAGAGAACGCTCAGAAACTCCACCATTTGAAGCTCACAACAGCAGGATGCAGCAAAAGGCTGACTGACATCACTCACCCCCCCACTCTCTCTCTTAGAACCCATCTCCTCATCTCACCACGTAAAACAGGCAATTCTCCCAAAGAACAGCCCTCCCCCTGAAACAGAACCTTCCTCCTACCAGCAGCATTGGTTTGGATGACTCCTTCCATTATTTCCCTCAAGCACCTAACAGCATTATCTCCTTCTGTGATCTCAGCCCAAAAAAGTAACAACTCTAAACAAGCACCACCCAATTAAATGAATTTCAATTCCTGCAGCTCCGTTACAACACACACAAAAGTGACCCAGGCAGGAGTTGGGTCTGACTAAACCAACAGAACACAATGACCCAGCCCAAAAAAGCCTCTAGAATCAAAGCAGAAGCAAATCCACTGTTGAACCCATAAATCTGTGAAAAGGCTTTAAGAAAAGACCCTTTTAACAGCCCGGAGGGAAGTAATTTTAAGTGACGTTACCGAGATGGAATCACAACAAAAACATTAAGTAGAAATTCATAATCAAAATAACGTTTGCAGATTAATTTTAGGAAATTACGAAGTGTTACCAGAGGAACTGTGCTTCAAATGGGCTTCAGAGCTTTCAAACTTTAAAAGGTCAACAGCAAGTAGGTTTTAAGAGAACAAAGAAATCTAATGCTACCTATTGAAATCCATAAAAACACAACAAGAGGCCCCAATCCCAGCCAAACCATGTGTCTAGGGATGACTCTGAGAGTCTAAATGAATCATCACCTTTCTGGGGTTTTTTTTTGAATGCTGTTTTCTCTCTTCTGTCTTATTTCATTCTTTGGAGTCACAATTTTTAATTCTCCTTTAAGGCAGCTTAAACCTAAAAAAAATAAAAGTAGAGCTGAGCCACGCAATTACGTAAAAGAGAGGAATGAAAAGCAGAAATGGTCAATACAAAAGCAATAGGAAGAGCCTTCAAAAATTTGGAAGGGAAACGGGTTATCCATCAAAAATCGGGATGTCTCCTGGAGAAGGAGGGCACTCTCCCGGGATATGCGAAGGAGTTGGAGGGATAACAACGGCAGGAGCTGCCCTGTCAAGGCAGCTCCTGCGGGGAATGGAAGTACCGACAAGTGCCGGAGAATGGGACAGGAAGTAACGCAGAAAGCCGAGCTGCTGGGAAACCGAACCGCCGCCGTGCTCGCCGGAGTTCACGCTCCGGGAGCCGCCACCGCTCGCACACGACACACAAACACACACACACAAAAACCCGGCCGAGCGCAGCCCCCAAGGCCCCGCGGCCGCCGCCGCACCGGGGGCTGGGTACGGGGACCCCCCTCCGCGGGCAGCCCCGGGGGCGGCCCGGAGCGCGCCGGGGGGGGGCTCGCAGGGGCGGCGGGGCGGCCGCGCACCCCCTCACGGGGAGGGCGGCCCCTCAGAGCGGGCACGGGGGCTGCCCGCTGCGGGCGAGGGGAGGCCATGGGGTCGCGCCCCCCCACCCCCGCTCCCCGCGCCGCGAGGGGCAGCCGGGGTTACCTGCGTGACCCGTGTGGCGGCGCCGGGCGGGGCGGGGCGGGCCGGGGGGCCCGGGCGCGGCCGCCCCCCGCGCTGGCGGCGGCGGCGGGCGGGGGGTCGGGGGGGCCGAGCCGAGCGGGGACACTTCGCTCCGGGCCGCCCCCCTCGGCTCGCGGCGGGGTCGGCGGGCGGGCACTGACCCGCTCCGCGGCCAATCCGCGCCCGCCGCGCCGGCCCCGCCCCCGCCCGCGCGCCGGGCGACGCGTCCCGATTGGCCCGCCGCGCTGACGGCGGGCCCGCCCCCCCGCCGCGCGCGCCGCCGCCGCGCCCCCATTGGCCCGCCGGGCTGACGGCGGCCACGCCCACCCGAGGACCCGCCCCGCTGCCGTAAAGCCGAGGGGGAAAGGGGAGGAGGAGGGGGTTTGCGACAGGGGGCGGCGGCGGTTCTGCCGCTGTGACGGAGCGGAGTTTGGGCCTTGCGGTGCCGCCGGGGCCGGGTGAGTGGCGGCCGTTGCTCGGCAGGGGCGGCGGGGCCAGGGCAGGCCCGTGCGAGCCGCGGCTCGGGGTGACTAAGCGGGACCGCGGGCGCGCGGACTGCGGGCCTGAGGGGCAGGGCCTGGAGTGAAAAGGGCAGGGCTTGTGCGTTGTGGGCGTGGTTTAGCTCGAAAGGGGCGGGGCCCTGAGAAGCGAGGGGCGTGAGTGGAGTGAAAGGGGCGGGGCGTGAAGGGGCGGGGCCTTGGGGCGCGAGGCGGGGGCGGGAGGGGCTGAGGGGGAGCCCTGAGAGGAGACCGGGAGGGGCTGAGGCGGCTCCGGGCGGGTCCGCGGGGCTGAGGGTCTCGGGACTTCCTGGGGCGAGAAGCCGCGTTGTTGGAAGGGCGGGAGGGCTCAGATGCCCTCAGGAGGAGCTGTGGAGGCTCTGGAGAAGCGGCACGTCCGTGCTCGCCGGGTGTCCCCCGCAGCCAGGGTTCCTCCCAGTGCCCAGCCTGGCACTGCCAGTGTGAGAGATAAGGGGCCATTGAGGTGCAGGTTGTTGAGAGATGAGCCTGCGAAGTCACTGCAGGTGCAAGTAGTTCAAAGTGTGTTTTATTTCTTAAATGCTTCAACCACTTCGTTATAAGGAAACGCAGAACCTGCAGACTCCCGCCCAAAAGTCACGGGCTGTGGTTTCATTTTGCCTTTTCTAATTTTTTAATGAAAAGAGAGTGGGGTTTTTGGATAGTTTGTTTTCTCCCGCTTGCTACTCGTGCGATTAACATTTAATAATATGTATAACAGGGGAAAAATAATACAGGCACTTGACAATAGATAATTATGCCTCTTCAGTAATATCTCTGAGTAATTGTGTGTCATAAGATGTTTTGTGTTAGTAAAAAAAAAAAAAAAGAAAACGTGGTATCAACAGTGTTAATCCAGTTAAATTAGGAAAGAATCACCCTGTGAGGGTGGGGAGGCCCTGGCACAGGTTGCCCAGAGAAGCTGTGGCTGCCCCAGCCCTGGAAGTGTCCAAGGCCAGGTTGGATGGGGCTTGGAGCAACCTGGGATAGTGGAAGGTGTCCCTGCCCATGGCAGGGGGTGGAATGGGATGAGCTTTAAGGTCCCTTCCAGCCCAAACCATTCTGTGATTCTGTGAAATCAATTTGCATGACTTCCTTCTAAATTAAATATCCCGTCTTGTAGAAATACATGTATTTTATAACTCTGATTTAGGATATTCCGGAGGTGTTTGCAACCACCATCTGAGTTTTCATCTTCAGTTCCTTGTTACCTTTCCCACCAAGTTTCTTTTTTCATTCTGTTTGCAGCCCCACTTGACTTTGGTTTTCATTTTAAAGCCTTATTAATCATGAAAATAACATAAAGCAAAATATTTACTTGGGATTTTTTTATCGTCTGTATAGTTCTCCTTTCTGTCTTTTGCCTGATCTATATATAAGGTTTTTGAACTGCTTCCTGTTGTTTATGCAGGAGTCTGGCACTGTGAGGCGTTACCTTAATTGGTTTTTAGATGCTGCCATGAATAACTCAGATAAATAATACAAGTAAGGGTTGGAGTCTGTCATTTCTTGTGTATGAATACGATTCCTTTTCTTTACTCTTCAGCTTTGAGCTTTTCACGGTGCTCCCTTGCCGTGCCTGAAACAAATTTAGTCCTTGTCTGATGTTTTCTCCCTCTTTGAAGTAAATTTCTTCAAAATAAGCCCCCTCGTTTTTCATTTCCTTTTGTGACTGATGTTTGTGAGCCGTTGTCATGTGTGAGTGAGTGAGACATACCTTAGAGATGTTTTTATAAAGTAATTAATGGTAGAACATAAATGTGTTATGGTAGGATCAGGAAATCACAATCATTATCATGTGAAGGAAAATGTCCTAGAAAAGGTGTGAATCTCTTCTGCTTTAACCACCTGGCTGGACTGTGTGAATTTGTGCAGGAGATCTGTCCATTTACCACACAGGGTGATAATTCAAGTTGATCTTGAACACAGAAGTAAATGTGTTGAGATAATTTCATTTTATTAGGTATTAATTTAGGAAGAAATAAAAGTCAAATATAGGAACAATAGCCATGTAAAATATTCACAGAGTGATTGCTGCAGAAATTTTATGAGGTTTCAAGTCATAAATTTCCACCTCAAGTAGAATTCCAAAGAGATTCTGCAAACTAAGGAGGAATTTAATGCCTGAAGTATCAGAGTTACCCTTAACATCTAAAATGTGGAATATGGGAAGGAATGGGGGAAGGATTCTTGGTCCTGTTAGGTGAGGAACATGCTGGAACATTTTGGAGTTTTCAGCTCAGCCATTGCTGGATGTGTCTTTAAAAATACCACACCTGAGTGAATCATAGGTCACTCCTGCAGGCAACTTCATGCTCTCCAATTTTAGATTCTCTTCTGAAGGAAATGCTTCTGGATGGTGGAAGAAATGAGGAGTCTGGGTAGAATATCTTGGTCTAACTCTAAACCTTTGGGAAGCTATTTTGTCAGTATGTGCTTCAGTTGCACTTAAAAAATCAGGTGGTAAAAATGCAGGTGTAATTCTCAGTGTTTGATATTCTTTTAAAAACTTGTGGAGATTATAAACTAAACCAAAAATGCCTCACATACTGACTTCTGCAGTTTCATTCTTTTCTTATATTCTGCTAAGAAGAAATAGTAATTTAAAATATTTGATCTGATGATAAATAACCTTTAGAATTTCTTACAGGTTGGAAGAATGAGCTGTTTTCTTCCTTTGGTAAAAAAGGAGAAATGCTACATTTAAGTAAAAGCCAAATACAGATGGATGGCTGCAGGAGCCTGCCTGGAAGTCTCCCTGGTTGATTATGCCAGACTAGAGATGGCAATCCAAAAATCATGCAAAAAGAAAATTCCTATAAGCAGCTGAAGTCCCACTCCCAACTTCTCCACAGATGAAGGTAATGAGTTTGTTTGTTGTTTTTAATTAAAAGAGTTCTTGTTAGAGAACATGTTAAAACTGCCCTAAAAAGATAAATACTACAGATGAGCATTGCTCTTAATATAGGTGAGAAAGAAACCCTGGTGTTCTTAAGCATATTTGTTTTCTGGGCAGCTGGGATATCTGTCTGGCCCTTTACAGTTGTGGGTGCTCACACTTCAAGGAGAGATTTGAATTCTTAATAGCTCTTCTTTCTAAGCTCTAATGAATGTTCCAGTGCTGGGATTAAAAGATATGTTCCATTGACATGGGGATAAAGACTTCTTTTTGTTTTACCTTTTCTGAATATAGTTAAGTATTTTTATTGGCACTTGGTAAGTTTTATACTTTGTTTTGAAAGTATTTCATAATTTGCAACTTTGTAGTCACTGGGCCCTTTTAAGATCAGGCCATCTTGAGCCTGAGTGCAGGGAAAATCAAGACTTGTCCTTTGGTTTTCATTTGTTTGAGAGATGTTGCCATTTCCAGCCTTAATGGGGCACTGAATATTTGCAGTTTAAATTTTATGCCTGTTTTTGGAGGCACAAAAGAATTTAGGTCTTAGTAGTTTTAGCAGTGTAGAGAAAGGATTTGGTCCAAGTTCTCCTATCTTTAGCAGTAGTCCCCAGTAATAGTAACCTTTGGTTTTATTTCCAGCAAAGTCATATTGCTGTCATTAATATAATATTGGAACTGTAAACTTCTTCCCTGCATGGTAATTCTTCATTTTAATATCTCACTGGGACAGTTTTGTGCAGCTGAATTTGCATTTTCCAAGTAAGTTTAATAATGGTGGTATTAACTCTAAAAATGTGTGCTGTGCTTGTGTTGTTTTCTAGTTGCTTGTTAAGTTCAGTAACAGCAAAATATTTTATTTCTAGGTAACTTCAAAGAGAAATGCCCAGTGGTGCTTCAGTTTTTATTGCTATGAGTGGTGACAGAGAGCATTTTCTGGAACGTTGCATGCCCTCATGATGAAGATCTCCCTCCTGCAGCAGATGTACAAGGATGTCCTGGCAGGAATTCCCTTAGCCAAGGAAAGCCATCATTATTCCTCTTTACTTACTCTGAGTGTTGAGCAGCCAGCAGGAGGAGATGAATCCTGTCACCAGAGGCATCTCCCACCTCCTGCTGCTGGTACTGGGAGCCATCAGGACACTGATAAGGTTGTCCCTGCAGCAGATGATTTATCAAAGAGCTTTGCCAGCATGAGCTCCTCGTTCTGTCCCCGAGAAGTGATGCTGCTGCAGTTAACCCTGATCAGGATGATGGTGGCCAAAGCAGAGTCCCAGCAAATCGAATCCAGCACCAGACTGAAGTACTGTGAGATCTTTGTCCTTCTTCTGAAGGAGGCAAAAACTGACTCAAAACTGGTAAGCTTGGTAAACTTGTGGAAGATTTTTGTGAGAGAAGGGAAAATAAAAAGGAACGTGCCTTAGGTGCTTTTCCTTTCCACGTGTCCCCAGGTTTCTCTGCTCGGTCCCCACGATCGGCTCTTATCCCACCTGGCTTCCCAAAGTTTGGCAGCTCTGGTGTATTTCCAGCTGAAGGAAGAGGTGAGTGTGGCACAACTTCATAACTGAAAAAATGACTGAGCCTGCAGGTCTCTCCATTTGACTCTACAGCAAGTTTTTATAGTGTTATTATTTTCCAGGAAATTAAGCTGTATTAGGAGGAGCCTGGAATATGGAAAGCAAGGAGATCAGATGTGTAGCAGAAGTGTGGAATGTCTTATATATAAAAATCTGGAATTCCATGAAACTCTTTTAGGGTAAAATGCATGTAGATGACAAGAAATACTCTCTTTAAGGTTGCAATACAGGTATTTCATTATCAGTATTTTTACAGTTCCTTGATATTTGTTAGGTGATGCATTAGATAACGAGTGACAGCCTCTTGGAAGTTAATCAAATGCTTTTCTGTATTTTCTTGTTTCAATGTTCCAATTTCTTGAGGGTTTTTTTGATGTATATTTAGTGAATATGTATTGCAGCCTCCATGGTATCATCTCTGAACATAGATTTATCTCAGAACTATGTTTGTAATATTTCTTGCCAAGTTGTCTGGGTCTGGGAGTTATGAATTCAGATATGATCTGTTTACAGCATTATCTGATTTTGGGTGGGTCTCATGGCATGGGGAGGTTTGGTTTTTCCTTTCTGGAACATCCAGATAATTTCTATTGCATTGCTTGTGTGACTTCACATTTGTAACTAGAGGCCTAAGTACTTTAAAGGCATTGGACAGAGAGATTGCTTCTACCTGTGTTTTGTCTGTGCCTACATTTGAATCTTTTTACTGTACAATTTAAAATCATTGGTGTTACGATTTAATTTAATTTGCATAGCAATTGGAAACATGTGATTTGTTTTTTGAATCATTTTTCTTAGAATGCATTAAATGTCACCTGGCTCAGCTTTACTCTGAACAGTCTCTTGGGATTTCCCGGGAATACCCCGGTTGCAGATTGCCTGTGGACTCTGACAGCGGTTATCAAGGAGACCCTGAGAGACGCGGGTTTACCCAAAGCAGGTACTGGGGCGATTTTGTGACGGTACCGCCAGGGGGAGCGATATCACCTGGAATTCATCGGGAGCGTGGGCTCTGGAACACCCACTCCCTTCCTTTGAAAGGGGGTATAAAGTGCTATTAAGATGTACTGGTTTAAACATACTTAAAATCTGAAAGTAGTCCCAACACTTACTTTTACTCGTTATCCACTGATTTATCTGGTTGTGTTACACGTCAGCTCAATAATGTGTTTTTTGTTGCCACAGGGGTTTTGAAGAAGTTGTTGGCTCCTCTTGATGCTGTGCTCGAAGGATTTTATAATGCCATCCTGTTCCATCATTTTGACAGTCACTACTATACTTCACCTTATTCTGAAGCTACAACCAACCTGATCAGTTTTATAGATCTACTGGAAGCACTTTTGGCCTCCAGAACTGAACTGGAATTACCACTGAGGTGCCAGAGAGTGTTGTTTTTGAAAGTTTCTTATATCCTGAACCTCATTAGCTCATCAATTCCCTATGTAATCAAGAAGAAATTCATTTTGCTCCTTAAAAAATGTGTCCTTCACAAGTCTAGAGAAGATGCTAGAAGTGGATCAGTGTCCTTACAAGCCCTGCCTTTGTGTGAGGATGTGCTTGCCCTGAGCAATGCTGTTCTGCAGGTTGTGAGTTTGACTTGGCTTAATCAGATCCCGCTCGATGAAAAGTCCAGCTACTTTGGAAGCAGTGAACCTGCTCCTGGAGATGATCCTCAAGGTGGTTCTGACCAAACTGTTCTCAGAGCCTTAAGTCTGGTTGTGCTTAAAGCACTGGAATTCAAGATTCACAACTCCACAGCAGAAGCAGAAATCAAAGGTAACAGTCCTTTTTTAGTTTTGCTCGTTAAGCAGAAGGTTTTAAAGCTTTCAGATTTTGTAATCACAGCTCATTAAGGCTGTAAATAATTTCAGCTGAATTAGTGGTGATGGGAGGGAGGAAGGAAAGAGAAGACCCACCCAAAGAACCTGCTGGTGCTGTGTCCTGCCTAACTGGTTGTCTCCTTGCATTTTATTCAATCCCTGCAGTTTAGGGGGGCTGGAAACAGCTGCATTTGGGATTGAAAACTTTTCCTGTTTGGAACATGTGTTAATACTTGAAATAGCTGAGCCAGATTGGGAACATCAGGCTCTTCTCCAGTTGGAAAAGAAGTGAGTCCATAGCACAAGCATCTGTTCAGGGTGGGGAACTGAAAGGAACTGCAGGTAACACTCTTCTCTCTTTAACATGGAGGTAGAACTTTAGGTACCAATATGTATTTATTTTATTGAAAGTACAAGGCATTACTGTCAGACAAGTAATTTAATGAGGCAAAACCAACAGTGTGATAGAAAGGTAAATAAAAATAACAAAGCTCCAAAGTAAGGCACAGGGAAATTATGGGACTTACCATGTAATCGTAGAATGGCTTAGATTGGAAGGGACCTTACAGATCAGCCAGTTCCAAGCCTCCTGCCATGGACAGGGACACCTTCCACCAGACCAGGTTGCTCCAAGCCCCGTTCAGCCTGGGCTTGGACAGACTTCCAGGGATGGGGCAGCCACAACTTCTCTGGACAACCTGTGCCAGGGCCTCCCCACCCTCACAGGGAAGAATTCCTTCCCAATATCCCATCTAACCCTGCCCTCTGGCAGTGGGAAGCCATTCCCCCTTGTTCTATCCCTCTAGGCCCTTGTCCAAAGTCCCTCTCCAGTGCTCTTGGAGCCCCTTTAGGCACTGGAAAGGGCTCTGAGGTCTCCCTGGAGCCTTCTCTTCTCCAGGTGAACCCCCCCAGCTCTCCCAGCCTGGCTCCAGAGCAGAGGGACTCCTGATTTTGGAGCCGTCTCCAGGCTGAACATCCCAGCTCTCCATGTCTCTGTGTCACCCCACATCTCCATGGCAGAGGTGTCCAGCCCTCAGAGCATCTCCATGGCCTCCTCTAGACTTGCTCCAACAGGTCCACATCCTTCTTATGTAAAGTGGTTGTGTCCTTCACCCTGACTGATGGGTCTATCCCTTCAATTAGTAGTTGTGAGCATACCTTGAGCATTCCTCTCATACCTCCCTCCCTGAGTGTCCTGAGCTCATGGATCAGCCTGGGAGAAGGGCAGCCCTGGCTGCTGTGCCGGGCGATGCCAGGAGGCAGCAGCGGGGTGGGATGGCAGGGAATGTGTTCCTGGGGGGAGAGGCCGCGTTGCTGTGTCACCCTGGGAGCCCGGGAGCAGCCCTTCTCCCATGCTCTAATGAGGCAGTGGGGTGAGGCTTTTTGCCTGAGAGACCTTCCTGGAATCCCAGCTTCCCACTTGCCTTTTTCCATCTGGGAGCACATGATGCACTTCTGATGCTGCGCTGGGTGAATGTGGACGTGCAGATTCCATGATCAAAGCAGAGTGCTGGCCTGGATTGCATGGAAAAAATGGAAAGGCAGTTTCAGTTCAGTTCTGAAGCAGTGCTTCCAGTCTGATACAATGGGCACTCCTGTATTTATTAGTCATAAATTTTTTTTGCCACATCTTTCTTTCTAAACAAGGATGCAATTTTACAGCGTTTTAAATGCACTGAGACATTTTAATACAAGTTCTAGATGTTATTTAAACGTGTAGCTAAAATGTTATTTTACTTTCTATATTTTTGCACTGTTTAGGAAGTCTAAAAGTCACTTTTTAATTCATCTGTGCAAAAGAGCCACAGACTTCTGTAAGACAGCTTCTGACACTTTTTCCAGATTTTGGAAGATGTTATATTTGTGATGTCAGTAGCATTCTTAAAGTTTTTAAGTATTGTAGAGAATATTTAACTTATGATCCACCTTCTGAAAAATGTACATATTGTCTAAGAACTAGTGAAAAGAACAAATGTAGGTTATATCTATTTTAGATGTCTCTGTGAAAATTCATTCTCAAAGAAAAAAAGTCTCCTTTCTTTTCCAGATTGGTGACACAAAAATGAGTTCTTTAATTAGATTCAAATACTCCAACTGTCAAGAGGAATTTCAGGTTGAGAGGGAATGGTGCTTCTATTGTAGTGACATTAATTGAAGTGGTTAAAACAAGCACCAAAATTCTTTAATATGGTAACTCCCCTTCCAGGAAGCTGGTTGATCCTTTTTTTTTTTTTTTTCCCAACATGAATTAAAGTGGCTTAACTTTACTTCATTTCAATTTTGAGAGTCATTTCCTGATAGCTTTGATTTATAGGGAAGAATTTCGGTCTAAATATTAACTATTAATAACAAAGATAATTTGATGTTCCTGTTATTTGCTAGGAGGAATAGCAAATCTTAAAGTCAAACATTAAGGAAAATCACGTAGTGATGTGGTGAGTAAAACTGATTTCAAGGTTGCAGGAAGTTTCTCTGTTTTCTAAGCATTGAATGTGTGCTCTGTTACCTCAAAAACTGATATTTAGTACCAGGATGTAGTATTATTAGTATTGAAGATGTAAGTTTTTTGACTCAAGGGAGTCTCTCTAATGATTATAAATAGTTATTTTTATGAGTAAGCTACTGCACTGAAATGGCAAGAACTAACCTAGAAAATTTGATGCTGTGTCAAATCAGTTGAACTAAGGAAAGATAAATGCATTCATGAACTGTTATTCACTATTAATTTGAAAAATAAAAGGTGTATATGTTGTTTACCAACAAAAAAACCATATAGCAAAATTCATGGTTACTTCCTTTTTTATTTTTTTTTCAGGAGACTTTGAGAGTTCCATGTCCCAGCTGTTGATGTTCTGGAGGAGTCACCTAAAGCCTTTCCCACAGTCTCACCCAGTTGTGCACCACTGTGAATGGCTCTGCTTGATTTTCATGGAGCAAGATGATGACATGTGGGAAGCTGCTAAAGCTTTATTACTCATTTATTTAAAATTGGATAGGTTAGTGTACTTTTTTTGAGAGAGAACTATGAAGAACTGTAATTTAGTGAGGCTGTTGTGATATAAATAACATTCCCATTGGTTACTTTTATATAAATCAAAGTTATTTTTCATAATTTAAAACCCCCAAACCTCAGGGCAGTGTGATAATGTGTGATGCAAGAGCTGATGATTTGTTTAAATCCTTTTTTGGATTGAAACAGGGGAGTTGTGAAACAATTTCTTACTAAATACTTTATCATATCCTGTAATTCAGGATAATTGACTTCACACCTAAAATAGTGGTTAGACAGATGAAAAGCAACACTGTTTTCTTAAAACACAGAGTTAGACAAGAATGGGATCTTAGACTTAAACTTCAAGAATTCCAAGGATTGGGCCCATAGGAATTGTAGCTACTTGATAAAAACTTAATTGCTAACAACTAAAATGTGTTCTTCATGGATTTGTTCTGGACATTCAGTGCTTCATTGTTGTTTAAATTACCATACAAGATATTATCCTAATTTATACAAGTCCCTCAAGCTTCAGGTGTGAAGATATGGAAGTAATAAGAACACAAATCCTTCTTAGACACTTAACTAAAGTAGGCCATTCTTCCAATGTGCTTAACAGCCTGAAAGTGTTCAGGTTTACAAAATTATTGATATAATATTATTTTATATTATGTTAAAACACAGTTGATGTCTTGTACCAGGATGTTTCCTAAGGAGTAGTGCCCTTTAAGCCCTGCTTTAAGTGCTTTGGCTTCCTGAACTGTCCAATCTCCAAGCCCCACGTGCCTTCGTTCCTTCTCGTTCTGATACAAAAACTGCTTTTTTTTGGTTTTTACTTTTTGACAAAATTAAAAACAGCAAGAATACCACCTTCTAGACACAGCTGTTTTTAAAAAGAAACTTGTAAACTTCCATTTCGTTGAGTGTATTTCATGACTTGCTTTCCAGGTTACAACACGATGCTGCTGGTAACTTAAGCCAAGAAGAGGAGGACTCCTGGAACGTCCATACTCATGCAGGTGGATACAATCCACACTGTATCTTCTTATTTTTTCTGGAAAAGATTGCATTTGATTCCTCAGTACTCCTAGATTTTTTGATTTCATCAGAAACTTGCTTTCTGGAGTACTTGGTAAGGTATTTAAAGCTCCTTAGGAGAGAGTGGCACCAGTTCGTAGCTGTCTGTACCCATTTTGATACCAAACACAGCGCTTGGCAGTCCGTGTCTCCTGCCAAGCCACCCCATCCAGAAGAGCAAAGCTGTGTGACTGATGAGAGTTTGCAAAACGCCGGTTGTGAACCAGCCCCACCGACTCCGCTGTCTTTGTCTTCCTCTCCCGATGGCTGCGTGTTTACAGCAGAGCGAGGTGCTAATGAAGCCGAGTGTGACTCACTGATAAGCGCCGATAGCGCGGCTCTGCCGGGGGCTCTGCCGGGCTCCCTTCAGAGCCTCCTTAATTACGACAGCTCAGAAGACTCCGAGTTGGAATCAGATGGAAAAGAGTGCTTGGTAAACACAAAGCAGGTGCCTGCAAACAATGAGGGTGAGAAGAGGAGAAGAGGAACTGGTTGCAGCTACACGGCTGATAACTGGAAAATCTGCACGTCTGAAGTGTTGCCTCTGAAACAGGAGGGATCTCATCCCTCATCCTGTTGGACTCGTATGACGTCCTTGGATAACATCATTCCCTTAAGAATAATGCTTTATAAATCAACCAAGTGCTTGGAAGAGCTGCAACAAGCTATTTCTAGGTTGCAGAGAAGAAATCTTTTCCCATATAATCCGACAGCATTGTTGAAACTACTGAGCCACATTGAGAAGATGAGGAAGAACATGAATCCACAATAATCCAAAGCATTCTGGTGGGGTTTTTTTAACTGGTACACCAGGGAATATTTCCATGAGACTAATGACTTCTGCAGCTCATGCCTCTTGCACTAGTCAGTGTATTTAACCTCAGGCAGGATAAACATGTTTTTGGTTGACACCTTAAAAATCTACAGTTGGAGCCAGTGATATGATCCATGACCTGAGAGTCCTGGGCTTATTCATGGTATGTATTTCAGTGTACAGTATATAAGGATTAATTGTTAGGCATTCAAAATTTGATAATAAATGGCCGATGTGAAAGCACATCAAAAATACATGATACTTAAAATATTGTCAGTTATGCTTAATGTCATTCTGTTTATGAATTCATGGCCAAATTGGTAGTGGGTTATGGACTACAGGGTGGGGTTAATGCAACACTTCACAGAATACTCTCAGTTGGAAGGGATCCACAAGGATCATCGAGCCCAACTCTTACATGAATGGCCTGGACAGGGCTCAGACCCCAACCTTGGTGTTATTAACACTGTGCTCTAACCAGGTGAGCTCATCTCAGGGTCTTGACTGCTTAGAGGCTGAGCTAAATAAAAGTGAGAGTTGTGGTGTTTATACTGTGTGTTCAGCATCAGTGCTTGGCTCTAAGTGCACCTTCACATGTGTATGTTACTTTAATTAAAAGAAAAGGTAGATGTGAAACTAATGCATAAATTGTCTAATTATGGAACACTTCAGTGGAGGATTATATCTTAATTAAGTTTAGGTAGTGTAGAAGTAAAATTCCAACAGAATTTCCTGCAGCCATTGTGCATTTCATGTAAGTAGAGAATGTACACTTAATAAATTTGTTAATTCAGAAAGATAATTAAAATTAAGTGACTCCAGTGCAGTGAGATGGATATTTAAGATACTAAATTATATTTTTTTTTTATTAGATGTAATTTGAATAACCTGAAAAGTGAGTGTCTGAGAGTTTGCTTGAGGGGAGCAAGTTCAGAACAGGATGCAGCTCAGTGTGTGCACTTTGCAGGAAGGCACCTCATGTTGGGACATTTAAAGAGCAGCTTGTAGTGATCCTGCAAGGGTTGGGCAGAGGGAAAGTACTGACAACAGGAATGCTGGAAACATCTCAGACCTCTGCAGAACTGTGAGAAAGAGTTTTCCTTCTAGGATCTTCTCTTGAAGGTAAGTGCTTGGTTCTCAATCAGAACAGAGCGTGTCCTCTCTTCCATTTAAGTGGCTATTTAGTGTTAAATTAAAATAAATACTGAGGTAAGACAAAAAGAGTGTGTGGAGCAGGTGACTGACCCACAAATCTCTGTGGCCATCTTCTAGTCTTGAGCTCTGAACTGGTGAATCAACACTTTTGGCAGGGGACGAAAACTGGGTGAAGCTTTTGGGATAATTTAGCTGGAAATTACAGTGCTCTCCAGGATGACAGTGGTAATCACTTGGCAGTTAGATGGGAAGGAGTGATCCTCTTCACTGGCCTGAAGGAGATCTGAATATTCTGAGTGTTCACTGTACTTTGGGCTCTTCCTGAGATAACTGTTGTTGAGAGGAGTGGGTGAGAATGTCAAGGAATGGAACCCTTTCCATTTGTGCCTGCAGAGACTTAGTTCAGAACTGCCCTTGCAGTTGTCCAGGGTACAGACATGCCTGGTTTCTCTCCACTGTTTGAACTCAGTTGTGCTCTGGATGCTGAGTTGCTCATTTCTCTCAGGACTAAGATCCCTCTGGGCACATTCAAAGATGCAACTCCAGACAACTTGGGAACTCTTCAGTTCAAACATGGGAAGTGCCTTTGGCGAGGTGCTTGAGCAAGTGTTTCTCAAGATCACGATTGTAAAAGTAGGTAGGTAGGTATATTTCAGTGAAATCTTTTCCACTCTCCTCACTCCTTTTCTAATCTAGCCTTTGCTGACTAGTTTATTTAAACTGAGCAATTCCCTTGTTTTCACTGAACACAGGACTGTTCAGCATTTCTTGATCTGGGCTTGGCCGGTTGGAAGCACCTAAATTGCAACAGTGTTTCTCAGACACTGATAGGATAAGGTTGGTGGGAAAGGTAAAATGGGGAGATAATTTTGGATGAGTCCTTGTCTTCTTGTTTATCAGTAATTACTACAACTATCTAAATGTTTTTAAAATAAAAAGTTTAGACATCTCAGAACAGTGTGTAAAATTTAGCAAGAAATGTAGGAGCCACAGCTTGATTTTTTTTTTAATTTTTTTTTTAATACAGCAAATTCAATTGCAATCCAACTGTATGTAATTCTTACAGGCTGTTTGTGTGCCCAGTTGGTTATTAGTAGTGATCATTCCCACATGTTTCCCTTCTCAGAAAGCCATTGTTTTAATTCTCAGGATTTCTCAGTTGTAAAAGTGAGTAAATGTGGTTTGTATCTGGCAACTAGATACCTTAATGTGTTGATATTTTACCATTTATGAACTGTAGGACCTGAGGTGGAGTTAAATCAATGTGAGTCAAGGTTTTTTTATTGTACTATATATTTTAATTATTTTACTGTACTATATGTCAAAATGAGTGTGAGCCATGAAGGTGGGTATTAGTTCTATGTCTGTATTCAAAAAGCCAAGCACAAAGAAAGCACCTGGCAAAAGAAATTGTATTTTAACCCATTGAGTATATGAGGTGGGATGGTTGGGTTTTGGTTGGGGTTTTTTTTAAAACCTAAAATTTTTAGGCAGAGCTGTTATTTCATTGCTAGAACAAATTAATTCAGCTGCAGAACGTATTACCAATGTAAATATTAGGAATTAGGTCATTACTAGGATATTTATGTGCCTTACCTTTGGATAGTGGTATCTATCAACTTTTCTTGTATTATGTCAAAGCAAGAAACAGAATAAATCAGGTGGCCTTTGTGGAGACAGTTTTCTATGTGAGGACTTACCCTGAAATGTCCACAGTCCCCATTTTTGCTGTTGTTTTGAGGATTTTACTTTCAACATCAATAGAATAAATTATGCTTTAATGAGGTAAGCAGTTGGCACTAGAAGTTGCTCACAGGATGTGCTTTTTAAAAAAAATATTTTTTTAACTTGAATGTTTCTAGAGCTTGACTGCAGCAGTTACAGCTGAATCCAGGCTGTGGTTCTTCAAACTGGATTTTCCCCAATAATTTTACGACTGCTTTCCATTCTACTTTTAAGACTTGTAGTACAAGTTTTAATCCTGTAATACAAGAATAAAAACCAACCTTGGGAAATTCTATACTTATGATACACTTGTAAAGCTGGGAATAAGGAGCCTTGGCTGTTCCCTGGTTTATCACTGCAGGATAAGCTTTGTTTGTACTTCCTCCAGAGTCAGTGTGGGATGGTGTCTGAAGTCACAATCAGGGATTTATCAGCGTCCGTAGGAGTGAAAATATTGTGGTCATTACAGTGTTGATCCTCTGTATTTTCCCTTAGGGTTGTCCAAAGGAGTTTGTAAATTCTTGTTGTATTTTGTACAACTCCTTTAGGCCACCTGATTCACTCTGAAGTCTTGTTAGAAGCCAGCAGTGTGTGTCAGAGTGGATAACAGGCAAGCTTTTACTGTCACCAGCTCAGCATCAGGCATGGGCCTGGACTTGGTTGAGAAACATCTCAGGGATTTAAGCTTTTCCAAGCCATTATCTTCTTAAATGTTGTGTAAATTAATTTATTGCTGTTAAGTGTCAGAGATGCTCTTTAATAGAGAGCTGGCTGGCTGCTGGCTCACAGCAAGGGTGGAAGGAATACAAGAATATATTTTATGGCAAAAATCTTGCATGGAGAATTACAATATCCTTAGTTATTGTTGGTTCCTGCCTTCCAAAACATGAGTTTTGTCAGTCAGCAGTGTCCTTTTAGGAGGAAGACTGGGAAAAAATGTGAAATGTCTTAAAGTAGCACATACAACCTCAAAAGTGAGCAGTGCTGAATGTTGGCTCCCTTAAAGTTTGTAGGGAAGGTTTCCATGTACACATCCTGAAATTCTGTCAGGAGTTGTTGCTGCCAATTGGAGTTGTCCAGGGATCTGTCCCATCTCGTCCTGGTGCTAAAGAGTTGAAATCTGATCACTTTTTATGGAGTTTAAAAGAAGTTCCAAATGCCCAATGCTAATTAGAAGGAAGTAATAGCTGCATGTTAAAAAATGAATAATAATTTTAAGTCTATTTTGCAATAATAGAGTATATTGATCAAGGAAGAAAGATTTGTTGTCAAATGACAAAATGCAGTGTCCTTATTTCTTTGCTTGCTGATTTTTATCTCCAAATATAACCTTCAAATGGGTTTGTCAGCTCTTACAATAACTTTGTCACTGCAGACCTTTTATGGCTCTTTGCTGTTGGGGTTTAACTGAAACAGAAATTAATGTTTTCTGGAAACTTACCTGCAGTACTTGGTTTCCTTGATGGTATTTATATACTTCAGGAAAATCATGTGTGAAAGCAGTGTTCTCTTTCTGCTGACTTTCTGTGAGAGTTGGGTGAAGATCCACTGAGCAGCAAATGTAAAACTCAACCAGTTTTTTTAAAAATTATTTATCTCCTTGAGAGAAAATCTGGTACTTGGTCACCTTCAACAGAGCATTGGTCCCTCTAAAGGAGTATTTCTTCACCTCAGCTAAAATTATTGACCAGCATGATGCTCATGTTTCCTGGATTTGTCATTTAGGAGCTGCTGCAGAGGTGGGAATTGCTGGGTGTGAAGCATCAAAGGAGTTGCCTTTCAGTTGCACCAAGCAAATGCTTGTATTTTGTGTTCTCTGTGGGTGGATCAAGATTGATGACCCGAGAGTCTCCCAGGAATGTAATCAAATGTTTGCAGCATTGTCTTACCTGCAAGTGTTACAAATTGTTGAGGTTTATTTTCATACAGTTGTTAAACCAGTGCTTCCAGCTCCAAGGATCAACAAGGCATTTTTTTTTTAATCCTGTGTTATTTGGACTGTTGGAAATGAATTAAGAAACTCTCTGAACTGATTGGATTAATTGTTAAATCTCTTAGTGTTGCAGCCAGAAGATTGTGTGTAGTAGTCTCCTGCATCTTAACATAGGAGTGTTATTTGGGGGGAATACAGTATCTGGAGTGGAAAGGGTGAATTATAGAAGTCAATCCTTTTATATATATATATATGTTATTTTTTTTTTGCTTTGTAAGCACCCAAAGTTACTCTCCTTGCTAAATTTACCTTTTCAAATAGATTGGAACAAACTCAGTGCAAGTACCTTCTGTAGCTGTGCAGTTATATCCAAATTGCTCTGGTGTTTCTGGTTGCTGGAAAGGGGGATTTGACAAGTATGGACAAGTTGATTGCTAAACTGAGGGGAAAGAAAAAAACCTCCTCACCAAGGATAATTTAAAGACAACACAGGACCAGGGTTTTGCATAAAGAAAGCCAACTAAATCATGTGTACATCTCTGTGCCTCTGGGTTTGAGAGGATTGTTCCTTCCTGTCCAGGAGGGTTGTTGATACACTCTGTGTTCAGGATTTAAATTAAACACAGCCCAGGGTTTGGAGCTTGAAAGAGGGAGTATAATTGTGGTGTTCCTGCCCCTCAATTGAGTGTGTGAGAGAAGCTGGTTACAAGGCAGTCCCCAGGGAATGTCATTGTCTTTTCCTGGAGCCTTTTTCCTAAGGCACATCCAAAGCCTATGGCAGCTGGGATCAGCAGTAGAGTGTGTTGGTGTTCCTTCACTTCACTTTCTCCTCCCAGGATTGCTGCTGACATCCTCTCTCTATCCAGTTGTCATCTTCCTTCTTATTATTAAAGCCCAGATTGTCGAAGTAGTGAGTTTTCTAATTCTGACTAAAATTCATGGGAACCAAGTTCTGAAACGATAATTTTAAAAGATTTGAGAGTTCTGAAGATTTCAACCTATGTGTTCAAATCCTGTCTCCTGACTTAGTCCTGCAGTGGCATTCATGGGGGATAAATATTTATTACCTTAATGCTTGCTGTGTTCAAAATCAGGTATCTAGTCTTCAGTTATGACAGAATGCATTACTAATTACTGATTAATTAATAACGAAGCCGCTCCTTAGTGAACATCTCCCTGTAAGGATCTGGATTATGAATCAGGTCATACTGGTAAGAAAGGGCTTGAGGAAAAAAGCTTTTTGAGAGATTGTAAATAGACTTCTTCATCCCTGTTTATGTAAGGAAAGGTTGGTCTATTAGGGGAAGGTTTGAATTCCTGTGGAGAGGAGCTTAGTTTTTAAACTGCAGATTGCAAGGTTGTGAGTTATGATATTGATGTCCTTGGAATGATTAATTTTCAGGTATTTATTGAGTCTTGAGGAGTAAAAAAATATAGGAATGTCAAGTTGTTCTACTTTAATCTTGAAGGAGTGGCAAGCAGGTGGGTTCCACTGGCGGTGAAAAGAGAATTCAGAGGCCAAATTATTAGTTTTGTATCAAATTGATTCCTGCTCTTTCTCCATGTATACATATGGCTGAGATTTGATTAACTGTCTGCTATTGAGATAATCAATTAGCAAAACCAGTTTGGCATTGATAGCAGTATATTTAGAACATTTTTTTTGGCTCCCCAGATTAATTCAAGGGTTTTTTTATATGAAAGAAAACAAAAGAAACCCTTAGGGGTTTGGGGGATGGTTTTGGTGTGGTTTTTTTCTTCTTCCCCATTCAGGTACCACCACACACAACAGCTCTGATTGTAGAAGTTTAAGGTTTAATGCTGTCTCAAAGATTTGCCAACAGGGTTTTTCCCTACTGAGAAAGTTAACTAATACTATTAACTCTTTTATGTAACTGCTTGGAAGCTCAAAGGAGAGCTCACACCCAGTGGATTCACTGTAATTTATTGTATCTGTTTAACTGGCTGGAAAATACGGAGGTGAATTGTGACATTTTGTGAAAGAAGTGAATTTTTCTTGTTTTTTACTCTTTTTTACTGAGAACTTATACATAATTTCCAGTGATATGTAAAATAATTGAGTCAAACCCATGCCCCCATTATCTAGTTATATTTAGTTATCTTATTATATTTGGTTATATTTAATTTTCCGGTGATTGAGTAGTTGTTCTGCTGCAAGTAAGGAGTAGTAACACTTGGATTTTTAAATTTTCTCATGGAGATGTACAGACTAAGGTGGTTTTTTGTTTCATGTCATTTATTTTTTTTTTTTTTGCAGCATTCAAATTGAAGATACCTGAAGGGTGAGCACTATGAAAGTGCAGTGGTAATTGCCAGGCCAGTGGGCACTTTGATCAAGAGGGTATGGTTAGCTTGGCATTTACCATGTAGCATCTTTAATCTTGTAATAGCCTCCTTCATAGGTGGTGAGTGCTACCCAACAAATGCTCCTCAGAAAGGATGAACGTGTTTTCCCATTTATTTTTTTTTGGTAGCAGTCCCACACTTGCTCCAGTCAAACAAACTTGTTTTTTGCTGTTTACTGTAACAGTGAAGAAATTGTGGATTTAGGCATAAGAAAGGTGTTGCTGCCAGTTGGCTACTCCATTACTGGCACAGGATTAGCCAAGTGATATATGAATCAGCTTGCTCTAGGCTTTCCTAATTGGCAGAGGGTTCCTAAATCCTCTGCTTGGTTCACAGCAGTGGTTTGTTCAGATGTGGGAAATTATGGAGATCATTTAAAGCAACAGCAAAGCCATACTCCTTTCTGAAATAATCCTTCATGTTTAATGCTTCTCTGGTGCATCAGGTGATTGAATACTGCTCCCAGTTTTATGGAAGGACCAAAGACCTGCAATAGCTGCAAGATACAAAACCTCAAAGAAAAAAATAAACCTGTGTGAGCAAACCCACACTTTTCTCTGGGGGGAAATAAATGAACAGGATCCAAATATTGCCTGGGTCACACATCTCCTTTCACTGCAGGCTTATAGATTGAAATGAAAGTCTCAATGCTCCAAAGGAGTTGTGGAAATGAAGGCCTTGGGGGGGGGATGCTCTCCAGAGTTATTTCCATAGACACCATCTGTGGTTTAGGAAGTCTTGGAGCCCAGACCAGTGAAGGCTGGGAGCATTATCAGTCACTGTTCCATGTTTCTTCTGTTCTTGTGCTCCCATGTCATGGGTTGATGTTTGCTGACTGCAGAGCAGGAAGAAAGGGCTAATAAGAGGTTTTCTTCTCCCTTTCTAACAATATTCTGCCCACCAGAATGCAAAGTAATGCCAACCCTCCTGAAAGCTGTTATTTAGGATTTGAAATTGTTGAGAGCTGCTGAGGGGTGACTTTCATCCTGATTCCTTAGTCATGGAATTAAAAAAAAAATTAAAAATCACATAGGTTAAAGTAAAACTGATGTGTTTATATGGGATCTGTAACCAAACACACACTCAGTGTGTGCTTCCCTCGGAAATTCCATTTTATATCTTCTGAGGAACTGGAACACTTGTAAAACATTCAGTGGATTGAGGCTGGAAATATTGCTGAGACTGGTCAATAGGAGCAGAAACCTTTCTCTACCTTTATTTAAAACCCCACTCTTCATCTAACAATACCTCTAAAGGCTGTCAGAGTGAAGGGATGCGTTCGGCTTTTCCTGCCCCCTCAGAGGCGCCGCATCCTCCCCGAGCGCGTGTGGAGCAACACAAGGTGAGACAAATTCTCATCCTGCAACAAAACACCACGTGGCTTCAAACATTTCTTCATCTCTCCGTGTTGAAAGGAGCAGCAGGGAAGGCAGGGAGGCTCTGCTGCTCCCGGGTTTCAGGAGTGGATGGGGATGACATCAGGAATTGCCCTCAGTCAGAAATCTTGAAGCGCAGCTTTGCTGGGTGGGTCTGGGAGGAATTTGAAAGGGTTCTGGAGATAGGGCGTGTTTACCTCGGTCAGAGTAGGGAGTGTGATGCCTCTTCCCTGCTAATGTGCTTATGGTCTCTTTGGCTGCAACATCATAAAGGTAGGAATTCTTTTTTCCTTTCCTTTTTTCCTGTTCTAGTAGGTTTTGTTGGGTTGGGGTTTTCCCCTCTCATTACATCAGGCTCTGCTCTGAATTGTCAGCATGTGCTGGTATCTAACACTGTTTTATTAGAGTATATCATCTTCAGGTAAAGAATGGGGTGGCCTTAATGAGATTTATATGTTGCCACTAAGTATTCCAACCTATGAGAACTGCTTTTTGTTGGGAAAAAAAAAAGGTAATACAGGTTACAGTAGCAGTTTTGCTTTTCTACTTCTTGTATCATTATCCTGTTAAGTGCTTGTAAGAGCACTTCTTTCTGAACTGGAAGGGAGGAATATTTATTAACAGGGAAAAAGTGTTAATTAATGAAATAGATGTGATAATGTGGAAGACAAAACGTTGAATTTAAGGTGCTTAAAAAAGGTGGTTCTAATTTTGTTCTGTAAAATGCTAAGAAAAACAAAACGTTCTTTAAGAAATTCAGTTTAACAGAGGTTTTGTTTTTTTCTGTAAGACTTACCTGTTGAGGATCTGAAGAAGCTAGTGCTATAAATAACACATCTAAACAAGTGCCAGAAAGGGTTACTTCACAGTAATGCTACAACATTCAGCTGGAGCAGCCCCAGTCACATTTTCCTCTCACTTTTTGCAGTGTATTTCTATTTTTCACTACCTTCCTGGCTCAGCCCTTCACCTAGGGTGCCACTGCTGATGAAGAGGCTTTGCTGATGCACATTTAACTCAAGATCTGCCTTGCATGTGTTAGGACATGAAAAGGATGTCAGAGTGGTTGAAATAATGAAAGACCAGTTCCGTTCTGGCTCCTCCTCCAGTCGGGTTTGTGGGTGGGGAGTGTCTGGGCAGGTTAAGCTGCAAAGGAAGGGGGATAACCAGGAGGAGAGCTGGGAACAGTGGAGCTCACCAGCCTTGGGGTACCTGCTGGGTCAGGGGGTGTAGAGACCATCAGTGTCCAAGTGTGTGTTATTCTTGAAAGTTCTGTTTCAGGAAGCTGCAAATAGAGTTTTCCAGAGCACAGATGCACCAGCCCTGTCCCCTTCCTGCCTTCCCAGGCCTAATTTAAAACCTTGAGTCATCCACCGATGGTGGAGAAGCCTCTGCACCCTGAGGTCTCTCTTAGTTACTCACTATTCTACTGTTTTCTCATGTTTTATGGTGCTGCTGTACTTCTAATAATGCACTTATCCTGATCACTCTGTACCCCTGTGCCACTCGATTCTTCTCTGCCCTTACTTCTTACTTTAAATAAGTGCCCATGAAGAGTCACAGTTCTGGGAAAATCTCCATTATAAAACAGCACTTTAAGCTGCACTTCAGGTTTTTATTTCAAATAGAACATTGTTAAGCTACAAAAAAAAAAAATCCCTTTTGCATCTTTCCCTAATAGTAATAATTTGAAGAAAACTGTCATAATTGAAAAGATTTTTCCCTGTGTTCTGACAAGTGGTTACCAAGTTCTTAAAGCATCAAGTGTTGTTCCTTTAGGTTTGTTCAAACTTTTCATGAATTAAGTGTCTATTAAGAACCTGTACTTTGGATAGGGTTTGGTTTTTTTCCAATGACTACTTTCATCTCAAAATTATTGCAGATATTTGAGTTATTTCACAGCTTTTTATTCCACTCTGTCCATGTTATGGATTTTTAAAGCTTAAAAGTGGACATAGTTTGCACTGTAATTGTATAGTGAGAGAACTGTATTTCACTTTCCTCAGCAGCCTGCTGTCAGCTAAAACCATTTCAGCTGCTCAAAAATTATTTACCTTTAAGTAGAGACAGCATGGGAACTTTCACCCAGAAAATGATTCATTTCAAAGAAGTCTGGTTCACTTTTTTTAATATTTTTTTTCCCCAGAGAACAGGGAAAAAAATAGAAAACTCACTTGCCACCTTAATTGAGATTTATTCAAAGTGCTTTTTAGCCTGCTCACGGTAGTACCCGAGTTACAAGGTAATGAGGAGGAGCAGTAAAAGAAGTAAAATGCTGTAATTGCCCCATAACTGGGCACTTAAACTGTTTACAGCTGAGATTTGTACAAGTGAGGGAGTAAATGTGAAGTTAAAGGTCTTGCAGCAGTCTTAATTCAGCTGCTTTATGGATGGAGCTCTCCAGGGTTTCACTTCAGGGTTTCACCATAAGAACTTCCAGGTCCAACAGCTCCTTTATTCCCAGCTGCCGCCGCTGGGATCTGTGGGCTGGGGGAGATGTCAGGCTCAGGTTGTGCAGAATCCAACCAGAATCATGTTTGCACATTTGGGAAGACAACATGGGAAGGGATGGCAGCATCCACCAACATCCTTCCTTCAGCTCTTTCCTCCACAAACCACACGGCCCAACGTGCAGGACCCACATCCGTCCACCTGTTCCATGGGGAACATGAATGTCTGTAGCAAAACACTGAGCTGCTGCTAAAACTTGTGTGGTTACTCTTGGATATGTTTCTGAGTCTCCAGCAAAGCCCAAAACAAAGTCATGGTATGGTGCATCTCATTTTTGTTTACTCTTTTACACTTCTGTTTAATGTTGATGATTAACAGCCCGGAACAGCTTTGCTATCTCTTGATATCTGAGAGACTTGATTTTTTTTTTCCCAACAGTCACTGCAGCAGTTTTACCAGTTCTGCCAAATTATGAGTGAAATAGAATTATGTTATTCTTGCTTTTTGCTGATTACATTCTTTCCCTGCTACACCTCTGGAGCCACAGAGTAGACTGATAAGATGTTTAAAAATTAAGGTTTCTTTCATTTGCACTTTCGTGTTGTTGATCCATTGTGTTTTTTCTAATTTGTTCAGTAAATAAGCATAGGAAATGCTCCCAACACATCCTGCAAACCTGGGTATCACCTTCTCTTAGTCTGGCTTTGGAAATGCAGTTTTTGCACGCAAGAGCTTTTGTGCAGAGAATACAATCAAAGCTTTGGCTTTGTTTCTATTTATTAATTCCTCAGACTGCAGCAGCCAGAAATTTCACTTCAAAGCAGCTCCTGAATTTGTTTTGCAAAATGCAGCCACATAGCTTTTGTCAAACCCAAATATATCCCTTTTTTTTTTTCTTTTGCTTAATGGTGTTAAAAATCAGGTTTTTGGGTTCTTTTATCCAGTATATCAAGGATTCAAGAAACAGGGCTTTGAAAGAAACTTCACATTGGTACTTCCCAAGTGTGTAGGCTTTTCTTTAATTATAAAGGATGCAGTTCCTGAAGCAATCATTCCTGATTTTCCTGTTTTGCACTAACCCATTTAAAACTAGATTGGGCTACAGAGGAGATCCTTCCGTAGCAAGGTGATTAGATTTCTTTACTTGGAGTATTTAATTCCTGAGATGCAGAGGAACCTCAGTTTTCTAAAATATCTTCATTTTTTTGTTAGACTGAATTTTAGCCCCTTCTAGAGCAACAATTCCAGTTTTGTCAACGAATCCTGGCAGTGCTGGTGCATGGATTGGGATCTGGGAAGAGGCAGAGGTTTTTTTCAGCCTTGGCTGGGTAGAATATGAGTCACCTGCTGTTGTAATTTCTCACTCCTGATTGTTGGTGCTGCTACAAGCTCCAAGGAAAAGCTCTGAGCTCAGCACCAGCAATAGGAGGTTCAGGCTGGGTTGGCTTTAAAGCTTCTCGTTAGAGCTGGTCCCAAATCAGGCCAAGCTGGGCCTTTTCCTCCAGTGCCCATTCTTTGGAAGCAGCAGAGCAACTTGTGACACTTCATGCAAGCTAAAAAGATGAGCTGCTTTTGAAATCTGGTATCTGCAGCCTGATCCCTGGGCTGGAACTGGTGGCCACTGGTGTTCCCCACCTTGCAGGTGCTCCAGGAACCTCATGATGGGACCTGAAGGGAGACAGGAAAACAGCCCAACTACTTAACAGCTGCTCTTATGGAGATGGGAATCTGTAAGATTTCCTGGGGAGTGGCCTGATTTGCTGCAGTGAAAACATCCAGTTTAAGGGTAATGAAACTTAAGAATAGGCTGCAGACAGATTTGGAATCTCATCAACAGTTTTCTAGGAGTTACTTGGACAGTGTTCACCAGGGATGGTCTGACCCCCCCTCCATGTGCCAGGCAAGTCCTGGTACAAGTACAGGATTTACAGAAGGAAGAGTTTCAGAGAACCCACCTTTCAGTGAGTCATTTGGTGTTTGTGGGGAAGGATTTCTCCTGAATCTGTGAACTCCAGAGCAGACCTCAAATCCCAGAATTCCCTTAAATTTTAAGATCAAGCTTGTGCTTATGAGCTTAGTTTAATAGTGCTACATTAACGAGTTTAAGAGGTACTATATGGTGAGGCATCCGTGTGTGGAAGGAAAACATGAGCTGGTGAGATCCCAGGAATCCAATATGAAAATATGCACTGCTGGGTTTTTCTAAGGTTTTGGGTGCATGTTCTGTCCCAACCCACCTCCCCACAATCCAACTGGGAGTGCTCTTTCCACTGTGCTGTAACAGACTGGCCTATTTTTATTACAGTTTGTGGTAGTTTGCAGTGTACAGTCTAGTTAAAAAATATAGATATGTTAGGAAGCAGAGCTGTGTAATGAGTCTCTCCCCTGGTCTTCCAGGGCAGTTTGTCTGCCAGCCTTTCTGTCTGACCCAAATGTCCTGTTTCAAAGCCCTGCTTCACTCTGATGGCGCCTGTGAGCTGTTGTTAAGGGTCTGGGAGCAGCCCCGGGATAAATCTCCACTTCCAGGAGTTTATAATCCAGCAGTAAAAACTTGCTCTAGGCTGAAACTTGGCATATAAAGTCTGAGTGGGGGAACAACTGTGATTTCTCCCTCCTTTATTTTCGCAGTTGGTTCTACACACATGATTTATTGGGAAGGTTTTTACTGTCCCCATTTGGTGTTTAAAAAGATTAAATGGTGAGTAATTAATGGCTTAGTTCTGACTACTGGGCTTGGCCAGGAAATGGATCCACAGTGGCTGTTTGGTGGGTCCAGGTCACAGTTTCCCAGACCTGCTGCAAGGCTCCAGCTTAGTGGAAACAGAATCACCGAATGAACTGGGTCGGAAAAGACCTCTGAGATCATTGACTCCAACCTGTGACCCAACACCACCTTGTCACCCAGCCCATGGCACTGATGCCACATCCAGTCTGTCCTTAAACACCTCCAGGCATGGTGACTCCACCCCCTCCCTGGGCAGCCCATTCCAATGGCTGATCACTCTCTCTGTAAAGAATTTCTTCCTGATGTCCAACCTAAACCTCCCCTGGTGCAGTTTAAGGCTGTGCCCTCTTGTCCTACTTCTGGTTACCTGGAAGAAGAACCTGCCCCCCACCCGGCTCCCCCCTGCTGTCAGGGAGTTGTAGAGTGAGAAGGTCTCCCCTGAGCCTCCTCCTCTCCAGGCTGAGCCCTCCCAGCTCCCTCAGCTGCTCCTCACAGGACTTCTTTGAACACACTCCAGCACCTCAGTGTCCTTCCTAAAGGCCAGCGATGGTTCCTTTGGCTGTACATTAAAGTGGGATCCATTCCAGATCCGGAATGCCAGGGTGAGTGCACCCAGCACTGTGTCCTGACCCAGCTCCAGGCACAACTGAAGTCCTGTGGCCCCTGCTCAGATATGGAGGGACAGGAAAAAGTCTGAACTACTGTCTGACCTCAGCATGATTTGATCTTATCACTTGATCCCCTACAAAGATATTGCTGTTGGATCTTCCAGTGGGATGCTGGGAGGAGACCTGTTTGAAATCCTCCCAGCTCAGCTGTTTCCTCATCAAATCTGTGGTTCAATGGTATCAGCTATTTCCTTGTGTTTTTCCTGGTTTGCAGAAAGTCTTAGTATGGAAAAATTTATTTAAATTTATTATTTTCTGAAATGATAGAAAAATGGTGTATTTCAGCCTTATGGAAAACATTGTAACTTCTATTTTTCTTCAGTGTTAGGATGATCCTGTTTTTATAGGATATATAACATGTTTGTACTGTGAAGTCCTTACAGCTAAATGAGTGAGAACAGAAATTTCTAAATACATAATTTTGAATGCAGAGGCTAAAAATGAGACTTTTACAAGAATGAAATATTTCTGTTGAAGTGAAATCTTTTTTTTGTTCCTTCCAGAACTGGTTTTAGACATTTTGTTCTGATCACAGTTAAATCATGGTACTGCCTACAATTCCCAGAAAAACTTGCTATGCACTGTATTTTTTTTCTGCTTGTTTCTTTGCACAGGTGTCTGCAAATTCAGGATATATGGCCATTAGCATATTAAACAGTGGTAACTGAACAGCAAAATGTCCTTATTATTACAGAATTGAGTTCCCCCTGTACTTTCTCATTTCCACTCTTCCACCCTGTTATATTTAATCTGTGAAGGCAGCCAAGGGAAGATCAGTTCTCATTAGTATTGGTGTGATAGATTATAAATTGTTATTGCAAATTTGAGCAGGTACTAAGCAGTCCAGTGTGAGTGGCTGAAATGAGACCCCAGATTACCTCCCCCCCTGCAGATTTCAAAGGCCTGCATTGGTTTATACCAACTCAGAATTCAGCTCTATTATTTCATCTTCTGCTGGGTTATGATCCCACTGAGAGGGTTTCAGCTTCCTCTGTGGTTTTATTTTTTCTCCAAGCAAACTGACTTCACTGGCTCTACACAACAATATGTTTTATTTCATGCATTTTCTTTTTAGTACATGAAGAATAAATTCAATCATATCTTTTTTTTTTTTTTTAACATAGCATGGCCTACATATTAAAGACACTCAACAGCTGGTTCTGGTGGGAGAATATCTGGATGCCAATCAATTGTACATGGGCAGATTTTGTAGACCGGGATGGCCTTGTCTTTCCCAAACCACATCAGTTATATGCCACAATTCCATATGCTTTTGTATTGCTGATTATCCGATTCTTCTGTGAAAGGTAAGAGGCAGAAATGCAATTTGATGCTAAGGTTAATCCTCATTAATGCTAAAAATATCTTTAGATCAATGTTCTTATGTTTTTTGAAGGAGGATTAGTTGGTGGTTTGCTAGAAAGATCTGGTACAGATAATACGGCAGGTGAAAAACTGGGAAATCTTTCCACTGTTAGGAATAGGTGGCTGTGCTCCAATCTAGAAGGAAAATATTTCTATCTCACTTTCTTAGATACTTCTATCTCCTTTTGTTAGAGATACCATTAATTCTAAACTCTTTGGGTTTCCTTTCTCTCCCTTGGTGGAAGGGGGAAGGTATTTGTCCTCCCAACCAAACCTCTCCTCTGGTTTGGTACTGCCCCAGAACATTTGTGTGAGGCTGATGGGTCCCAGGTGTCCATCTGTGGCCAAGCTAAGCAGGCTGGAGGGGTCTCAAAGTTTCATGTGAACATTTTATGCAGATCTAGTAAAGCTGATTCCTTTTTTTCCCCCCCTCACTTTGGCACTGAAAGAGGGATTGCTTCTGCAGCTGGAATCTTAGGGGACAGGCAGGGGTTGACTCCACAGAAGAAAGCTACAATTATGTTAAGATTTGCAGTGCTTTGACTTATTTATTTGTGCCTTTTTTGTGAGTATTTCCTTTTTTTCTATTTTTTTTCCCCTAAAGAATGTGATTAGTAGGTTTTTATAATTATTTCAGGATAGAATGAGGAAATTTGGAATGTCGTAAGTTGGACAGACTTAAAACAGGAGCAGATAAGATCACTCATGTTGGCAGTCTAAAGTAATTTGGATCATATGTTTCTAACCATTCCCAGTGTCTCCCGAGTAAAGGCTTGCCCAAGTGTGTCTCACTGGTGTGGATAATTAGCCCACACATCTGGCTGCAGGGAATCCAGGGAAAACTGACCATGGCTATGAGTAATGAGGAATCAATTGCTGATATCAGCAGGGCTTTTTCAGAAAGTTCTGCCCAAGCAGAAGGGAGAAGCCCCTGGCACACCCTGCAACGCTTTGGGTTGGAAAAAGGCAGAGAAAGAGAAGCCTTCAGCCTCAGGGAATGGCCACGTGCAGGGGTGGCCCCGTGAAGTGCATTCCCAGTGACTTTGCCACCAGGGAAAGCAGCCCAGTAGCAATCCTGGAGCCCGCACGGAGAGAGCTCTGATCTCGTGCCACTCTCCCTTAACTGTTGCTGAACTCCAGCATGCCTCCGAAGAACACATCCTGACTTTGGTGTCCTTTCCTTCCCTTTAGTTGTATATCATTTCATGGCCACAAACTGGAGTCCCTGGGTCTGCTTTGTTGTGTAACTGCTCATGTGCCGTGGTTCCCTCTTGGGATTAGCTGTAGGGAGATCCCTTCCTCTCCCAGAGCAGATTAAATTGCATCAGATCTATTTTCTTCAGATCCTGGCATGAGAACAGCCAAGGGCTTGTAACTGTGTTGTATTTCTGAAGTTTTTCATGGTATGTCTTTTCAGATATGTTGCCATTCCTCTGGCAAAAGCCTTGGGTATAAAGAATGTAAGACGTGTGAAGCCACAGCCTAATCCTGTTTTAGAGAGTTATTTCCGGGAGTGCTCAAGACATCCATCCCAAGTAAGGATCCTCATTCTTTTAAACTGGGTTTGCTCTTGGAAAATCCCCCTCTAACTGTTTCAATCAGCTATCAGCAATGACATCATGGGATGAGTTCCAGCTGATTGACAGATGACTTAATTTATTTGGGTTTTCGTTGCTGTTCTGCTGACACGGGTTTATGGCATCCGAAACAGAAAATACATTTAAGATGTTTAAATTTCTGGCATGCTGTTCTAGATTACACTGTTAATAATACTTCCAGTGAAGAGCAGTGTTCTGTCTTTAACTCATTTCTACCTGGAGAAAACATCAGCTGATATCTGTTGTTGGAAAGTGGTACCATGTTTATTGCAAGCAATAATGTTGGAACGCTGGCATGGAAGCCTTTTGATCCCTTACATTGCTGCACACTTACTCCAGGCTTATGTGAGAAAGAAAAGCAATCCTTCTATTACCTTGCTGTTTGTTTTGAAAATTGAACAAGGAAAAAAAAGAATAGCCAATGTTTGTCATCTCCAAAAACGAGGCAACTTGATTGCTGATGGGAAGTGCAGCCTCGGAACGTTCACTGACCTGACTCCAGTTCCCAAACGACTGCAGTGCTCCTACACTGTTTGGAAAGGAAATATGTGCTTTCTAGTAATGAGGGATGTTAATAATTATTGATACATGGAACTTTGCATTCTGTCTCTAACTCTGCCATTCTTTTATTGTGTCCTTTGCCTGATATCATCAGGAATAGGTGTATTGGTGTTCACATATGAGGTCTTCTCTGTCTGGTCAAGTATCCCAGTCTCTGTTTCACCCTTTCCTTCTGCATGGGACAGTTTGACAATGGATCTCTGAAAGGAAGCACAGCATTTTATACTCATGAGTGCATGGGAAGGATCCAGGCTGCCTCCTTTGGTGTCCAGCTTGGGGATCAGCGTGCCTGGGAAAGCCTGCAGAGGCCTGGCTGGCAGTTGAGGGCATTTGGTCTCTGTTGTCTGTTGACACAAAGTTGATATTCCTGCGTGGCAAGTGGAGAGCTCCCCAGCCAGCAGGATGGGCTGGACACAGGCTGTTGGCACTCCTGCCCTCCCCAGCAGCTGAGGTGCCTTAGTAGCTCACATTCCAGAGGTTTCCCTGAGGGTAGGAGACCAACTGAACTGGACTCATCTTGGTGGAGGCACTGCTGCTGCCACCCACTATTTGCATACTGGCCTTGTGAGGAAAGAACCTCCCCAGGGATGAGCCAAACACTATCTCTGAGCCCCTGGGGGGGTCATCCCACACCTCCCACACGTGGGGGTGGAGGAGAGGGAGGAAGCCCCCAGGCTCTGCTGCACGTGGGGCCCTGAGCACTCTGGAGTGCAGGAGTCAGAGCACGTGCTGGGCTGGCTGTGCAGCAGGGCTGCCTCACCTCTGAGCACATGGTGCAGAGACACCAAGCGTGGCATTCCCGTGGCACTTCCAGGCCCTGCTTCACCCCTGATTTATTTCAGGAGTTGAAGGGAGGCAGTCTGGATCCTGCTCACTGAGAGACACTGACTTGCTCTGCACCATGGAGGTGCATTGGCTTTAAGAACAGAGCTCAGGTCACCTGAATTCCAGGCCACGTTTCATCTGCAAAACCCATTTAAATATAAACAAATAATTATTTATAATTAGGTAAGATATTAGATACAGTGTCCACATGTGTTGGTACAAGGCACTTCCCCCTCCAGCCCAACCTCTTGTCTAGCACTAAAATTTGCATGTCTGAAATCCTAACTCTCTCAGGAGCCACCAGAAAGACAGTAGCACAGTTTGTGGATCTGTGTATTTCATGCTTGCTTTATTTATATAAATAAATAAAATATATCAATAAAGATATGTAATTTATATTTTGTATTTATATATTTATAAAAATAAATGAAATATACATATATAAATCCAAGGTTTCTGCAAGTGTTACCCAAAAATACCCCCATATATACTTAATATTGATGATATTTTTTATATTGGGGAAGGTGTTCTGTGAACTACAAAATAAATGGAAGTGACACTGAGTGCATCTTGCTGCTGACACTGTTCCATTTTTTTGCAGTCAGAGATTCAAGGCCTTGCCAAGAAGTGCAACTGTACTGTCCATTTGGTGGAGAAGTGGTTTAGGAGACGGCGGAACCTTGAGATCCCAACAGTCCTTCGGAAATTCCGGGAGGCTTTGTAAGAAAAGACAATGCTTTTGGTTATTTTTTGCTTTACTGTTTAAAAAAAAATAACAATTTGAGGTCCTCGGGTGCCTTTTAAGGGGGACTTGTTTCCAGAAAGCTGGGTCTGCCTGATGAGGGCTTTGGTTTGTGAATGCACAAACAAGTTGAAAGGATCTGGTAGCATTTCTCCAAACAGTGATTAAAAGATTAGGTTTACTGTTTCTCCTGAAAAAAAAAAAACAAACTTGAAAATATTTTACAGTTTTCCTCCTCGTGGAATAATGGATTTATTTGTAGGCTCCTGCTACAAAGTGCTGGATGAAAATATGCAGGCAGTAGGAAAATATTTTCCTGTCTGCCAGTAATTATAGGGAAACAAAAATGTTTACTCTGGTTTATGTATGAGCCCACGCTGTCATTTTGGGATGGTATCATGTGTACTGAAGTGAGGTCAAGAGCAGGAAAAGTGGCATCCTGAGTAAATGACAGGTGTCACAGCTTGATCATGGGACACTGTGCAAAGCAGGAGCTCAAACACACTGATGAGAGTGGGCCAGTGAGAGTAATGAATATGGAAAGACTTACAAAACCTCTTGCATATGATTTTTCACACATCTGTGAGAACTTCCTCGTACTTGAACACTTTAAATAATTAAAGTGTGGTCCAAAATCTCCTGCAAATGGCAAATCCCCAAATGGATGTGGCTTTACTTTTGTAGCTCCTCCCTCTTGGGTATTGATGTTATCTGTACCCCTGTAAGACACTTCTCAAATGCTCTGTGTATTTGGGTTTTGACTGGTGTAACTACACTGGCAAAAATCCACCTAATTGTAATATTGAACTTCTGTTACTGTAGATCAGCTTAAGGACTCAGGGTTAAAAGTACAGCTGCAGAGCTCAAAGCTGAGTATCAAGATTATTTGCAGTGTGAATCAATGTATGATGATTTAGTCCCTCTGTGGGACATAAATCCAGTTGATAGAGGTGTGTCTCTCTGAAGTCTGCCTTCAGTAAACTCTCCTGGCAAGCCAGTCTCCAAGGTTTATTTCTTCTGTTGTTTTGTGGATCAATTAACTTTGTTTCACAAGTGACAATAAGATTTCCTGCTATTGCTAAAAGACCTGCCTGCCATGGGTGTCTCTAGTAACACACAGCTGAAAACTGAGATTCAAACTTGCCTGGCAGCTTGAGTGAGAACGAAGCAAACAGGTTTCTCTTGTGCAATTTGGTGAACCTTCCTCTGCTCTTTGTCAGGGAATTTAATTGAATATAATTCTCTAGGCAAAAAACGAGGAACAGAGTTATTCCACACTAGTAGTCAGTATTATGAGCATTTTGAAATTTTTGAAAGCCTACAATCTCCAGGATCATTTTTCTGAATCACAAGGAAAATCTGATGAGCCAGATCTAAACCATACTTAGGCTATTAGTGCTCCCAGTTGAGCAACACTGGGGTTTGGAAAGCCCTTTGCATGAAACTTTCCCTGCATTGAGAGACTTACTAGCCTTAACTTCCCCTTCTAAGTTCTTTGTTGTTACCTTCAGCTCAAGAGAAAAGATTCCTGAAGTTAAATCAGAAAATCTTTTTGCATGGCTGTTGTTCAGTGCTCTCCCTGGTGGCAAAGCTCAGAGTTTAAAAGGCACTTGGGTAAAATTTGGTGAATTTGGATGAGTTTTACCTTAGGTTTTGTTCACCAGATTCATAAAGAAGCTTGGCTAAATGCAAGATGAGGTATTGCTCTGGCAGTGTGGCGGTATAATGAGTTCATCTGAAGCACTCTTTATTGCCAAGTGTGTTCAATATATGTTTGTAGGGCTGGGGACTAATGGCACAGCCTTGTAGGTGCTCTGTGCTTTGGGTCTGATTCAGAAAACCACTTTACAATCAACACAGAATGAGTGCTGCCATATCCACTGGACCACTCACACCTCCCTTGTGTGAAACAGGAGCCACGAGGGCAGCACCAGCCCCTGTGTAAAGTCTGTCCTGTGCCACAAGGTTGTTTTTTCTAGCATGTCTTGGTTAACTCTGAGCCAGGTATTACTTGTGGGTCCCTCTCTCCCCTTCTGTTTGCTCTCCTATTTTTCTCTGAATTTTTCCTATCTGTGCTGTGGGTGTTCTGCAGAGTTATTCCAAATCACCTGAGGAAAGATGCTTTAAAGTTGAGAAGGAAACCAAATGTTTATCACCTGTGCATCAAGTGGCAATTTTATAATTGTTTCCCGAGCTCCTTCACAGGCGTGAGACACATCATCTTGTCTCGCCTCCGCCATCCCATGGCCTCATCCTTTGTTTGTTGTTTTTCTTATGGAATGCTGTCTCAGTCTTTGAACATCTCATTCTTCCACCTGGGATATCACCCTCCAGGTACTGTGGGGCTCAGGAAGGAGGGGCTGCTTTTACCACCCAGGTTCTCATCTCCTTCTCTCTTGTGGCACTTCATTAATGTTTGCCAGAGACCACAATCTCATCTTACACATCTCTCAATCTGTGAGTACAGTGTTCTTGAGGTGCTCTCTCCTTTTCATATTTAGGTTTTCTGGGAGGCTGCTCTCCTCTTGTTCTAGAACAAGTTCTCAGCAGGTTTGGGGCCATGTGCCTGTCCCTGTGGTCACGACCTTTCTTTGCATGTGAAGTCCTCCAGTATTTTCCTACTAATCTTGCAGAGCTCCCCGGGGGAAGGTCAGGCTTGTTCCTGCCAAGGGGAAGAGTGGAAAGGAAGGAGTTTTCCATCACCTGTAGAGGTAGGAGTGGGAACACTTGGGCTGAGGCTGCAGCCACACCCAGTCCCAGGGACAATCCCTCCCACACAGGCTCCAGAGTCATTACAGGACTGCTGGCTCCAAGTCATGGTATCTTGCTCTGACACCCAGGAAAGCAGCACCACAGTTCACTGAGATGCACAAGAGCTTTTTCCCCTTTGCTGACAGAGCAGATCCATGGTGCAAACCTGGAAGTTTTATCTGCCTTGCTGGATATCCATGTAATCCACAGAAAGCTTAGATCAGGCTAAATTCTGGCACACCTAGTGAAAGATTGAAGTTTATAGTTAATTCAGACCTCTGTAATAATACATAAACTAATCCAGTAGTTGTTGAAGTTTCGTAAGATCCCCCTGTTGTCAACAGCTGGTGTTGAGAGATGAAGAGAAATGAACCCAGTGACTGGAACAGGTCATTGTTGGTGCACACAGTGACTGGTCAGATTGGGAAGTGTGGGCTGAGACACCTTCTGCAGTCAGGGAACTGTGGGATGTTCTCAGTCCTGTGTGAATATTTTAGAGGGATTGATACAATGGAAAAGGTTGAGGTTATCAAACATGAATTTTTAGGGGATTTGTTACACTTGTGATCATTCTCTTAATCAGTTCATGCCTGGCTGGAAAATTACAGCTGTCATCACAATCCAAATATCTGTGTTGTGATCATGTAAAAGAATTTGCTACCTTAGCAATTAGTCAAAGCTTAAGTATTTAAATATTAATAATTCAGATACAGTTAATGTGTGACAACCCTTGATGTAGAGCGTGAGGCCACATTTCTGTGAAGATTGTCTATGATATACAATGATTTGCAGTAATCCTGGCTCAGGACAATATCTATACAAAATGTAATGTTTTGTTTCTATTTTTTTCACTTTAATTTTGCAGCTGGCGTTTCTCATTCTATCTGACATCCTCCATTGTTGGATTTATATTTCTGTATGATGTAAGTTAACTTTCTGAAAGATTGATACCATCTTTTTAACAAAATAAGGACTGATTTCTAGATTTCCTTGAAACCCACTGAAAAAGCCAATGATTTCAGTGGCTCTGTGTGTTCACATCCTTGGTGTGTGTAATCTAGAGGATGGGCTGCAGTATGCACTGAGATTTAATTTTTAAATTAACTTTTGACCTTCTGTGATAAAGGAATTTATGAGTAATCAGTATTTGTAAGGCAAGTTTTGGGAAGTCACGCAGATGGTTTTACAACACGCCTTGTTAACACCTACAAACGCATCACATGGCCGTGTTTTCCTCAGAGGAGGCCATAAACCCTCCTTTCTGGCAGCATTTTTGGGGGTCACAGCTATTTATTGAGGTGTTGCTGCTGAGTCAGAAGTTGGGAATAACAGGGAGAGTGCTGCTTGTAAGCGTGTGAGCCCTGCCTGGGGTGTCATTAATGCTTCCCCTGAGCAGCGGAACAGATCCCGGCGTGTCCACGTTCGTCTGGCTCCTCTCCCCAAACACTGTTTATCATCATGAACCAGTGGAGTGTGTGACTGGTAAACACAGCAAATTCAATCACTGTGGCAACATATCTTGAGTAATTGCAGTAATAAAACACACACCCACTGCTTTGGATGATGAAATGATGAACTGGAACGTTTCAGGTGTCCTGAAAGGAAGCCAGAAACCTGGGACCAATATAATAAATCTGAGATGTGAGATCCCTCTGGAAACTGGTGGAGAACAGTTATCAGGATTGCAGCTTCTTAGCCTGCTCCACTTGGGGAAATTTTAAGCAGTGAAGGCTGTGAGTTAAGATGGTGATTGTTGCTGAGCTGAGCAGACTCTGAATCCTGTGTCTTCCCCAGAAACCCTGGTTTTACGACATCTGGCAGACGTGGGTTGGATACCCGTTTCAGGTGAGCTTTTTGGGATCTGGCCATCGGCCTCCAGGCATTCCCGGTATTTCCCCATTGCCCCTTCCAATCTGCAGCAGCCTTTTCCCTGCCAACAGGCACCACCTGAAGAGGTGTGGCACCAGAGCCTCTTGCCTTGTTTTTGGGAAGTCCTGCTGACTGTTCCAGGGCTTCCCTGGCATCTGCCTGTGCTGCAACTCACCCCTCCAGCCAGGCCACGGTTATTTCCACCCACCTCAGGATACCAGTTGCACACTGGAGATGTTATGGGTGCTCTCAGTTTCAGTGTAGAACCCCTGCACTGCTCCAGGCCCTGCAATCCTTCAGGGCACTCTTATTTTTATAAATCTTCTTATCCCTGTCCTAGGCAGGGGCCAGGAACAAAAGGAATCCTGCCTCCCAGCTGAGTTTTTCCCAGCTTCTTGTACACACCTGCCACTTGGGCAATGTCTTGACCCAAGGGAGCAGCCAAGCCCAGCATCCTGCCAGGAAATCCATGAGATTTAAGCATAAATAACTGACATTTCACATGTGGGAAGTGTGAATATTTAATATGTTAATTGTTCACCAAAATGGAGGGGGTTTATTTGCAGTTGTTTGTAATTAAATGCAGAAGGACTCTGTATGTACTTCTCTGACAAAAACGTGGAGAAAAGCATGTTAAAATTCAGAGGTGGGGGAGGAACTGCAGAAATTGTGATTTTGGGCTGAGCAAAGGTTAAAATATTTGGCTCCCAGAACATCCTTCTTAATGAAGCCCAGAACAGGGATTCAGTTGGGTTTAATTTTTTAAGCAAGACTCAGCAGAGGAGCAGGAGAAGTCAGGGAAGGAAAAAAGAAGTAATTTCACTTGGCATTTACTGTTTGCTGTTCTCAGAGTTAACTGTGCTTGTCTTCATTACAGACCGTGCTGCCATCCCAGTACTGGTACTACATGGCTGAGATCGGGTTTTACTGGTCTCTCTTATTTACCCTTGGAATTGACATCAAAAGGAAGGCAAGTGGTCGTGCTCGTTTGTAGCTAAAACCTCCCTTTCCATGAGCAGAGAGAAAGTGTTTGCGAGGAAAATCCCCGCCTGGCTCCTGGGTGAGGTGCAGCCACATGAGGGCAGCATCAGTCTGTGCCTGGCACCCCCGCACACACATCCAGGATTCCTGCTGCCAGGGCATCCCTCGGGGGCCGACGAGACGCTCAAGGGCTGTATTTGCTTGGCTTTACCTCTTCTTTTTTTTTTTTTGCCTCTCCCCGACAGGATTTCATGGCTCACGTTGTCCATCACTTGGCAGCCATCGGGTTGATGAGTGGCTCTTGGTGTGGCAACTACGTGCGCCTCGGGACTCTGGTGATCTTTGTGCACGACACTGCAGATTTCTGGCTCGAGGTAACTCTGCTCTCCACCTTTTTTTTTGGCTTGAGTTTCGGTTTTTGGTTTGGTTGGGATTTTTTTTTTTTTTGGTTGTTGCTCAGGTTATTTTCAGTGACATTTTAATCTTTTTTTTGCCACAAGTTCCATACGATCCCTTCCTGACACGGATTCACGGATTTTAGCTTGTAAGATAAAAAAGAGCTTCTAGATAATTTGATATTCTGCTGCAGAATCCATTATGAGAAAAGAGCAGAAGAGAAATCCTTCAGTACAGAACAGGGACTGGAAATACAGCTGATTCCCTGGGTTGTTCTTGTTTCACTGTTAAAATTAGACCAGGATAATCACAGAATCAGTTGGGTTGGAAAAGATCTCCAAGATTGAGTCCAACCTTTGATCAATCACCACCTTGTCAGCTAAACCAGAGCACTGAGTGCCACATCCAGTTGGTCCTTGAACAGATCCAGGGCTGGGGACTCCACCACCTCCCTGGTGATGGAAGGGACTCCACTACCTCTCTACAAATTTAGCAGCCAAAATTTTGCCTAATTCTCCTATGATTCTATGACTCTCCAAATTGGCTTTACTGCTGTCATCATGCACCCCCCTGTGTTGAGCCAAGGGTACCTCTGCATTAAACACTTCAGGCTGGAGACACTCAAGCTGTCCCTGAACAAGATATCACAGGTACCTACTGGCAGAAAAAAAGTTTCTTCCCCTGTGCTGAAGGAGAAGTCCCTTCCCTGAACTAAATATCAATGTTTAGAAGTGTTTAAGTGTTCAGTTCTGCACTGTGGTCATACAGACTTGCTGCTGGGTTTCTTGAAAGACAAACACAAATTATGTTTCCTTCAATAGAGTTTTCCTGAGTTTATAACATGGAGATTGAGAGCAGTTTCATCACCTGTTTTGGTGGCAGTGCCTAAAAGCAGCCCTTTTAGTTTATTATCTATCACTGTCCATTTTCACTCCTCATACTCAGTCTGTTATATTGGACCAAGTAATTGTGGGGTCATAAAGTTGGGATTGGTCCAGATTAAACAAGTTTTTTTGTTGCGTTACCTCTAATCTTGAATTGCTCTGTGTTCCAAATAACTGAGGGCCCTACAGACATTTGAGCTGGAAACTGGTAGGACAGCACTTGGATGGAAACTGAAGTTGAGTACCAGCATGACTTAATCCTGCCACTCAAAAAAAGAAGGGGAAAAAATAATTAATCAAAGTGCTTGTTTAAAACTTAGGCTTGGCACCTGAGGCTTTGCTCACACTTGAGAACAGCTGTTCTGCTCAGCCATGCCCAAGGTGGTTCCTAATGGAACATGCAGAGCTCTGTAGGGTTCATTGAGGGGAGAAGCAGCAATTACAACCTTTCTGAGTGGGATAGAGACCAGCACTAAGATCTCCTGCTCTCAAAAAGGAGAAAACAGAAGCTGAATTAGGCCCAGAGGAGGGTCAGTAACAGGCATGTACCAGAACACCTGTGTGAGAGGGGCCACCACCACTCCTGAGCAGCTTCTCTTGGACTCAGCCTGTCTGGAGTCTGGTAGAAAAATGAGGAATTACCTCTGTTGGCAAGAGCACTTTGTGTTTCCACAACACTTGGATATTCTGGTTGGAGAGCTGCTCTTTAGGCCTTTGATACAGAGTCCTTTCCTTTAGGATGAAAGGAGAAATATAAACAAAGCATCTGTTCTGATGCTGCTTTATTAGGTACCAGTAACATGCTTGCTTTACATGTCAAACTGGGAGGAAATTTTCTTCCTGCTTAGGTGGAAGATGAGTCTTTATTTATGAAAGCACAGAATTTATTTCAGAGAATATTTACAATACTTTTGGTGGTTTCTATTCTCTGCAGGCAGCCAAAATGTTTAATTATGCTCACTGGGAGAAAACCTGCAATATACTCTTTATCATCTTCTCTATTGCATTCTTCATCACCAGGATCATCCTGTTCCCCTTCTGGTAAGCAACATTTAATGGAGTCACAGGCTTTTACTTCATTCCCACTTCCCCTGAGAGGTTACTGTTGGTTGGGATGGGAAAAGGCGAGGAATGGATTGGACTTTAAAGAGCAGAAGCAGAATTGTCATTATTGTTGGCTACTAAGGGATAGCAAGAAGAGTTGACAGAAACTGTCATTTTCTTTAAAAGTTCTTAAGTGAAAATAGTCTTAAAGGAGCCTCTTGAAGATCTGCTAACCTAAATAAAGGCTTTTATGTATTATTTAACTTGTTGTAAATCGTAGTTAAATGCTATGAGCTCCTGCATTTTCAAGGGGGTTGAGCTACTTAACCAGGAGAAATCATTTTCCCTTTCATTCCACCCCTCCTGCTGCAGCTGCAAAGTCAGAGTATGTGAGTGTAGTTCAATTTTTGTAGAATTTTCTTTCTGCTCCCCAGTTCTGGGGTGGTGCCTCACCTCACTCACCCCCGCGAGGAGCACTCCGAGGAGTGAGGGTGAACCAATCAATTCATGAAGTCAACACAAATAAATCTTAACTTGCTAAATACTTGGATGCCTTTGGAGTGCCATAATTTAATCTGCTTTGGAGTATCCACATGGGTGCTTACTGTGCTTGGTGTGTTTAGCTATTAAAAGTGTTTAATGTGTTTCACATTCACAGCCCTAATTTGCCTTCGTGCCCCTCCCTGCACGTGGACAAACCCTTAGAGGCTCAAGCTGCTTAAATTAAGGGTTCTGAACACTGATCAACACAAGGCTTTAATTTCCTGTAGTATTTTCCTCCAGAAAGGCTGATGTCTTTCACTTTATTGTGATTTTCTGATTAACTGTACAAGTGATCTCCAATCATTTTGCTTCACCGAGTTTCTTGTTCTACAGTTCTTGAGCTCAGAAGCAAAACATGAGATTAAAGGGACTCAAAAAGCCCCAAATAATATGGAAGTAGTGAAGTCTGAAGATGGACAAAACATATGTTAATTAACAAAAAGCCCTGTAGCAAATCCTGTAGGATTTTCTCTGGAGTGTGGATTTCAGATTAGGGAGAATTTACATTAAAAAAGGCCTAGACAAGCTCTGAGTTGCACAGTATCCAGACCACACAGAGATGAAGATCTAAAAAACAGGGCTTTTTTTCTAACCACATTTAGAATACTTTCATGCCAGACTCAGATTTCTCATCTTCTGAAGTCTGTATTTCAGTGGAGATGCATAATCTAGTTAAGACAGATCTTGTTAATTAATCTGCCATCTTTGCAGAGCTTTTTAATATTAATCAGTTGGGACTGTGACATTAGAAATAAGTGTAAATAGAGAAGAAATCTTGCACTGTAACAGTGACCTTTGTTTTTTAGGATTCTTCGTGCCACACTCTATCTGCCAACCTACTATTCCACGACTCCTGTCATAGCCTATTTTTTATTCAATGGGATGCTGTTGACCCTCCAAGGCCTGCATTTATACTGGGGTTACTTAATCTACAAGATTTTGAAAAGGTTCGTTTTCCTAAAGGTAAGAAATTTCTCTTCTTCATAAAGATGTGTGAAGTATCAAACAGATTATAATACTTCCAATAGATTAACTTGGAATTTATTCATGTTTTCCTGAACTTTCAAGTTGGCATTTTTTATAGGGATCTGCAAAGTATAGAGATGTTCAAATGTGCTTTGTCCCTTTCATTGTCAGACCTCAAGTCATAGGTCAGAATATCAAAACCTCAACTAGAACCTTTTTTTTTTGTCTGCATCTGATGTTTTGCACTGATAGTAAATGAGAAATGAGCTCTCCCCAAAACTGAAGCCCAAAGGTGGTGCAGAACTCTTTAGGAATTCCTGTGTTCCAAGTGAAAGCAATCTTTTGTCACTGGACTTTGTAGGAATGTACCAAAACAAAGGAGAGGAGAGATGAGTGATGAGGTCTTTGACTACAAGTTTTCTGCAGTAGTGAAAGTTCCTCAGGTTTGTCTAAATCTGAGGTCAACTAAACTTGAGCACTGGTTTTGGATTAAGAAAACCATATGAAGCTGAACTAGTATTATATTATGGCACAATTAAATACTCTGCTATTCAGCTGGAGCAGAGAAACAGTGCAAGTATGCTGCTGCATAATCTGCTTTTACCTTGGAGAGAAAACTCATGTGGGAAAAACCTCTAAAGAAAACTGCCATTTATGTCTTGTTTGATTGCCTGAGGTAGTAACATTTTTCTTGTGCCATCAAGTGGCAGTGGGGTGCAGTGTAGGTAAAACACTGAGCAAAAAACATTAAAGAGAAGGACTTGGGAGAATGTCTCTAAGATTTGGGATAAGCATTGACAAGTATCTTTTTCTAGTTAAGATGAAACTTAATTCATGCTGCTGAAAAATGGTATTTCTTTTGAGTCTCAAGAAGAAAAAGTTACTTGAACTGACTCTGTCCTTTTATCTGAAGCAGTTAATGCTGTGAAGAATCTGAAGGAAATAGAAATATTACTGTCTCCTGTATTTAATTGTTGGTTTACTGCTAACAGAAACCATCCTATAATTATTGGATTCTATAAGATCTCATGCAAATAGACAGCTGGGTATCACAGGGAGACCCAATGTCTGCCCTGGAAGAAAACTGCAGTTCCAAACTCAGCAAACAGCTGCACATAAGGGACAAATCTGTGGAAGGAATGGTTTGGGTCATTCTGCTGCTAAAACAAGCTTCTCTGTTCTCTTAGACACTGAAAAGCTTGTAAATTTTACATGTCATTTACCTCTGTTTGACTAATTACAAAATTATTTCTGGCCTGACTTATGGAGTGTGAAAGGGATTTACTTCTTGTTTTCTTTTGTGATGTTGGCCGTGTCTCTGTGCTGTTCTTGCTCAACCCCTTTGAAATGGAGAGACATCCCCCTGCCCTGCAGCAGAGCTCTCCATCCATGCTGCTTGAGGCTGTGAGAGTGCACAGAGGTGGCACAGAGGACATGGCCAGCCCAGCTATATAAGGCCACCCTGCCCTGCTTGTGTGCCTTTGTCAGGGGCAGAGATGGTTCATTTCCACATCGGAGCTTTGTCGCGTCCGTCACTGCTGGAAAATGGGAAAGCACCAAGCCTGCATCCCTACCACAGATTTCTGATTCCTTATACAGCTCTCTGAGAAGAAGGCTTTCCAAATAACATTTTTACAGTGGTAGCAGCAGCAGCCTGAGCCCTTTTCAGTCTGGATGACTTCAGCTGGCTTGCATGTGCAGCCTGTTTTCCATAGCGGTGGCAAACTTGGCTGTGAAAGCAGCCGGTGCCTCCAGAGCTGGAAAGGGAACGTTGACAAGAATGGTGTTGGCAAGGCAGTGTTTTTATACCAACATCTTTGTTAGAGACACACTCCACACAAATAGCTGCTGCTATTTTAGGGAAATACCAGTAGACCATCATCCTTGTGTCAGAAGGGGTTTGTCTCTCTGCCCGAGGCTCTTAAGTTTTCATTCAGAAAACAGGCAATTTTTGGTGTTTTTCTTGAAGCAACAGTTTTAGCTCCTTCAGATGGAAAAATGAAGTCATGGTGGAACTGGGAATAGAGGCTCATGTTGTTGTTTAACTGAAGGAAGCTCAGAGCAGAGGAGGGTGTAAGGAATTTTTTCAGTGCCCTCTGTGCCTTGAGCCACCCTGGGGTTTTGGGGTCACTGCAGCCTCGAGGGTCAGTTTCTCCATGCAAGAGGAGATGGCTCTTGGCTGAGACTGGCTGCTCAGAAGCTCTTCATCTCAGATGTCACCTCCTCTCTGCACCAGTGAAGGGCACAGTTATCCTCAGTCCTCTGGGATAGCTCAGCTGACTGATTTGCTTTAGCAAAAAGGAACTCGGACCACAAATCTTGTGGTTTTTCTCCTCCCAAATGCTGCAGCCAGAGATGAATGAAAATGAGGGAAAAGGGAAGAAGGGAGATGATCTTGCTTTGTCCATCTGTGTCCTGTTTCCTCAGCCATGGGGGTCTTTGGTGGCACAGAGCAGCACTGGTGGTCTCCAGGCTCACAGCACTGGTGCCACCTTTCCCTTGGCCCAGTCCTCCAGGAATTCCCCCCTAACAAGGGGGAATTCTGCACCCACAAGCTGAGCTGCACTCAGCTACTTCACATTAAGCAGCTCTTTATTTTCCATGGTGGCAAACTTGAGGGTGCAAGAAAACTAAATTTTTCAAATCCATTATTCTTACTTCTGAAAAACATAAAATATTCCCTAAATGCCCTTTCCTATATGACATTTGTGACCCTGTGGATGAGTGAGGCATGCAGGAAAATCCCCTCAAGGTCAGACCTGTAGCTGTGTATCAGTTGTGCTGTGAGAGGAAGGAGAATATTCTTCAGAGCAATTTCCTTTCAGGTTGGGTCAGGCAATTGCAACGTTTGCTGCCATCTTGATGTCCAAGGCCTTTTTGTTGCTAGGAAACTCCCCGTGTTTCTGTAATATTGTTCAATTACATGGTTAAATTACCCACTTGTATCGAGTTTCAAGCACCACTGAAACATGTCTAGTCATCATGTCTGCACATATGAGAATATTTTAGGAAAATTGAAAAAACATACAGAGGAGTATGTACATGTGCACTGATTTAAACCATCTCGCCAGGAAAATCCCATGGAGATCTAACATTTTATTTCCAAGGTCACAAAGAGGGGGTGAATGACAGCAGCTTATAGCTACGTTATTATGGCAAATTAAGATGTAAAATATATGTTAAACTCATTACACACTGAGTTAAGGTTTTGAGACTTCGGTGCTTTAAGTCTCGAAAAATATGTGTAAGTTGTAGGAAATGGGAATGGTGTCCACATGACTGGGATGCCTCAGGGCTGATGCAAAGTCCATCAAAGGAGGGCAGTGACAGGTTTCTAACTGGCTGTGATGTGACCAGGAGGAGGTTTTCGTTCTCCTGTAATGGTTTTGTCACCGTCAGAGCACCTTCAAGTAACACAATGAGCTGCTCAGTGGTGGTTGCTGTTATTTAGGAGTCATCAGGGTCAGTTTTGTTGGATTCCCTCTGGTTCTTTCCTCTTCCTGCAGCAGAAAAGTCCCTGCACTGCTGTAGAGCAGGACTTTGTACCTGTCACTCTTTAAAACTCTGTGTATCCTCAATATGCCTTTGGCTTTTTGTACTTGGTAAGCAGGTTTTTAGAAGCTTTGGTTGGGTGTATCCTTGTCTATGGTTTGTTCATTCCTTATTTGATCCAAATTCCCAAGGAAACAGTGCAAGTTGACTAACAACAGAGTAGAGGAAGCTGAAAACGATAAGAAAACACTATTTTGGGGTTGAAATAAGAGCTGGGAGGTGCTTGTTATGACAGTTCTGCTGTTTCCAGGCATCATTATCCCACTGCAGCATTTTGTGCTTTTTCCTTTTATGTTTTTTTTTTATCTGTATCCTTTAGAATCAGGCCATGGACCCACAGTGGTTAAAACCTCCTGGTTTCGCTGAATTAAACAAGAGTCACTCATGAGTTCTCTGAGTGCTGTGGCTGTGAACACTCACCTCTCTTGTCACCTCTGGGCTGTTGGGGGAGCTCAGACACACCTTGACTGAGCTGGGCCTGACTTCTCCAGCTGATAAACTCAGCCTTAGCTTGAGCTGTGAAGGGTCATCACCAACCACACTGTGTGTCCATACACCATGGAGTTACTGGGATGGGAAAAGGAAGCATGGAATGAAATACATATTCAGTTTTCACATGTACAGCAGTTTATTGGGCTCCTAAAAAGTCAGGCCTTCAGCTGATTCCTTTTTTTCCCTCCTTTTGGAAGCAATAAAAAAAAAAAATATCTATTTTCGGGACATTTATAATGAGAAAATGAAGTTTAATGAGAATTAGCACATTCAGTGGGAAGTCCTTCAGTTTGGAAAAATGCCATGTTACAGGAGTTAAACAGAGGACAGGGTTTATTTCCTATCCTAGAGGCATCTAAGTTTTGTTTTCTTTCATTTACATGCTTTGTTAGGCCTGTGCTGCCCCATGTTGGGGTGGTGGTAAAACAGACCAAGAGGTGCACTTGCCTTAATTCCAAGTGGTTGTTTTAAAAGCAGTAACATATTTTGGAGGATAATGATCATCTAGTTAGTTACAATTTCCTGACTGTGGAACTGGGAAGTTGGGGAAAAGTTTTTACTGGAGGTTTTGTGGTTCTAGGCTGGGAAGGGCCAGTGCACACTGATGTCCTGCTTTGGAGTTCAGGTTCTGTGAGTGGAGGATTAGCACAAACACAGGGCAGGTTGAACTGGATTAGTAGGGGTTGGCCTTTCCCCATTTTAAAGAAAAACAGGTTGTGGAGAAGTTGAATTTGTTGGTTCTCAACAGATAAATATTTATAGCAGAATTTCTCATCAGGGGAACAAAATTAGGACAAATGGAAGCTTTTCCTTCTTACACGTGAAAACCAGTCTGTCTGGGAGCCTTCCCAGTTGGTTACAGTTGTTGCCTTTGGAACCTGAGCTTTTCCATGGCCTGGAGAAGGAGCTGGCCAGGCAGGTCAGCAGCGTGGAGGCTCCTGCCCCAGGAAAGGGAAATCACTTCCTGCTTGGACTTTCTTTCATCTGCATATTCCCCATTCTGCTCCAGCAATCCAGTGAAGCCCAAGGCCTGGCTGCATGTCCCACTTCCTGCTGCCAAATTCATCCGAGGGAGGAGGGTGAGAGGCAGAAGGAAGCACAGAAGAGTAGGAGGTTTTCTGGCTGGTGTTTACAGGGATGGGCAAAGAGCAGGGAAGCTGTTGGGAGCCTGGGAGTCCTTCCTGCCCTTCCAGCCTGACCTCAGCAGTGGATATGGTCACAGTTGTGCAGCCCAGCAGAGTTTGGGAAAGAGGAAGAGCCACCAGTTCTTCCCTCCCTCTCTCTTCTCCTGGCCTTCAACCAGTTTTCCTGGAACTGGGAGTTAAAAGGCAGATTTCTATTTAAATCTTTACTTTTTACTCCACATTCTGAAAGGGGTCAGTAGCTGAGCAGTGACTTTCAAGGAGGTTATGTTATATATGCTCAGTGCAATGGATGTTACACCAAACACTAAAATATACTCGTCAGGTTTCAAAACAGCAACAATGTTCTTTGCTGGCTTCTTGATTTTTTTTTTAATTATTTTTTACAAACTCTGTTTAGAATGCCCGTAATTCCACAACACCTTTCACTTGAATATTATATAAAAATCAGGCATAGCTTAGAAAATTTATGTTAAGGGCTGTTATGACCATTGTGGAGGAAAGAACTGATGAGAAATTGGAGAAAATAATTTCTAAGCATTTGACTGGAATGGGGGGGGTGAAGGTGTGCTGAGATGGGAGCACTGGGCCAAAGTACCCTTCCCCAGCCCTGCTGTGCACACACAGGACTGTGCAAGAGCAGCCTCAGCCCTCTGGCCAGAGTCCAACAACCTGGGGTGTGGGTGCTCCCTGTGGCTGCCCCGTGTCAGCCCTGCCATGAATGGGGCTGATGTGCTGCAGTCACAGTCTGCTCTGCCCAGAGCTGCTGGCTTGGACTGGGTTGGACTGCAGCAGGGGCTGCAGGTGACCAGTGCCTCTAAGAATAGCCAATCCCAGCTCCATGGAATTCTGAGGGCACTCCCGTGGTGCTGATCCAGGGCCAGGCTCTCGGCGGGTGGGAATGAGCTCCGTGGGGCTGGGGCAGTTTTCACCAGCAATGGATCTGCCCAAACAAGGACCCCCACCCCTCTCCACATGGTCCCTGGCACAAGGCAACTCTGCTTCGAGTGAAATCTAGTTAAATCCCTGCTCTGAATGACTCTTTTGATGTGAAAGTTCCTAATTCAGGGAAAAGACAAATGTTGGTGAAGTTTTTGTTTTAAAATTAATTGCTTTACCTTGCTGTTCACTGACAGATTTTCTGGCTTCCCATGTTAACTGCTTGTATCTTTTCATTTTCTAGCAGGATCTTTATGAAATGTTCCATTTCTTGCTAGTTTTATATAGATACACTTATATAAAAACTGTATGTCTGTAATAGTGTGCACATGCATTTATTTTTTTGAATTGCCAAAAATCAATTCACAGAGCAAACCCTAAGCCTTTACAGAGCTTGTGATGCCTTCATTTACTGTTTTTAATATAGGCTGCAGAGGCTTGAATTGTGACTTTGTTATGAGGTGAATAATTCTTATACTTTCGGAGGGAGTCACTGAACTGCAATCTGCTGAGTTGATTAAAAAAAAAAGATTGGAATAAAGCCAGTTAATGATAGCTTAATATCAAATGAGAAAGAAAGTTGTTCTGAATTGTATTTAAGGAAAATATGTTTCCTAGGAGTGCTCCATAATCCTTATTACATGGCAAGAAAGGAGGAAATCCTTGAAAGGAGCATTCTGTCCTCTGCAACACAATTCTGGTGATGTTTGAGCAGGCACAGGACACTGCAGAGTTCACCCCAGCAGGAACAACACAGGGCAGCCTGAGCAGGGTCTGTGTGACCAGGCAGGGATGGGTGTGAAGCAGGGGAGGGTGGGATTTGTCTTGTGTAGCTTAGGCTGTGCCTACCTCAAATTCCAACCTCAAATTCCAGCCTCCCTCTGTAACCAGTCAAGGAATTGTGGTGTCCCCAGTGAGAATTCTGTGTCATTGGGCTCATTAATGAAACCACATCAAACTTTGTTCATTGGGTACTACTTAAAGTGTTCTGTGTCCAGCCTGGATATCAGGGTGTTTGGAAAGGCTGTATTTAAATGATTTTAGGTATTGTGATGTGAATATGTATTTAAAAAAAGAAACACGTTACTTATTAGGTATGTGACTGAAAATTAGATTGATGCTTAAGTATGGGCATAAAATTTAGATACATCATAACAGGAATTCAGTGGTTCCTAAGGATGGAAATAGAGAAATGGCCTTGTGGGACAGAAGTGCCTGTTGTTGCCTGGCTGTGTCCTTTGTGGTTTCAGGTTAGTCCAGCAGTGCTGTAAGGCTTCTGTAGGAATGTTCTTTAGCAGCTGTATTTCTTCAAAACATTCATTTTAAGAGCGGTATCAGACCTCACTGAGAACAGCACGAGTGTCTGATCAGCTGTTCTGTAGCCAAAACAGCTTTTATAAGGAGTAAAAGTGCGTGTTCTGATAAAAGTTCATACCACTGAACCCCTTGGCTTCAAGTCCCGTCCTAGGGTAAAAAGAAGTTCACTACAGAGAACAGCATCAAATGCCTGTTATGTTGTTCTTTGTTTCTTTGCCAGCTGTGGATTTAGAACTGGAATAATTCAGAAAGCAGTGGGACACTGTGACTCACTCGGTACCTCCTGGGCTTTGGACATTCTCGTAAAGCCCCGAGCGCCGAGTGCGAGGTTCAGGCACCGAGTTCAGTAACTCAGACTCTGAAACCACAGAGACCCTGATCAGCTGTAAACAATGATTTAGTTCTTCTCAACAGTCAGGGCATTAGAGCTCCAGTTCCAGGTGTGCTGTGCTGAGTGACAACACCAGGGAGGTTTTCTGGAGGTTAAATTTATTCCTTCAGTCAAAATCAGGGACGTGTTCTGGTAGTAACATCTAGTTTTCTAAGACTGTTCTTTTCAATAATTGTGGAATTAGTGTAACTTTTCTTTTAATTCTTCATGCATCTTCTTTGAGTTCCCTCTGAAAACTGCCAGTGGAAAGCCTGGGGAATAACTATTACATAGAAGAGAAATATTAAATAGGAGGAGTCTTTGCCACAAGATGTCCACTACAATTAATGTAGAAACTCTGCATCTTCATTTAAAAGCTGCAGAAAGCAGAGTCCAAATGTGCATCTTCTGTGGAAGATGAACATTATTTATGTTGCCTGGTGTGTGTATAAGTTGAAAAGGGAAATTTATTTCCTAATAAAATCTTCCAGGCTGAAAATACAGAACAGTTTGCTTGAATCCAAATGTATATTGCTTAGTCTCCACAGGAAAGTAAAGACTTATTAAGTCATATGTCAGCTGAGTTGAATTATTGATGTTGAATTCAACATGTTGAACTCAGAGATTCATCAACTTTATAGTATTATTTGTTAGAAAAGTACCCCCTTCTATCTCTTTGGACTGACTTTTTATTATCTCTCTTATTTATTATCTCTTTTATTTGAGGCAGTGGTTGCTGACCTGGCTAATAGCTTTCATCTTTGTACTTTGAGTTGTTTCCATATGTGCAGGTGCTGTGGAATTTATTGTCTTTACATTGAAAAATCAAGATCTAGTCAGTGCATTTGTAGATGTTTAAATGAAAATATTCTTAAGGTAGAATTAGGGTACAAGATTTAGGACATGCTGATTTTAATAGAACATACATTTAAGGGTCAGGAAATTCCAACTTAAGGTTAAAGTATTTGAAAATCAAAAAAATCTAAATTTCACCAAATCAGAAAACACACAAAATTCTGGAATCAGCTGTGAATTCTTTTTATACATCTGTACTTGGTAGGAGAAATCCAGTTAAATGTGTGGGTGTAAATTTTGCTTAACCCAAAAGATTTATTGTTTTTAGTCTTGTCCAGTCAGGGACAAAATTGAAATCTTATGCTGCTGAGAAACCTTAAGTCAGTGTTGATCCCCCAGGTGAGTTAGGTCTGGAACATCTCCCAGCCCCCCTATGGACACGATAAGAATCACAGAATGGGTTGGGCTGGAAGGGACCTTAAAGCCCATCTCATCCCAACCATGGGCAGGGACACCTTCCACTAGCCCACGTTGCTCCAAGCCCTGTCCAGCCCGGCCTTGGACACTTCCAGGGATCCAAGGCCAGCCACAACTTCTCTGGACAACCTGTGCCAGGGCGTCACCACCTTCACACAGAAGAATTCCTTCCCAATATCCCATCTAACCCTGCCCTCTGGCAGTTTGAAGCCATTTCCCCTTGTCCTGTCCCTCCATCCCTTGTCCAAAGTCCCTCTCCAGCTCTCTTGGAGCCCGTTTAGGCACTGGAAGGGGTGGTAAGGTGTCCCTGGAGCCTTCTCTTCTCCAGATTTTACACCCCCAGCTCTCTCAGCCTCTCTCCATAGTTGTGCCATGAGGAGGAGCTCAAACACTCCCAGACTGATTTTCCCTCCTCCTGCCCATGGGCAGGCACAGCGACCCAGCACCATCCCCTCCCACCCCGCTGATCCCCTGGAAGAGCAAAGGAACATCCCCCCTCACTGTGCCCCAAACTCCCACCAGGAACTGGGGGAGCAGGCACTGCACTATTGCCTTCCTAATGCCCCTGCAGCACTGCAGCCTCTGGGAATGCATGTGCCTTCCTCAGGGAGAGCCAGGGAGGAGCTGCACTGGAAGCTGCTTCATGACAAAGACCTTGTAGTGGCTGAACTTGGCTGCAGAAGCACCTTCTGCCCAGGTGTCTCTCAGCCAGGTTCTCCTCTCTCTCTGGGCTGCCTCAGTACCTGTTTCTGGTTTGGGCCGTGTCATTACAGCAACAGCTTCACATTTGGAGACCCCCAATTGCCAATCTGCAGTAAAGCTGCACAGACCCCACTGTCTGTTTGCCAGCAAGTGCCCTTCCCCTTCTGAGAAAGCAGGAGGCACATTCCTGAGGCTTCCTCACTGTTGGATCAATCCACGTTGCCACAATAGATTATTTTCCTTTTTTTTCACTGCTTGGCTCTGCCTTTCCCTCTGTTCTTACACTTCCCACTGAACAGCCATGTGGCAGCTCTGGAGCTGTGGCCACACTGTGACCTCAGCATGTGCTGGACAAAGATTCCATGTGCCCAGAGAAGGGGGGTGTCTGTCCAGCCCCCCTTCTCCACCAGTGAGGTTCCAGAGGTGTCCCCAGCCCACGGGGCAGGAAACCCACCCTTCATCTGTCTTCCTCCCGCTGTTCTCCTCAGCTGCAGCAGAGAGTGCAGGGCCAAGGGCTTCTCAAGAGGGAAGTGATCTCTGAGTGCTTTATGGAGAGACAGACTTGTACAACCAGGAGCAAATTCCCTGTTAGTTTAGGTGGAGATTTGACCAGTATTTTTCTGCTTGCATGGGGCTGGGAGGTGGCCTGGGGAGTTTGCTCATCCCATAACTTGAAGAAGTTCATGGTGAAATCTCTTGGAAGGTCCTTTGCCGGTCATGTCGTGCTAATGACTTCAATGATACATGTTCTAACAGCAGTGAAATGCAAGAAGCCAAAACTACCTTAACAAACACGGTTCATTTAACTAAAAGAGGCAGACTGAGCAGCAGGTGGAAGGGTTAAACAAAAGGAAAAAAGATTATAAAAGTTTGCGGCTTTGGCTTCACTACAAATGGCCCTCTTGCAGCCTTTATAGCATTAGTGTTGCTTCTCATAAAGCTTGAAACCATTCATCCATTTAGAAAGATTAAATTGGTCAGTCATCCAGAACAGAAAATGTACACATCCATTTTGTCTGTTACCCTAAACCAGCTGAAGTATAATAAATGCACTTGATGCCATTAAACTAAAGCATTGAGTATTAATGATGCCTCAGCTGGGGGATTTACAGTTTGCCTGTGTTCCTGATGGTACATTCATCTGCTGCTGCTCAGGGACAGTCAGAGCAGAGCCTTTGAGTTGGAAAACACAACTGTAATATATGATGTGAGGGGCTCAGAGGAAACATCTTGGTACTAAAGCAGGGAAAATCCTAGAAATGTTACAATTTTTGTTATTCTTAGAAGATCGCAGTTAAAAAGCACAAACTTCACTTAGGATATCTTAATATATTTATGATGGTCTGTTAAACAGTTTGCAAAGAGAGGTTTGTCTGGATTTCCAGTTGCAGATGAAGCTATTGCTATTTAAAGGCCTGTCACTTAAACAAGCCAGACAAAAATGGGCAGACTCTCCTGAAGAACGAATTTGTAGAGGCACTTGGTCAGGAAACAAGCTTATTATTAAAAATATAATAAAAATTAGATTTAATTTATCAGCATTTTTTCTTGATTAGTGTCAAGATTCAAGAAGTAGCATCAAGAAAATTCGCAATGGTTGGTTCAGAATACAAGGAAATTTAATTCCTACTGCTTTGAAACCTGTAAGACATTCCCTCAAACGCAGGGATTTCCAGTGGGCTGGAAAAAACATTACATGTTTTTTTAATTACTACATAAAGTGCCTTTAATCAGAGCATCCAGCTTGACACCATTAGAACTGGGAAGTAAACTCTATCCAAGTTTCCAGTTCCATGCTGGAAATGCCAGCTCATTCCTGCAGGAAACAGGAATCAGTATCCCATATTGGCTATCACTCAAAGCAGAGCAGATTACCAGCTGTTCTTAAGCACGGGCTCAAGCAGCAGCAACTTCTGTGGAGCACAAGGAGGGGCTCCAAATGAAATATGCACTCCCAAACTTCCCTGACTATTCCCACCGAGCCCCAAAGTGCTGCTCCCTGTCCCTGCAGCCTCAGGGAGATGAGGGCACTTCCAGGGAGTCCAGAGGGTTCAGCATCAGACACTGTGCTTAGGATCTGTTTGATTTGTATTTTTTTTTAAATTTTTGTTCTGAAACATTTCTGGTGGCAAAAAAAGCAACAATCCTCCCCCTTCCCCCTCAGCATTTGTGTTTTACTGCAAATACAGACGGCAACACTACCAGGAGGGAGCGAGGTGATCTGAAAGAGCCAGAACCTCATAAATTGTTTGTGTGGGAAAGCCTGCCTTGCCTTTTCTCTAACTGATGGCATGCCAAGTTTATTTTACAGTATTTACAGTAAGATTTGTTTGTTTTGATACCCTTTGTATGTTGTTAGGGAAAAGGCAGAAGAAAATCTCCAGGAAGTTTATAGTTTGTGATGAGACAGAGCTCGGGCTTTAATTTGCTTTCTAGCCCTGTACCTTTTACTGGGAGTGTAATATAGGAGGGGATATGAGATTGCAATTGGATGAGTTATTACTGAGCTGTTATTTATTTTCTCTGTATGAGTTTGGTGCTTAGGAAAGACCTCAGACCAGCATGCTGAGGAAGTGGAATTGTTGGTTCACTCCGAGAGCAGATGCAGGATGGGCAGGAACAGCCCTGGTTTCTCCTTCCTGCGTCACAGTGCTCCAGGAGCAGGGACAACAGGCAGACTCTGCCTGTCCAGTTGAGGTCCAGACAGATGACATGAGCACAAAATTATCCATTATGGGGTGGTCCCAGTGTGGCTGTGGGTTGTCTGTGCAAGGACTGACATTCCTGCCAGCTCCAGCACACGTGCTCTGTCAGGAGGAGAAGCCTCAGGTCTCCCTCAGGACAAGCACCCTGTGGTACAAAAAGACATAAAAAGTGGTGCCTGAGAACATTTAGGAAGTAGGAAGTGTTTTCTTGATGTCTATCTTTAACTAGAGCATCCTGCCCTGAGTCTGCAGAGAAGGTCATCCATTGGCATGGAAAGTCTTCCAGGCAGGCAGGTGCTGCTCGTGTGAGCTTGTTGCACTGAAAGGGAAATAGAGGTGTTGAGTTCAATGCTGAAGCCTTAATTGTTTGAACCAAACCTCTGAACACGTTGTAGGGCCTTGGGTTATGGCAGGAGCAGAGAAATAGGAGACTAACGGTGTATTTTACGTGCTGTGACAGAGGTGTCACCTCTCCCTGACCTTTGCTGTGAAACACTGGGGAGACACAACCACTTTTCTCTGTAGTGGGAACGTTCCGTTTCCATGTTTGACTCCCTGGGGTGAAGCCTGATTGCCAAATGTTAGGAGCTTTTCCTATGGAGCTGGGGAGGGATTTTCCCAAGGGCAGACTCCCTTTCATCCCCATTCTTCTGCCTGGCAGTTCCCTCAGGGATGGTATTCCAAAGATGTACACAACATGGCCTTCCCTGTGCCAGTGTTGATGTGCTGTGTACACCATGAGAGGGAAAGGGTATTTTGGGGTCAGCAAGTGTCTTGGAGCAAAGCTGGTGCCAGGAGATGCTGGCACAGCTCAGCACTGTTTGGTTTACACCTGTCAGGAGCAGGCAGCCTCTCAGCTCCTGTGTTTGGGTGAGTATATTCATCATATTTAGCTTTTAAACAATATTCTTTTCATCTTCCCTGCACTTCACAGTTGTTAATTAATCTCACAGCACCCAGGGATTAATAGTAACACTTTACAGGGAGAAGCAGAAATGAGGAAAGAAGAGTTCAAGGTCATGGAAGCAGTTTTATCTAAGGAACATCAGGTTTTGCAAGATTAAAGTGTTCTCAACTGGCCTCTCCTTAGATGTCAGCCTCCATTTTGGGGGCAGGGGGGAAGTTTTGATATTTAATGTATTTAGAGCTCCCCTTTCATTTGTTCACTTTAGCACATATTTTTTCTGAGGCAAATGGTGAACAGAATGTGCTCACAGTGCTTTCTTCTCCCTAGGACTTGAAAGATGATCGGAGTGATGAAGAGGAGGAAGATTCTGTCACAGATACTGAGGAGGAGTCCACAAAGAACGGCAGCAAGAGCAGCAGTGGGTCAAGCAAACACCTCCTCGGTGGCAGTCACCACTAGCCCTGTCCTGCCCCACCTCCTGCAGTGATTTCTGCTCTGGTTTCAGCCCAACCTACAGGATAGAATTTGAGTCAAAAGGCTTGTGAGAGACTGTGATTGATTTATTGTTGGCTACTGGACCTGGAAAAAAGCCCAGTTTAGAGGGAAGGGAGAAATTGCATCAAATGACAAAACGTGTTAATGACCCACTTTCTGAATCGTTGGGAAGTGTGTGGGAGGAGGTTTGGACACTGACAGTGCTCCACTAGGGCAGAGCTCAGGGGAGTCAAATAATTCAGTGTCCCACTGGTTTTCAATGAGATATATTCCATCAAACAGTTTAAATCACAGATGTTTTGGGGTAGGTAACTTAGTGTGAACTCCATTAGGAACCAGAATTACTCAACATGGGAAAAATCTGACAGTGCTCTGCAGGGACTGGCACTTCAGTCTTTACTCTTCAGTTGAAACCCTCATCAAAAATGATATTTTTTTAAGTTAGATTTCATTTCCTGGAGGCTGGAGGAAGCAAACATGGAGGAATTCAAATGACTTGCCTGTGAAGAGTTGGCTTCAGTGCAGAAATACAGTCCTTCTCTGAAATGTGCTGTATGATAGATAGGTCAAATATTGTGTTCTAACATTTACCTGTCAAGGAAACCACTGTTAAACCAGCAAAACTCAACCCTGACTCTCCACTGAGCTCCAGGTTTCCCAAATGTCTTTCAGTCCTTTTGGCCCAGTGTTAGAACAGAAGGGGCAGTGGGGAGAGAAGAGAGTGAATGGAAATTGGGTCTTTTCACAGATCCTTGTGCACTTACTTGTATTCAAAACACCCCCTGTTCCTGACACATCTTCAGCCCAGAGGGTTAAAAACAAATCTCATCCAGTCCCTTCTTGTGAGCTCCTTGGATATTGTGTTCTCTGGAGCAAGTGCTAAATTCTGATTTGAGGTTGTGGAGTGTTCACTGCAGGTATTCAGGCTTTGGGGACTGGCAATGTCACACTGTCAGTGCTGTGGGTTCATCTGATACCAGGATCTGTATTTCCATCTCTGCTCTGTTATAAAATGGGGAATCACATAAGTTAGAGCCAAACTTAGCGTGACTTTGGCCACATACTGTTGTTTATCTGTAAGCAGTGGAGGAACAGTGGATGTTTGATCAGTTCCCCAAAGTGCCTCTACCCTAAATTTGCCCCTCTTTTCTAACCCCACTGTGGAGTGCAGCAGCATTTTCAGTCCTGGGGCTTTCCAGGGAGAGCCTGGGCCTTGTAAACAGGGTGGTGCCAGTCTCACTTCCAGCTGCATGAGCTCACAAGGCCATAAATGATTGGTGTCATAAGTTTTAGAGGCTCTGCATGTGATTCTACGGTAGCTGAGATCATCTGGGGAGCTAAATCCAGTAGCCTGATGGAGGCCAGGGGAGCAGGGCTAGAACAGCCCTGGAGCAGAGCACTTGGTTTGGGAAGGCTCCGCTTCCCTTGGGCTGCTCGGGCAGGAATTGGTGACCTACAGGAAGTGTGACATGACTGACTTGTTTTCCCAAGATTTCCTTGGCAAGGGGGATGTAATTCAGCGACTGAAGCATTTGAAAGAAGGGGAAATGTTTGGGATTTCAGATATGAAGAGAGGAGTGTTTTCTGTGCAGGTACAAGAAGCTGCAGAAGTGCTTTGTTACAGAGGCTTCATTTTTTGCAGTGTTTGATTTTTTACTTGCATTTTGGAGCAGGTAATAACCCCAAATGTGCCTGTTTTACCACACAAAGAATTCCACTGAGGAAGGAGCATGGCCTACAGCTTCTGAGAAGGATGGGAGATGTGTGCTGGTGGAATGGGACCATCTAAAGCAACTGCTGAGTTTGGCAGGGGCACAGTTGCACATCAGGGCCTGTTTATTGCCTACATGAAAAACACTGGCCTTTCCTAACAAAACGTGGAAATCCAGCATCTTGGAGGCTTTACACTCCCTTGGAGAGACAACTGTGCTTTCTTTGAGATGTAAGGGAGTTTTGGGAGGTGGCCAGGGTATTATCATTTAATTTTGGTGCCAGAAGCTTTCCTCCTATGACTAGGAAAGGAATTCAGGAAAGGAAACACAAGGAATGATGTTGTCACAGGAATGAGCCTCTGAACAACTACTGATTTTTAAACTGGAATTTATAGTCTCCTTGAGGCCAAACCTTGCCCTTTCTGCTCAGGACAAGCCTCCCACTGAAGCCAATTAACTCAATTGGAGTCTTGCCTAGGAGAAATTTTGGATTGCAGTTATCCAGCCTAATTGCCAGAGCCGTTGTTCTAAGTCAGTGTGAAACTGGGGTCTTCGAGGAAGAGCAGAAGGTAGATAAATACACTCAAATGTAAAGCATTGAGGCAAATTTTGGGTGAGTACAGAAGAATATGGAAGAAAACAACATCCTGAGGGTGAAGATTGTCTGGGCACAATAAACAACCAAATAACTCCATCATGTGTCAGTGAGGGGCGTTGAGGGCAGGCCGTGAGGGCCCTGCCCAGGGGTTACTGCCATGGCACACCCAGGGATTAGACCTAAACATCCTGAATGTAAAGCTCTAGGAACTGGGAATAAATACCCCCAGCAGAGAAAGAAGTGGGAATGGATTGTGACAGTGAGACTGGATGTATCTCCCCTGTTAACATCAGATTGGTCATTCCTGAAGTTATGGGAGCTTCGTTTTCCACTTGTTACTGATAGAAACCCAGAAACAAGAAGCTGAGCTCACAGGGACACAATTCCTGCCAAAGAAATTCATGTCATGGTGCTTCAAGATTTTCAGTCTATTCAATGCAATGCAGTGAAAATTCAGCCTTAACATTTTTATAATCTTGGTGTGAAAAGTGTCTCCAAACGCAGGTGCAGAAAAGCTGTAGGTGTGGCTGGGAGCACAGGCTCTGACATGTTATTGTCACCATTTCACAAAGGGTGTCCTGGTTCAATGAGGTGACACAGTGCTTCTGGCTTTGCTGTGTCAGTCTGACCATGCCAAAATATTTCTGATAGTTATAGACTGAAAATCAAATCTTAGTCCATCAGACTCAGGGGAAATTCTTCTGTTCCATTTAATTTCTCTGTCTTTAGTTCAGGTATTCCTGTCCATGTGTACTACGCTGCCTCTGTACTTATTCCATGCTTAGATTTACCAGCCTGCTCTGGATTTTATTTACAGATCTCCTTTGCTCCACAGAACTCATTTTCTCAATTCATATTATTTGGTATAATTATCTTTTTTTGTTGTTCTTAACACCACTGACTTTGCCTGGTCAGTTGTGATACATATTACAAATAAATATTTTTTGAAAACAGGTGAGGATTTCCTTGTTTTCCCTGTCCATTCCCTCCCAGCTTTCCAATGAGAGCCCATTCAGGAATGAATTCCTTACTCTTCCAAGTTTTTCCCTTTCCTGGAAAAGGCTGGATGACCCACAGTCTTCATAAAAGGTAGCAGCCAGGGCTGTAAATGATCTTGTGCTTTCCTGAACAATTAATGAACAGAGAGGAAGGAAAATTAATGGGGGCCTCCTCCATCACTCGTCTTATTCAAGATTTATGCTTTGATTAAAGTACTTGACAGTGGTCCTGTGTACACCAGGAACTACTCCCTCTGGAATGTTGCATGAGGTTGTATCTCAGCTGGGTTTTGAGGTGGGATTATCAGTGGCTCATCATAAGAACACTTGAGGCAGCTCAGACATGGATCTTCAGCTGGCAAAAGCAGGAAACTCTATGGAAAACAAGCTGTGCAGATTTGTATCAGCTGAAAAGCTGTTCCATATTTCTTCTTTCCATTTGTGCCTCCCTGGTTGGGAGGATCGCAGAGGTTCTGACTTGCTGTCTCCTCCCATGGGCAAACAAACATAAGGGAAGGTGTTCCAGCCCAAATAATGAACTGGAGCAGAATGCTTTGGTTTTATTAGCTGTATTCTTTCTTTTTTTTTTTTTTTTAAGCTTATGAGTAAGAATAAAGTAGATGGAAAGCAAATCGAGCAGGGCTGTGTGAGTTTTGGCTACAAGCAACTTGCAAACTGTGAAGAATAAAAAAAGAAGTTGCTGATTTAGGAAGAAAAACACCATCTCCACAGGCACTTCCCCCAGCTGTGGGATTGAAGAGCAGCACATCCCCAGCGGGCAGGGATGACATTCCATGCTGAGCACACGGACACGGCCCAGGAGGGAGAACTCCTGAGCCTTTTGTGTGGAGCAACACATGAACCAGGAATGTACCTGTGAGCTGATTCCATCAGTCATGTTCAAAATCACTGGAAATGCCTCTTCCCTGCCAGTTTGATGGGGTCCCTCCAGCTCTGTGTCTCTGTAGAGTTTGAGCTTTGGCTGCACAATGGACCTCGAGGAGGACAAACACCTCTGAGCTGTTGGAGGTCACACAGGACATCTGTATTCCCACTGAGAATGGCATTTCTGCTCCAGAACTGTATGGAATCTACCTGAAGGCCATCAGGGACAGCAAGGTGGCCCTCGAGGGGCCAGCATCGCAGGGAAGAGGTGAAGCCCTGCCATCAATCCCTTGTCAAGGACTGGGATTCCCAGTCAAGGAAGGGGAGGTGATCACAGCAGTGTGAACTTCACCCAAAGAGCTTCAACTGGGGCTCTGAGAGTTTATTTGGCTGAAAGAACCCCCTGTGGGACTACCTGAAGTTTGAGCCTTAACAGAAGACAAGGCTGAAAGCACCACTCTGAGCTTCAACAGAGGACTCTGCAAACACAAAGTCATAACAACCCACGTAGGATAATGTTGTTGATGTTCCAATAGTCCGAAGATTTATGAAAATAGCTTCTATTTACTCAGCTGGAGAGAGCCCTGTTCTCCTGAGTTTTGTTACCCCATAAAGCATTCAGAGGAGACCCCATAATCATTTCAAAGTCAGAAACATTAAGTGGAATAACAAGTATAAACCCTCTCCACAGTGACTTTGAAGTGCAAGAAGCATGGCCTTGTAGCCTGGAATATTATGGAATATTACTCTGCTTTGAGCTGGGTGGGAAGAAACAGCTCCCAGGCAGTTGTTTCAGGTGGTGAAAAGTCCGTAGTTTTCCTCCCACGGAAGAAGTTGGTCTAAAAGAAGTTAAAGTTGAGCAGTAAAAGAGGTGATTAAATTCCCACTGAAATTCACAGGAGCTTTTCCCATGATACCGATGAGACTTGGATCCAGACCTCCTGTGACCAGGTACAATGATAAGGACAGCAGGGCACAGCCCCAGTGCTTTGCCTTCCTGTAGCCCAGGGCAGAATCCTCCCTGGAAAATGAGATCTTCTGTCTGCAGGACACTCACCTTCACCTCTTCCCAAACTGGGCCTGTATCCTTTGAAAGACATTCCTGGGAAAGCAGTCCTCCCTTTTTCAAGGCAGAAATCTCTCTTCCAGCAGAGAACTCTGCCTCCAAGGACAACTCCTTTCCCTGAGCACTGGCCGATTCGGGTTGAGCCCAAACAGTGAGTTCCCAGAGCAGGAGGGAAGGCAGGAGGATCTGGGAGAGGCTCCTTTAGAAAGATCCCAGTATGTGAGTGAGGGGACAGGGAGGGCCTCGCTGGGGCTGGGCCAGGAGCCCAGGGGAGTCCAGTGGAGCCCAGCAGACCTGCAGCTGTGGCAACAACCCCACGGGTCACCTCCAGTTGCTGGGGGAGCCTGACTCCCCCTTGGACCTCAGCGTTGGTTTTGTGCTTTTCGTGGCTGACTGAGAATCCCAGGAGTCCTAGAAGGGCTCCTGGAAGATTTGTGTGTTTGCTTTCTACAACCAAGAGCAGAAGAAAGCTGCTAAAAGGCCTTCCTAGTGCACCTCTGGGTAAGTGTTTGGGTTGTGTTGTGGGCTGTGTACAGTGCAGATCTCCTGGTATTTCAGAACAAGAATCTGTAGGAAGCAGGAGCTAAATCTTATCAGGTTGTGCTAAGTCTTATCAGGCCTTGCAAATCCTACCTAGTTCCTTTGCTGTTTTAGAGGAGGAATTATTCAGCAACCAAAGAATGTTGGTTTTTTCCCTATTGCAAGGGGCAATGAGGTCAGGTAGTGATTGTGTTTGGGGCTTTTTTTGAACCCTTTGGATCCTGCAAGGATGGCACTTGAGCAGAGCACAGGACACTGTAGCAGGAGCCCCTTTGGCCTGAAGTGAGGGCTGTTCTGTACCCACACAATTCTGCAGGGCATGCACAGCATTTAGTGAACCCGGGAATTGCTTCCTGCCGGTTCTGGCTGCCCTGGGAGAGCCCAGCCCTGCCGGGCTGTACCTGCTGCTCGTGGAACACCCCAGTCCCTCCCTGTGCCATCACCCGCGGGGGTGACCTGGTCATTGCTGCGAGGCCCCACGAGGTGGCAATAGCAGGACACGGCTCCCGTCGGGACACGGCTCCGAGGAGCGCTGCTGTCCGTCCTTTTGCCCCTGGAAACAGAGATTCGATTGAATCATAGAATCATAGAACCAGCCAGGTTAGAAGGGACCTCTGAGATCATCAAGTCCAACCCTTGATTCACTACTGCCGTGGTTCCCAGACCATGGTCACTGATGCCACATCCAGTCTCATCTTAAAAACCTCCAGTGACGGAGAATCCACCACTTCCCTGGGCAGCCCATTCCAATGCCTGATTACCCTCTCTGTAAAGAATTTCTTCCTAATATCTAACCTAGACCTCTCCTGGCAGAGAATATCGGGGTGCAAAATTCTTGCAGTTGGTAATTTCCACTTGGTCGATCTCTGACTGTGAAACAAGTGTCTGGTGTGTCCCTGGTAAAAGAGCACTTACAAATTTTGCTGAGAGTGTTTGGTACCAATTCCAGTCCCGGGGTTTGGTTCCAGTCCAGAGGACCCCAAGGGTTGGTATCTACCTGGGTGTCACCAGTGCCCCTTTTCCCAGAGGTGCAGCACTCTCCTACTGACTCCCTTGGAGCTGTACCTGGCATATCTGGGATAGGGCTGGGGAAGAAAGGATGTTAAATTTGCTCTGATGCTGCTTTACTGCTTGTATTTTTTCATATTGTCTCTTTAAAGATATTTACCAAGCCACAGAATCTGTGGCTGGTGGTAAGTGAAGCCCTGTTCTCAACCTTAATGTCTGTAATGCAAATAAGGATGATAAATCTCAGAATAATGAGTGTTACACTGCCCTTCCAATGGTGCTGTCCCACCTCAGGAACAGACTCTCCACCCCAAACATATGAGGTGCTCTGTGTTTTGCACCATTGCCAAACAACAAAGCAAAGCTCTGAGGGTGGAAGGGTTTGGGCCAGGTCCAGCATGTGCATGTGCAAAGGGGGGAGCAGTGGGACATCACCTCCCAAACTCAAAATGTGCCCTAAAACACCTCCAAAACCCAGTGCACTGTCAGGAGGCACCACTGAGAAGTGCCTCCTGTAGAAAGCTGTTCCCAAACTTCTTCAATGCCCATAAGCAGTGGTCTCTGCAGGCCCAGACTGAGCACCCATTAAACAGTGTTAAATGCTGGACAAATTGGGTTTTTTATAAATGCAGAGCAGAGACAAAGCAATTAAAACCAAAATCTATGAGTTCTGGGGGTTTTCCCCCAGGGATGTCTCGGGGTCTGGGGGGGCACAGTGCATATTCCTTCCTTTACAGCTGCTGTGGCTGGTTTCTGCCAGGAGAAAATTCAGAGCTTGGGCTTGGGGTCCACAAAAGCTGTGACCCTGGTGGGTTCCCAGCTGTGCTGAGCCCTGACTGCAATGGCCTCCTGACCAAGCACACACAGCCTGCACACTCCACACTCCCCGTGAGCATCAGCAGGGAAAAGGGATCCTTTGGTCTAAACAAGTTCCTTTAATCCCGTTTGGCACAGCCCTCGTGGTCAGGCTGTGCTCAGCTATGGCTGTGCAGAGAGCTGGGAACTGCTTTGCTTTGATAGCGGGATGAAAAATTTCCATGGGCTTTGTCCATGGCTGTGGATGGACAGGAGGTGCTGTGGAATGTGGGTGGCAGCCTCTGTGGTTCCCATCTGAGCCCAGCTCTTCCCTAGGATTCCTGTTCAGAGCCAGGAGACAGCTGGATTTGACTTGCTGCTTGAAGCTTCGAGGTTGCCTGCTTGGCACTCTCCATGAGGGGTTTCCATGGGCTGTGCCCAGCTGTGGGTGCAGTTCCCTCCATCCCAGCTCACAGATGGTGCCAGTGGGAATCCTCACTGCCAGCAGGTGCTCTGAAAACACCTCCTCTCCTTTCCTGCCTGTGTCCAGCCCAGGAATCCCGACAGCCAGCACTGGAACAGTGCTGGAGTGACGCTGATGTTTTGCTGTTCTGAACAAACACTTGTGACTGAGCCAAAGTGAGCTGCCAGCTCTGCTGGGAGAGAGGATCCAGCATCAGAGGAGCATCTCCATTCTGCTCCTGGGTCACTGTAGGGCCTTGCAAAAAATGACAATATTGGCCTCCAATGGGCTGGGATGAGGTATTGGTGGCTGTTGCTGATTAGGAGCAGGATGTGTGTCAGACCTGAGGAGTGTTGCTCCCTCCAGACCTCGCGCTGTCCTTACCCAGTGACTCCAGGCAGGCTGTGCTGACGTGGCCAGTTGGGTTTCCTCGCTGGAGGAGAAGGCAGCCCTTGCTGTCCCTTAGGAGAGTGTGACAGACACAACCCCTGTCAAGGTGCACGGCACTGCAAGTGTGGCCCTGCAGTGGTCACAGCACATCCTGCCTGCCTTGCTCCCTTATGCCCTGGGAACAAACACGCTTTTGCTGCTTCAGGGCAGCTCAAGAACCCAAAATATGGGGCTGTTTCCCCAGATAGGTGCTCCAAGTGACCCCCAGGCTACACAACTAACATTCATGGGCAATATCAGTTGACCAAGGCTAGGTTGGATGGGGCCCTGAGCTCCCTGGTGTCCCTGCCTGCAGCAAGGGCGTTGGACCCAGATGATCTTCAAGGTCCTTTCCAACCCAAACCAGTCTAGGATTCTATGATCCTACAACCAGACATCCCAATTTGCATCTCCAGGCTGTGGAGCTCATAGTAAAATCTGTGGGACAGCACGTGCTGGAGGCTGAGTGCCCACAGCTCCCTCCCTGCTGGGAGGGTTTGTCCTCCTGGGACAGCATTGGGAATTTCCTGACTCACCTGGGGGTGATGGGAAGGGATTGTAAAGACCAACTGCAGAGCAGCCAGGAATGGGGACAGGGAATGCAAATTTAAATTTTTAAAACTTTAATTAAATTTTTTAAATTTAAAATTAAATTTTTAAAAGCAGTCAGAGGTTTTGTGCTGTGAACTCTGCACTGCCTCTGTCAATGGCATTACAGCAAACTTCTGCACAGCTCTGCCTCCAAACTGGGAGCAATGAGGAAAATCATCACAAACCTGAGTAAAGGACTGGTTCTGTGGGGAAGAGTAACTCTGAATATTGCTGGTCCTGTCACTGCTCATGGATAAAAGGTGGAGATTTTTGATTGCTGAATTGCTGTAAAAGTTCAAATGGTTTGACAAAGCTTTGAGGGAAGCTTGGGAGCATCTTGAATATGAGACAAAAGAAGGGTTAGTCAGAGCCCCAGTGACCTGAGCACACAGGCTTGGGGCTGTTTGACTTCCACAAAGGAAAAAAGGTGTTTTACAGACCCAGACCCCAGCTGGGGGGCCAGAGGGGCTTGGCCTTGGGACACAGCCCTTCCCCAGCTCTGTGCCACCATCCAGCGGTACCTGTGCCTGGGGCACAGCCCTTCCCACCTTGGCCTGTCCCCCCACAGTGCCTGGCTGTGGTCCCCCATCTCCAGGGATGGGAAGGGGCCTTCCTGGCTGGAGCAGAGCCGGCTCCCGGGCCGTGACCCACCTCGGAGCCCCCGCCTGCTGCGAGCCCCTGACCCCGGCAATCCCCGCTCGTGGGGATATCGAGTGTTCTGTTTGTTTTGCAAGTGTAATTGGCCAAGACGCTGTGAAGGGAGGAGAGAGTGCTCCAGGGAGAGGTGTTAAAGAAATAGGAAAACATTATTAAGAGTGTTTTAAGTCAGCAGTTCCCCCTATTAGTGCTTTCATGGGGGAAAGGAGCCACTTTAGGTCTGTGCAGTTGCATTGGGCCACCGGGTCCAGGCTCTAGTAGCCATCCTTGCAGCTGGATGACCTGCCTTGTGCCTCCCCTTAGCATCACCTCTGTCCCTCTTCCAAGCCATGCACCACCTTCCTGCCTTACCAAACTCCCCCTCTGGCTCCTTGTGCCCTGCAGCAAGGAATACTCAGAGAAGGAGGAGCCTGATATGGAATATGTGGTTTTGGGGATGATCCTTGTCCAAGGCAGGTGTTGTATACAAAGAGAGATGATTGAGAGGAGATGGGGGACACCAGATGTGGGATATGGCCAGATGAGGAACAGTGCAGGGACAGAGGGAGATGGTGCCTGCATGAAGGGCTTTGCTGGTGTCAGCTCCAAGCATTCAGAACTTCTGCCTCCAAAAAAAAATTAATCAACAGCAAAAATTTTTGAGAAAGGATTATTTTAAACAATCCCATGGTTGAGAACTTCTTAATTTGCTCCTGGGCAATAAACCTCCAGGCTTCTCACAGCTCACATTTCCCAGCCTGTCAGGGGGTCAAACATAGAGTGATGGAGTTAAACGAGAAATCAATCTCATGATTGCAGGAGCCAAGGTCTGGAGAGGAAAAACCCAAACAAACCGTAAATCGGAACAAAAGAAAGTGCCAGCTATTCCCAGGTTCCTGATAACATCACCAGAAGTGGCAACACTGGACTTCATGAAAAGCCTGGCTGAACTTTAGGGTCAGCCCCAAACAACGAGAGCTCTTTCCTTTGTCCCCTGGTCCCCGCATGCCTGGGGAGTGACGTGTGGCCGGTCGGTGTGGCCGGGGTGCTGGGATCTGAGCACAGCTCTCCCATCCCACACACACCCTGCACTGGCCCTGTCTGTGGTTAAACCCCCCCATGGCCAGGCTGGAGGTGGTGGGGCTCTGACATTTCCATCTCACTGCCTGTTGGAGGGAGCGGATCCTCCCTGCTCCCTGCAGGGGAGTGGCTCAGTTCTGAGCACGTTCTGTTACATCCCTGACTTTTCTCACCCACCGTGGCCTGTGTGCAGTGTCATTCTCTGCTCCTGACAGTGTTGCACCCTGATCCCTCCAAACGTGTGCCAGGGGCAGCAGGGACACCTGGGAGGTTTTGTGGGGACAGGAGCAGCACCAGGGTGGGAATGTCCCAGACCTCCATGTCATGGGGGCTGGTGTGAAGCAACCCTGGATTTCAGAGGTCTGTTCCTCAGCCCCCATCCCACAGGAGTGTTTTTCTTCTCTTTTCTCTGTTTTCCGTGGAAATAGGGTGTTTTTCCCCATTGCTGGGAGGCCCCTGGAGATAGGCAGGGGGGAAGTGTCTGTGGGGAAGATCTTCATGGAAAACCTCATGGAATGCACTCGCTGTTTGTGAGACAGACACAGTCAATGAAACTCCCTGTGACAAAAGGGACCTTTGTCAGCCTGTGAATAAACTCCCTGCTTTACAGGGACTCCTGCCATGGACCTACCTGAGCTGAAGCAGGCTGTGTGCTCCCCTGAGGACACAGGTGCCACCTCCAGTGTCACAGTCACTTTTCTTTCTGCTCTTTATCCCCAGGAGCTCATGAACAGACTGTCCATTTTCAGCCAGACTTGACAGGGATGTCCCAGAGGGAGTTTTTCTTTCTCAGGCTTGGGAGAATTCAGGCTGCTGGAAGGAAAAACCTCCTGACTGCCTCTGCTGAGGGCTGCATGAACTGTTCCAGACACTGGAGACTCCACTTAGGATCATTTAGGTTGAAAAAGACCTTAAAGATCATTGAGACCACCTGTAAGAAGTGAGTCCAACATGAAGCAGCACAGCCTGGAATACCCTGTATCCAGGGAAGAAGCTTTAATGGAACCTCTGGCTCCCTGTGTAAAGCCAGTCTTTAGGAAACCCACTGCTGGCACCTCTGGAACTACTTGTATTTATTTGGTTGATGGTTTTAAATTACAAAAGAGCTTTTGTTGGTCCCTACTTGTCATTAAAACTGACTTGTGGTTTTTTGGGGGGTCATTTGCACAGGTAACAGCAGCACCTGCCAGGTCCATGCCTGACCAGCCTGGCCAAGCTCTGCAGCCTCTGGAGGGGAAGAAATTCCGGATGCCCAAAGACCTCAGTGAGGAGAGGAGCTGCATGGAGAGCAGGGAAGGTATTGGAGTGTCCCAGCAGGAGAGGAGCTGCATGGAGAGCAGGGAAGGTATTGGAGTGTCCCAGCAGGAGAGGAGCTGTAGGGAGAGCAGGGAAGGTATTGGAGTGTCCCAGCAGGAGAGGAGCTGCAGGGAGAGCAGGGAAGGTATTGGAGTGTCCCAGCAGGAGAGGAGCTGCAGGGAGAGCAGGGAAGGTATTGGAGTGTCCCAGCAGGAGAGGAGCTGTAGGGAGAGCAGGGAAGGCATCAGAGTGTCCCGGCAGCAGAGCAGCACCTGTGAGGTCGGGATTGCCCACTTAGGACCAGGACAGGAAGGGTTTGGAAAAGGGTGGCTGGAGAGAAGGGAGAAGGCTGAGCAGTGGCCAAGTTAACCCTTCCCATGCTGGCATTTTCCAGGCAGTGAGCCAAGTGACTGCTCGGGAAGATGGATATAACACATGTCTGCAGTCTCCAAAGGGTTATTAACTGTGCAATAATGGCCATGAAACTTGGCTTCCTCAACATACATTTAAAATTGAAAGAAAAAAATACAGCACTATTTTCAGAGGGGGGAGAGGGCTTGTTTCCTAGGAACTACAGGGCCAAATCCACCTCTGTGATGGTGAGAGGAGAAACACCTCCCCACACACGGGCTGGGAGCAGGGGAGCAATGCAACCACCACAGCAGGACCACAGCCCCCTCCAGCCACACGAGTTTATCCTTATCAGGAACAATTTCAAGGCATTTCTGAAAAGCCCATGGTGTTCAATTAATAAAGAGAGTCTGTGTCTCACTGCAGCTTTGGGATTTGGATTCAATAAAACCACTGCTGCTCCTAAGACAGATTCCTCTTTTGTTGTGTGGGTACCTCTGGGGGCTTGTCCCTCGCTCCTGGCTCCAGCCCTTGCCAACACTGAGGTCTGCCTGGGATGTTGCCCCTGTCATGGGGCGTTGCAGCCTCTTGGGCTCCTGTCCAGATGCTCTGAAAGTCTGGGATGCTCCACAGGGAGTATCCCTACTCCAGTGCAGTCTGTGCCAGCCAGCCCAGCCACTGAGCGAGTTCTTCCATGCAGTAAGTTACAGACTTCTCTTTATTAGTGCCTCTCTTCCCCCACACTATTAAATTTATTCTTTCTCTGTATTGTTATTATTTTTTGGCAGAGGACTTTGGAAGGTGGGAGAAAGGATCTACTAGAAAGTTAAACAAATCTAAGCCCCCCCCCCCCCAACCCTTCTGAGGGCAGAGACAAGGCACCAGCTCTGATCCCTCAGCAAATGAAGTCAGCTGGTGGTCTGGGTTTAAACGTGGCTGTTGAGGGCTCAGGCCAGGTTTGGCAGCTCACAAATCAAGTTGCCTCGTGGTTCTCAGGAGTGGAGGGTTGCCACGGGTGGAAGGGCTGGGGGGGAGCTGCTGCCCTGAGCTGCTGTGCCAGCCAGAGCCCTGGCCCTGGGGGGACACATGGAGATTGCTGGTTCACAGCAGGTCAGGAGGGAATTTCAGGCTCTGAGGTTTTGTTTTCCATGTTATGTTACACTATTGACATAGAGCAAGGCAGCCCCAAACTGAGTTTTTGTCTCCCTTGAATGAATCAGGGCCAGTCCCTTTGCTTTAGAAACTTCTTATTAGAGAGCAGAGCGAGCCTTGAAAGAGAGAGGGAAACAGAGAGCTATTAAATCTCACCTGCTCTCAAACTGCCTCTCTCCTTCTGCAGGAGCAGCTCTCAAGGAAAACGTGCTTCTTGCTGCCTGTCCAATGCCTGGAAGAAAGAAAAATGTATTAACACACTCATGTCCCTTGTCCTAAATTCAAACAGCCCTTTTCTCAGCACTCCCGCAGCTTCCTGCCCTCCCAGGGAGGAGCATCCAAATCTAATTCCTCTTGCTTGAGACTCAGAGCCATTACCACTGTCAGTACTGCTCCGGACAACTCTTGTGGAAGTGCTGCAGGGAGATCTGCCAGAGTCATTCACACTGTTTTATGGGTCTTCCTTTGAATTCTTCTACAATTTCAGGAACAAAGTTGCAGATTTTTGCAGAAGTTTAAAGTCTAAGGCACTGTTCTGCTGGGCCACCAAAGTTTAAAGCTGCTAACAGGTTGGGTCTTGACTGCCTTCCACGACTCAGCCATGCCAGGAGAGCAGAATCCAATCCAAAGCCCACTGAGTGCAGTGGAAACCTTTTGCTCTTGGAAATCACCCTACTGCTTCCAACAGCCCCTGTCCAAGCTGGCTTTTCCTGACTCCTGCACAGCTGAGGACACGCAGGACGTGGCCCAACCAGGTGGGAAGGAGCTCTGGTGACTGCAGGACCGCAGTGAAAGTGGGAATTGGTAGCAAAAATCAATTTTTATATCTCTTGACCTTTATGCACTTGTTTCTTGTTTTAGCCAAGTGCTTCAGCAGTAGGTGAGATCACTGCCCAAAATCTTAGTGTGCTCATATATTGTATTCTAAGATGACTCTGCTTGAGCAGGGAAGTTGGACCAGATGCCCCAACATGACCTGTGATTCTGTGATATTGCCAACTTTGTTTTTTTCCTGGTCCTCTGAGCCCTGGGATTGATCCTGCGGATGGTGGTTGGAAAGAATAGGTGAGTTTTTCAAGTGAGCTTCCATAGCAGTGTCAAAATCATTTTGGTGATGAAAATGGGGTAATGCAGCCAGTCAAGGGAGGGGGGTGTCCTGCTCTGCTCTGGGGCAGCCTCATCTTGAATATTGTGTTCAGTTTTAGTCACCACAATATAAGAAAGATATATTAGAAAGCAATTAGAGAGTGTCCAAAGGAGGGCAATGAAGATGTTGAAGGACCTGGAGGGGAAGCCATGTGAGGACACTGAGGGCACCTGGTGTGTTCAGCTGGAGGAGACTGAGGGGAGACCTCACTGCAGGTACAGCTTCCTGGGGAGGGGAAGAGGAGGGAAGAGCACCGATTTCTGCTCTGTGGGGACCAGAGACAAGAGCTTAGGGAAGGTCCTGAAGTTGTGTCAGGGGAGGTTTAGGCTGGATATTAGAAGGCTCTTTCCCCAGAGGGTGGTTGGGCACTGAACAGGCTCCCCAGGCAGTGGTCACAGCACCAAGGCTGACAGAGCTCAAGGAGCATTTGGATGATACTCTCAGACACATGATGTGACCCTTGGGGATGGTCTTGAGCAGGGCCAGGAGTTGGACTCGATGATCCTTGTGGGTCCCTTCCAACTCCACAGATTCTATGATTCTGTGAAAACATGACAGGGCAGACCAGCAGCGGGCTGCCCCGTACCAGAGCCCCGTGGTGACCCGGGTGGGATGTTCCCAGCGGCTCCACGGCCTTTGGGAACCTCAGAGCGGCTCCGGTTCCCGACCCGGCCGCGGGTCCCTCAGGACCGGCCGGGGCAGGAGAGGGCGCCCCCTGCCGGCCGCCCTCCCCGCGCACGTGCACCCTCCCTGCGCGGCCCCGCCGGCCCGCAGCCAATGGGAGCGCGCGGGGCGTGTCCCACCGGGCGCGGCCGCCCAATGGGCGCGCGGAGCCGCGCGGGGGGGGCGTGTCCGGGCTCGCGCGGCGGCGCTGGCGGTGCCGAGGGCGGGCAGGGCGCACTCGGGCCGCGCTCCCGCCGCCGCTGCCGCGCTCCGCGCTCGGCCCCGCCGCCCGCACGACGATGTTTGACGGCTGCCTCTTGCCCCTCGTCGTGCCCTGCCTGCTGCTCTGCGGACTGGACGCCGGCACAGGTAGCACTCCCCGGGCTCCTGGCTGCCCTGACAAGGCGGCCCCGCGCCGCGGGTCCGGCCGCGGGCGGCAGCGTGCGGGCGCGGGGCGCGCACCGCATCCCCTGCCTGCGGGATGAATCGCTCCAGGCTTTTCTATTTTCTTTTCCTGTCCTCCCGCTGCTGCCGCTGCTGCCGGAGCGTTCCATGTGGAAAGCTGCTGACTGTCCTTGGCTGCGTCTGCGGCTCGCTCTGCTTTTCCCCTTCTCCCTGCAGATTTTTATTGGGGTTGGTGAAATGCGATGCTTGTGTCTGAGCTATATATATATATATATATATATTTAATGATACAAGTAGCTTTAGCATTTGCCTTATTGCTCTCCTCCCTGCACGTTTCTGTCTCTAATATGTATGTATGTATGTAGAAATAAACTCTGCTGCTCCGCCGGCTCCATTGTCTCCGCAGCCCGTTCGCAGTTTCCAGCGCTGAAACCCGAGCGCGGGGCTGTCCCGGTTCGGTGCGGGGGTCCCGGGGCGCGAACCCTCCCGTTCGCCCCGTCGGGGTGCGAGCTCCTGAGCCTGTCTCCTTCTCGCCTGCAGCTGGCGGAGCGGAGCTGGAAGTGGTGATCCCGGAGCGAGTGCCGCTGGAGAAGATCCACCTGCTGCCGCCCGGAGGGGATCGCGGCGGCCCCCGGCGCCGGCGGGCGCTGCCGCGGCCGGAGGAGGAGGAGGAGGAGGCTGTGCTGCTCCGCCTGCCCGCCGCCGGCGCCGAGCTGTACCTGCACCTCCGCCGCGACCTGCGATTCCTGGCCCGGGACTTCGCGGTGGAGCAGCGGCGCGGGGAGGAGCGGCGGCCCCCGCGGGAGCGGCTCTGCTTCTACACGGGACACGCGCTGAACCGCAGCGACTCCTTCGCCTCCCTCAGCACCTGCGCAGGGCTGGTACTGACACCCCGCTCCCCTCCGCCGGGCTGGTGCCGCCATCCCTCCTCGGGGCTGGTGCTGCCGTCCCGCCCCGATCCCCCCGGTGCAGGCACCCTCCCCTCCACCGGGCTGTTCCCATCAGCCGGGTGATGAGGGATGCCCCTGCCTCACCTCCCCTCAGCGCGGGGACTCTCCTGTGCCCTCCCCTCCCAGGCCCTGCCAAGCAGCGCTGCAGTCCCAGGGTGGGTGTTCTGCCCTGACTCTCTGCTGTGGAGCTGCCTCAGCCATCCCTGAGGAGCCTCAGCCATCCCTGAGGAGTCTGAGCTCCAGCGGCTCCTCTGTGGGTGGGTGGCAGGGCCTGAGGGTGCTGCAGAGGAGTGTCCTGGCGGAGGGAACATGTTTTGTCACTGTCGGACAGGTGGCTGAGTCCCACTGTGGGTGATTTGGTCGCCTGGCTCACTCCTGCAGTAGCTGTGCAGCTCTTCAGCCCTTCCCACCTGGCTCCTGCCGTCGGTGTCAGGGCACTGGGTGGGAGCAGCACTGTGAGTACACCTGGTACTCTGGCGTGGTTGGAGGAACTGTCCCACTCAGGAATGTTTTTCCTACCACAAGTGTCAGGATTTCTCTGCCTGAGGCTGTAGGTGGCTCTGCAGGGCCTGGTTCTCCTCTGAGCATCCTGGTAGGAGCAGGTGATCTTGCCTGGGACGGAAGGTTTCTCAGGGGTGAAGACTGAGACAATGAGTAGTTTGCAATTACTGTTGATAACTTAGAAGTACTTCAGAAAGTCAGCGGGGCATTAAGCTTTAATTCCCAGCACGTGGTCCTGGGATGTGTGTCCTGGGGTGTGCTGCTCGAGACAGGCTTGTTGATGGAGGTTCAGCCTTAAACTGCAGTGAGAAGCAGTTCATGCTCTGCCCTCAGGGCTCCAGCCTTTCCTCCTGAGCCATTTGAGGGCGCTGTGCCTCAGGATTAAAAAAAACCCAACAAACTGGCTGAGAGATGCTGAGTGTCTGAGTGGCACTGGAGATTGAGCTGAGTTCCACTGAGGGAAGCTTAAAACCGATATCTCTAATTCAGGCTTTAAATCACTGACAGGTCTATGCCTTTGTCACCAGGCATGTTTTGTAAATGTTCGTGTAGTGCTGGGCTTCCAAAGCTACCTGCTCCAACGGAGCTGGAAAGCACAAACAGGCAGAGAAGGAACCTTTAAAAAAAGAGGAATGTAGTTGTAGGCACAGTATTAACTGCCTGAGATCAGGGAATGGAGGAAGGGGGTGAAAAAGATTGGCGATATTCCCAGTAGAAAAGTTGGAAAAGAAGCAAGACTAGGTAGTCTTTGTTCATTACTCTACAAATATGAACTGCAATGTTGCAGTATCTGTTTGGGTCATAGGAGCTCTAAGCAATAACTGAATTGACATAGCTGAGCTAGATCAACTTGGGATCAAAAAGGGATTGGTGTCAAAGCTGCTGGTTTGTGGCACCTCCTGGGGACCAAAGCCCAGTGTTAGTGACAGTGTTGGTAAAGCTCTTTTTGCCTTTGTCTGTGCATCTGGTCCTGCGAGTGCTGAGAGTGGTGTGGGCAGTTGTGTTGTGAGAGGGAGGTGTTTCTGCATGTTCAGATACTCCTTTCCTGTTAGAGGAATCCATTCACTTACTCTTCATTCAGATAATCACCAGGAATGGGAAAGGGCTAAAAGCAGGTGCATGGTACATTCGAGTGAGTTAAGGTTCATAACACCCTTGGGAGCTCAAAACTAGAGAACAGACAACTTGAGTGTTTAGGAAGAACCTGAACTTGAGATAGATGAAACTAAACTTAAATGAACCGCATTAATTTTTGAAATAGTTTCTTTAAACTGATCCACATCACATGTAGATAAACCACCTCATTCTAGTTAAGTGGCCCCTTTGGCTTAAATCTGTTTTTAAACATGAAACAAATCAGATTTTAGGCTGCTTTCAGTGTTCACACAGCCTTTTGCAGTGGCCATGTTAACCAGCATAGCTGTGGTGAAAGCTGTGCAGTGCAGTGGTAAGATGTTTTCTGGGATCAGAGGAATCAAAGCTTTGCCTCAAATTATCCGTGAGTTGAACTAAGAGCAGGTGACTCCAGAGCCCAAATTTTTTGCCTCCTAGTCTGGCAATTTAAAATGCCAATACCATCCCTACAGTGGGTTTTGGTTTTTCCCATTGCTTCCTAAAGCCCTGTTTGCCACAGGAAGAATAAGGCTTTGCCCTCAGCAGCAGCACAGCTTCACAGATGGGGACATGGGCAGGACCTGCCTGCTGGGCTAGAAGAAAGACCTGGGTAGTGAAAACCTTGCAGCCTATTTGTCCTGGCATTTATCTTCTGAGCAGTTCTAGTGCTGCAGTGGGAGGTTTCCTGAAAACTCCAGCACGGGAATGCTTGTTGGACTGGAACTGGGTGATCAGGACATCTCATTCAGGAAAGCTGGTTGCTGAGAGGTACAGTGGGCAGTTATCCTACATCCTGATCTCCAGCTGGCTCAGACTTTGCTGTAATTGTATTCCTCAGCCCTGCCATAAATCATAGCAAAAGTGATATAAAATGGTCGGGGCAAGTGGAGTTCTAATAAAAACAAAATCCCTGACACAGTGGCATGAAAACTGAGCTGCAGCCAGACTGAGCAATTGCTTCCTGGTGATGATATCAGATTCCCAGTGTGGCATCTGAAGGTTGGGTTCTGTTTTTTAAACTCTGCTCGCAGATGCTGCTGTTAACCAGTGTGTGGCTGCTGTAGCTTCCTGCTGCAGCTTCCAACTGCTCCTGGAAGGGTGACTGTGCTCTGGTAGCTGTGTTGGGTCTGTGTTCAGGACTGGTGTTCCCTGGGTCTCATCATTTAGGTCCAGCTAAAGTACCTCAGGTGAGGATACTCCTCCTGTTCCTCTTGCCAGTTGCAGCGTGTTCCTGAAAAGCCCTGCTGCCTTCCAGCTGGCAGGACTGTGTCCTGTGGGGAATGCAGTTGTGTAAACACTTGGATTCTGACCCCAGGACTGAACTGCCCTTCCCTGGTGCTGGGCACCCACAGGCAAAGTTCTGCAACTCCTGTGCCTACAAGAGAGTACCCAGCAGAACAAATTGCCCCTTTTTTGGGAAGTTGCAGCTTTGTGAAGCCACAGCAGAGTCACTGTCACTGCTGAAGTGCTGGACTGCAGCATCAGTACCTTACAACAGGTGTAGACTTTTCATATTTCTTGTACCTACATTTTTTAAACAGCTGCAGTTTTAAGAGGATCATGGATCTGTGTTAAAATGCAGGTTAGGTTTTGACTTAGGAATGAACTGGAAAGCTCTTTTCTGTTCAGGAACCATATCTGAAAGCTGAAAATCACTGGGATGCATTTAGAGGCAGAGTTTTAATTCTGAGTAACTTCTCTTCCATTTTAAAATCCAGAATCTCTGATTTTGGGTTCAGGACTGTTCTTTGGCCTGTTTGTAATTAAAGTGGATTGTCATTCTCAGTGGTGGTAAGAGAAGGGCTGTGGCTCCCCTCCATTCAGGCCGTTTCATATAACATTTTCACACCCCATTTTTGTCTCCTTTGAACTCAGCAAGACTTCCTTGTGCAGACTGGGTTGGTGGAAGTGGGTGATGCACATTACAAGGGTTCATGGAATGACAACAGTGAATTTTCTCTTTACAGGATGGAATAAATTAGTTGAAACTATACCTTAAGCAATGCATGCTGGAAGTTGGGAAACCCTGAACATTTTGTAGTATTGTCTCATACAATCCATGCACAGAAGAAAAGAGCTGCTTTTCTTCCAAGCTTCATGTACATTTACCTTTGTTAAACTTCAGGCAACTCCTGGTGGACAAATCTTCCAGCTTGTTAAAGTATTTCTGAGTGGTGGCTCCTCATTCCAGTGTGCCCTGTTCACTTGGGGCCATCCCCAAACTTTGTGAGGGTGTAGATGTAGACAAGCTTTGGCAGGTGTGGGCAAGGAGAGATGATAAGAGCATCCATCTGGACTTCTTGTAGGGTCTCTGAGCTCCCACTGATTTCCAGGTGGGTGTCAGTGCCTACACAGGGCCTGGGTGTCTCTGTGTGGGTTTGGATCCGGTATGGGAGGCCAGTCAGGACAAAGAGAACTGTGTAGGTTGGACTGCAGCCTCCAGGGAATGAGCAGTAACTCCAAGGACTCCTGGTGAAATGGTAAATCTCCTCTATCCTTGGGAAAATGAGGAAGAATGTGGAAGAACCCACAGCCTGTTGGTTTTAAGCCTGTCTGCTATAGAGTGAGCACTGAAGATGAGGTTCATCCTATTTATTGGGTGCTTTAGATTGGTGAATTGTCCCTCTGGAGCAGTTGCTGGAGGTGAGGGCTGGTTTAGAGCAGATTCCTGCAGCTCAGTCCCTGGCCAGTGGCAGGGAGTGGTTTTTGTGTGCTGTGGGGCAGTGCTGCCCTTCAGGTGACTGCAGGAGCCTCTCTGCTGTGGGAAGCAGGGCAGTGCAGGCATGCTGGGATTAGATGATGATACTATTTCCCCTGAGGAAACCTTCAGCTCTGCTGAATTCCCTTGTCTGGGAGAGGAGCTGTCTGGCATTTATCCATAGCAGGGCCATGAGCTGAAAAGTTAAACCTCTTAAAATTACCACGCTGGGTTTCTGTGTGCTGGGATTTTCTTTCCTCTTCCACAGTGGACAAAAGGGAGAACATGCTGGGATTTCCTTGTTTAGCAGACTTGGAGGCCAGGGCAGAGGTGCAGTCAGATATTCCTGGGGATGGTCTGCTCTGATAACTGAGTGTAAACCTGAAATGACATGGAACAAGACTTAACTTAAAACTCTTCTTTTCAATCTGCTTGAATTGCCCTTGTAAATAATAACTAAAGCTGAAGTATGGTTATTAATAAGGATAGGGCTAAAACCCACATGAAGTGTATTAAGCTGTGTTTGTGGGTTGTTTTGTTCTTCACTTTAAACATGAAGTTCCTTTTAACTTGGAGGAAATGGTTAAACAACGATTTACAGTGTAACAGTTGAGAAATTGAGAAGGGGATGGAATTTGTCAGATGTTTAAATCTGTTCTCTCTTCAGCGGGTTCGTGTGTATGTAACTAATGAACACTGAGGAGCAAGAGAAAAATCTGTTAAAGATTCAGCATTTCACAGATCTCCTTCAAAGATGTTGTGAAAATAAAAAAAAGGGCTGGAAAAACAGTGTAACTGCTGAAGAGTATTAACATGTGGGAAGGTCCAGAACCATGTGCAGAGGACACTGAAGGTTTGGATCTGTTGTAGCTCCACCAGCACTACCAGGGGACAGAGACAGAGCGGTGCCAGCAAAGCAGGGCAGTGTCATTGCAAATACTCTGCCCCAGCACTCCTGTTACCATTGTAATTTCAGTGATGTGGTGTGAGGACCTTCCTCCTTCCCCTGCTGTCATTTAGCCTGAGAAAAGCTCCAGTGGCAAGGAAAATGATGTGTAGAAGAGAAGTGAACTACTGGTAGTACAGGAGTAGATCAGAGAGTTTGCTTGAGTGACCACTGTGTGTATAAAACTTTGGATAAAAGCATGTGGGAATGTTTCGGTGCTTTGGAAAACAGGACCTTTGTTTTTTTGCTGGTGAGCAATGTTGAGCTGACTTCTAAATTCAGGATGTGGAATATCCTTGATGTGAAGGATATGGCCACTGTTAAGCACAGTGGTGAGTGAGGCTGCAGTGGGAAGTGTGGATTATTGTTTGTTTTAATCAACTTGTCAGTTTGCCTTGTGGGGCTGAAATCATTCCAGCCTTTCCCTTTAGCTGAGCTTCAGGATTCTGTCAGCTCCATGGTCCAGCCATACTGACTGTAAAATCCAGGTTAGATTATTAATGCAGATGATGATGAACTTTTACACCGAATTTTTTGGCTCCTGATGACTCCTGGATGGTGTGGCTGGGCAGCAGCTGCTTTTCCCAAAATTCAGCAATCCTGGGGACTGGAACGGTGGTAGGTCCTGTTTCTACTCTCACAGAGAAAGAAGGGTGAGAGGGAGTATCCCAGCTTTTGATGTGCATCTCCCCAAGCAAACATGAATTGGCAGATCCAAAGCATTTTATTTAATTGGAATGATTTCTGGAGATGTAGGAAAAATAGCTCTGAGAGTCACCTGGTCTGTTTTACTTCTCTGTCTCCAAAATCCAGCTTTCTGCAGTCCCTGAACATCAGACTAGAGAAGAAAAGCACAGAGTATTTGCCCAGTGCTGCTGTCTGGTCTCTCATGCTGGATTAGCCCAGTGTAGGGTCTGGTAGTTGGGGAATTTGAGGGAGGCAACATGAGGAATTATTTCTAATGGATAAAGCAAAATAAGGACCAGACTATTCAAGTTGTCAGGTCCAAAAGATCTCATCTGGACCAACAGGTTTGAGGACTCTTTAGAACCCAACTGGCAAGACCAGGGAAAATTTTACCTCCCTAGGAATACTTTACAGGGCCAATCCTGCAAATGCTTCCTGCTTGAAACTCTATTTGCCTTGTCAGATTAAGTCTGAGATTGCTTCCCAACCTATTCCAGGGTGAAGACTCATGGCTCTTTCCCTCTCTAGGTTTCACAATTCCAAGGCAAATGTGAAACATAAGTCCTTTCCAATGGTTTAAATTATTTTCACGCTTGATGCCAGAAAGTTGGGATAATGTCGGGTGGTGATGGAACTGACTTCTTCTTACATATTTTTGGCACCAGCTGAAATGGTTGGCAGTCTTTCAGGAGCTCTGGTGTGGCTTTTAGTACCATGGCACCAGATTTACAACCCTTCTTCTAAATAATTAAAACCTATATTAAAAAAGGGGGCTGGGGCTACCTCCCAGCTGGAGGATTGGAACAAGGAGGGGAAGTCATGGAGAGCATCGTAAGGGAGGCTGGAAGAACAAGTCACTGGAGCTTTTGCTGTCTCTGAACCAATTCTGACGAAGCCCAGCTTGTAACTGAAATGAAAAGGCAGCCCTTTGGACACCCCACGGCAGAGTGGGGCTTGTAAACTGGTGTGCAGTTCGTAGGGCCAAGGAATAATGTCAGTTTTTTCTGTGTAAACAGGAGCCCTTCTGGGAGGTGTCAGGGCATTTTATACTCTAAGCAGTGACCTTGCCTCAAGGGCAAAGTCTCTCTTGAAAGACCCCAAAAGAGGTGTCTCTTGTCTGTTTAGACACAAGGGACTAAGAGTTGCTGCTGTGCTTTGCAGCTGTGGCAAAGGGAGACACCAACTTTTATTGCTTTATTCTTTTTCCGAGTGCACTTTTGAAATCAGTGACCCTCTCTGAGCCATCCTGGTTTCCCCTGAATTCACTCAGTTATTGTGGCTGTCAGAAGAGGGGGAGCTCTCATTCCTGTTGGCAGGAATTCCTCCTGCTGGAAATACTGGGCCAAAGGGATTTCCTGGGTGTACGTGAGGACTGGATTTGGCAGGGAGGGGTGGAAATGTACGATATCCAGTCTGAATGTAATGTATATTATAAATCATGTTAGTACACTCAGCTGTTGAACACACAGCGTTCGCATGTACGTGCAGAGCGTTTCTTTGGACAGTTGCCTGGCTGGCACAGGACGTGGGGAGAGGGGACCAGAGGAGTCTGGTTTCTTTTTCTGTGTCTAGGATTGGTGTTGGGACCTCTTGGTGGGCACCTTTGCCTCTCAGGTGCACCACAGGCACCTCCTGGCAGGCCCATGAGGCCTCTTGTTAGCAGAAGTTGGATCAGACCTGTGGTATTCTCGCATGGGAGAGATGCACTTTGAGGCTTTTAACTGCAATATAAATAATCACTGGATTAGTGCAATGAAAAGGAAGTCAGAGCTCCTTGTTGTGTGCAGTGTGTCATAACCTCAGTGTTGATTACTAAACCTGGAGGCTTTGTTAAGTTTTAAGGTGATACCTTCGCTTTCACTGTCTTCTTTTTGTGCCAGAAAAGGAGTGGAAAAAGCATAAAAGGACCTTAAAAGCTCTGGGTTGGGAGCAGAGGACGGCTGTCTTGGGGCAGAACTGGCTTCCAAAGGTGCTCTTGCCAGCCCTGGTGTAAAGCCTGGACTTGGTGCAAGGAAGGCAGGGATTTAGTGCTCTGACCTGGAGCTTATGGAGTTATTGAGAGAAGGTCTTTGCCTTCCTTATGTTACTTATTTCAGGGATGGAGGAAACAGTCCATTCCTGACTTGACCTCTGAACCCCAACCCATGGCTGGCAGGGAGAGCAGTGCTTATCATGTGGCCCATAATGTAGCCAAGAAGAGGTATTTGGTCCCCAAAGACTGTGTGTGGCTTTGCAGGTCCTCCCTTCGACATCAGCTCCCTTAGTGTTGTCTGCCAGAGAGACACAGGGAGGTGGTCTCCTGTTTGCAGTCTCACCTCTGTGCTCCACTAAGGCAGTAAATGCCATTTGATAACAGTGCAATCCTGGCAATGGGAAAGGTGATTTTGAAGGGATTTTTTTTATTTGTCCTCATGTGAGCTGAGCATCTCGTAAGGCACATGTGTTTGTGCTTCCAGCTGGAGTGGGGCTGTACCTGGAGGGAAAGGGAGAAGAGATGGCAAAGGTGTTTGATAAGACCTCACCCCCTTTGTACATGTACAGTGCACACTGTTTCTAAATACTCAGTGATATCAAAAATGAATATGATGAAGTTCTTTAATCTGTATTGTACAGACTGAAAACAACCATAATAATTTCCTCCCAGTGTAAATAGCGATTGCAGTGGAACGGTCTGGGCTCAGAGTGAGTTGATAGACAAGGTTTGGATACCAAACTGATGGGCATTTCTGCTCTCCTCTGTGCACAGGTTGGCTACATCCAGCTTGGAGCAGAGCACATGCTGATACAGCCCGTGAATTCATCTGAGACCTCGTTCAGTGGGAAGGAACATTTCATCCGGCGGAGACGATCCACGAATTCCGGCCATCCCGGGAGGCCACACGTTCCCGACGAGCACTGCAGGGTTGTAGCAGGTGAGCTCAAAGTGGCTCAAGAGAACATCCCTGCCTGTATCTCTAAGGTTTTGTATCCCAGTTCTTGTGTTTAACCAGGCCTGTCCTTGCTCATAAGTTGTGTCCCGCCTGGCACTGCTGTTGGCAAATCCCGTAGCCAGGACTTTAATTTTCTCCTGTGTGGAGTTGAGCTCTTAATAGTTCAGCAGGTTTATCTTTCTCAGGGGTTCAGACTAAGCCAATCTTCTCTCTTTATTCTCTGAGTATGACATCTTGGTTCTGGTTAGAGTTACAGATCCCCTTTGTCTCTTTTTAGAGAAAACCCCAGAATTCAGCACCACTCTGATTTCCCAGCCAAGTTCCATAGGTGCTGCAGCTCTGTGGTCATAGAAAATGCATTGCAGAATTCTTACACTGTAAAATAAGACAGACTTTAGGTAAAAGCTGAATTGAACCAAAATGAGGGCAGGAAATCACCCTCATCCTTTTGCCATTGAACCTTTTGACCTTCTGTGTAGGGGCAGAGTGCTGCCTGTCCTTGGCAGAGCTGAAATTCCCTCCCTGGGAAGAAGGACTAAAGGAAGGAAACTGGGGAGACATTGGGTAATAAATTATAGAAAATCACAAAGGGGAAGAGGAGTTGAGTGAGTACAAAGATACTAAAAGGAGACACTGCAAAAAAGTATTTCCAGTAGCACCTAGTGCTTCCTGAAGGATTCTGAGGACCCACTGCTCTTTCCTGCTTTGTCCAAAGGGAATGTCCTCCTCAGGTGATGCCAGAGGTGACCATCAGAGCCTGGGGGACCTCATGGCATGGGCTGGGTAGGCATTTGGTCTGGCATGGTGTGACTGCACCTAAATCTGTGTCAGCAGAATTAATTACGTATCTGTCAGGTTCCTGATCCATGGAACTGGGATTTCCTGTTGCAAGGAAAGTTGCTGAAGTCCTTCATGTTTTTTGGGCTGAGGGCACACGTGCACACATGTACACACGTGTTCATACATGCAAACACTACAGCCACATCTCAGGTCATGGAAAGGCCACATGGGCTGAGTGTGTGTTGGAGTTCTGGGGCAGAGGGAGGTTGATAGTCTGATATAAAATTTATTTAAGGCTATTCATCTTGTTCTGTGATGGATTTTTTCCAACCTGAGGCTAGTTGAGGGGCTAAGCAAGGACTTGGATCTGGGGAGAGCAGGGGCTTCTGACCCTTGGGTGAGACCAGGACAGCTTTAGTCCCTCCCCCAGCACTAGGTGAGCAAAATCTGGGACTGTGTCATTCCCTGCCCTGCCCTGGATCACACAGCAGTTTGCAAACCAGTTGGGAACAGAATTCCTACCCCTTGGGTGCCGTTGGCTGTGCTAAAAAGGGAGCAAAGCCCCTGTCGTGCACCACGGGCTGTGCTGCTCCTGCAAACAGCCCCTGCCCCGAGGAGCCCTGGCATAAAATAATGCAATTGCTCAGGGGCTCTGCCACTTAAAGGCAGACCCTGAATGTTTTCCATTGTTGCTGGAGAGAAATGTAAGTCATGGCCGTTAATAGGCTTAGCACGTTAACGACCTAATTGACTCCTGTCTGGTTTGGATTAACTTTCGTGCACAAGGAGTTTAGAAACAAAAAAAATTAATCCTGTCTGACAGACAAAAGGCCCATTCCTAATGAAATTGTGTGGAAGTGACGACCTAGGGGGTGCTTCCAGGGTTTCTCCTGGGAAAAGGTCTCTTTGCTGTGGCACTCACCAACATGGGCTGAGTGAGGGACTGATCAGATTTGCACCACAGGTTGTTTTCCACTTGTAATTTGGCTCAGCCAGGCTAAAGCTTGGCAGGAAAGGATGGAGGTTGTAAATACATGGGGAATATTCCTATGCTGGACATTTTAGATACAAATCCTATGCTGTGGAACAACGTAATAAAATACATGTCTGTGTAAATACAGTATAAACTGAGTATTTTTCTAAGGCACAGAACTGCCATGGTTGGGCATTTTCCAGTCCTTTGCTGCTGTTCTTCTGTTTTCTGAACATGCAAGAATCACCTCAGTTCATATTTTCTTCTTAAAATCTTGTAATTCAGTGGTAACTGGCATAATCTGGGGTTATTTGGGAGTCAGATGAAATACAAAGAATCAGATGCTGAATTTTTGATGTTAATTAGTGATCATGTCATAAAAATTTTAACAGGGCTAAATTGCTCAATGGCAAATTTCCCGTGATGTATGACCTTAATTATTAGTAAAACAAAGATGGTTGGTGATGTAATGACTTGTGTGAACATTTGGAGGAGGAGGAGGAGGAGGAAAACACTTTAAGAAAGCAAAATTACCTTGATCAAGAAGTGCTACTGAGCTTGTGTTCCACCCAGAAATGTGGTGTTTTCCCTGGAAGCTGAGCTGAGCAGTTCCCTGGGGCAGGGCAAGGTTTGATAAGTGGTGGTTGAAATCTCTAAAACAACTCCTTCAGTCTAAGTGGCGTAACATGTCCTACAGCACTCAGAATTATTTTTAGAGCTGCAGAAGGACTTTGTGGGAGCCAAATTTCTCCTGGAATAATCTGTGTAAGAGGATTAATCTGGCTGTAGTCAGGAATGGGAAAGTACTTAAGGTTTTGCATGACTGGATCCTTGAGATTTGAGTCTGAAAGTGTCCACTAATGGGTTAAAAAAAAAAAATAAATCCCAGGGCCGATGTTTTAATTCCTTTGTTTAAATTCCAAAGGGCTCCAGCGGCAGAGGAGGGATCCCATCACCACGGGCCAGGTGCTATTGTCAGTCATATGATATGTGTATTATTTTTATCACCTGTCATCCAGCAAGAGAAGGAGTTCAAGTCACAATGCACATTTCTTCCCAGCCATGAACATGAGCCCCTGTGAGGCAAACAGAAAACCCATTAAAAGGTTTCCAGGTGCGCAGGCAGCGAGGGGGAAGGAAGGAAAGGTTGGGTTTCACTTGCTCTGAAGCTTGGAGACGTGAGGAACATGGGAAATAGCTTCACACCAGTGATGTGAGACACTTCTCATCTCTAGACACTGGGCTGCATCTGGGGTGCAAACCTGCCATCACACCCTGCCCTGATTTTAAGACCAAATTTGACAACTTTCCTGTCAAAGGTCCCTGAGAAGGGGTCTCTCTGTGGGGAGAGCAGAGCCACAGGGAGTTGTGTTTGTAGGTTTTGGTACATATGAGTAAGATTTTCTTTACAGATGAGCCAGGCAGGACAGAAGGATCTCTTCTAATGCATCATTTGTAATTTTTTGCAGTGCCCAACCCCCTGTAGCTCAGAATGGGGGTAGAAACCCCCTGAGATTGGGGCTTCTTTCACTGCCCTGTCTCTCTGTGATCTTGTATCATATACACTAAAACTGTTGTTAAAATATGTGACAATATCCACCAGAACCTCAGCTGCAATAAATAGATATAGCTATGTTAATTATCATGGAGCAACAGTAATTTAACTGTTGACTGAGATTTGGACACATATTTTGCCTATTTTCTGTGCCATCAAAGATGGGGAAAAAAATTTCATTTTTTTCTTGATTTTGAGAAAATACCAATGTTAAAGACAGAGTCAAACCATCTTGTGAAAGCACAGGAATCTCCTCTAACTGTGTCATAAAACTTTCTGTTTCTTTGGGAAAAGTAAGTTCTGTTATAACTTTTCCAAAGGTCTCCGGTGATGTATTAAAGTCTCCTTACATAGAAGGGATTTGATATAAAATACAGTCCAGGAGCATGAGAGAGAGCAGCTTGTCTTTGGAGGGAAGGTTGTTATTTCATGTTTATGATACAGACCTCATAAATTACTCTTAAATGTGGGTTTGCTTTAAACCCTTATGTCAGTTTAAATGAACCAGTTTTCCTTTCATGCAAAGGTGCTGCACATTCAGTGAAACAACAGGAAGATCAGTTTTTTAATTCACAAACTAATGCATTGCTTCTGTGTATAGTCGCTTTTCAACCTGTTTTTAACAATTTATCAAAGCTGGTAATAATTTAAATAAGTGCTGGTGTGCAGGTATCAAATGTAGGGAAGGCTTTCCCTGAACAGGTATAAATCCTAAACACATGTTGCATTTCCCCATCCTTAATCATTGTCTCTTAGCTGTGTTTTCTCTGCAGGTTTGACTTGGCCTGAAATACCAGTTGTTATGGCCAAAAACACGTGCACTAAAAATAGAGATGTAATGCAACCTGTATTAGTCCATATTAGGAAGCAGCTGTTGAAGAATTAAAGCAGGATTTCAACAATGGGCTCTCCAGAAGATGTAATGTGATTAAGTGTTTGCAAGCACAGAAGGATTCCCTGTGTCAGAAATTCAGCTCTTTACCCATAGGAGTGTGTCTCACTTGAGTGGATAAATCCCTTGGTTTTTCCAGGTCCTTCCCTGGAGTTCCAAATGTGGAGTCTGGTTTTTCCCTGTGAGCCTGTGATTGTTTCCTTATGGCTGATAACCAGCAGCCTTTTGGGGCAGTCTGAAGTCAGAAGTGTCCTTTTCCATCACATATGGCAAGTGAGGGTTTATTGCTGGTCTGGATTTGTTCTGGGTGGAGCCCTCAGTGAGGACACTGTGGATAATGTGGAGCAGGAGGGGCTCCAGGTTCTTCTTCCTCTACTGTCAAGGTGCAAAGAGACACAGGAAGAGGATGTGTAAATACACACAGTCAGTGGGTTTCTTTCCCTCCCAGAGCAGCTGTACAGCTCATTTGCTTGGTTCCCAGTAAACCTTAGTGTTGGTTTCCATTGGAATCCAGTGAAATCCAACCTGGAGGGCAGTGAAGAGCTCGGGATATTCATGGATATTTCAGTGGTCATTCTGGCTGGAAATGCAGGCAGGTGACTCCAAGGAGACTAAGCTATATTGCTCACCTTTTAGCTGTCTTTGTTTCTTCCATATTACCATTATCCCCAGCTCAAGCCCTGCTCTCTGAGCCTGCAAAAATTTGTCTTATTTATCTGCCACGAGGGAGTCCTTGTTTCTCCAACAAGGAAAGTATCCTTTTAATAGGAGAGGAGTGCTCATAGTTCAGGACCTGGAGCATCTTTGTCACCAGGAATCTTTGAAATCCTGGTGACAAACTGAACCAGTGAGGAGATAGAGATCATGGTGCTTATCCTGTGCTGTCCCACAGACCTGCCATTGAAGACAGATGTGTTGTTTTGATGACTGAGCGTGTTTTGCAGAAGAATAAGGTTTTAAGTGATGTGTCCAAGCCACAGACTAACTTGGATAACAAACCTTGCAGTAAAATCTCTGTGGTGTTTTGAGATGCAGCAGAGTTCATGACTTCTGTCTCAAATTCTTGTTTGCTGCTGTGCCAGAGAAATAGTCATGAACTTGTGATTTGTTATGAAAGTGACTGTTTGGGAAAAAAAAACACAAACCCACAAACAAAAAAAAACCCAAAGCCAAACAAAACCATTTTTGGAAGGTGAATTAGGGGAGTAATGGCTCATTCTGCTGTGGAATAATTTCTCCTAGCAGTTGAGGCCTGATTTTGTCTGCCATTGCAGTCAGAGGGAAATTGGAGGTGCAGTTTTGTAGGACAGGGCATTAAAAATGAGAGGTCATCCCTCTCAGTCTGTGATCAGCTGTGGTTTCAGTGAGCAGCCATTTGTAATTCCTGAACTTCAGGCTGCCCCTTTGGCACCAGCTGGCTGTGGTAAACCTGAAATTCCAGGCTTTTGGTGGAGGTATAATAGGCCAGGGCACAGGGACAATTCTTGTACTGCATCCTGGCAGAGGGAAAGGGGGCTCCATGTTTCCATGTCTGGCATTGATGGCCTTGTGAGAGGTGTTTCTATCCTACTACTGGTACCAGGGAAATTTTGTGGCATCCTGTCCCTCTGATAATTCAGCAAACTTGACATATGGTTTTAGGTTAAGCAGTAAGCATATACCCCAAGAACTTCCTTTCTTTAATTTCTAGGCTTGGTTTGTGTGCAGGATCTGCTTCGTTTTCCTTTGGAGAGGTGATGATTTTTACTTTTAGGTGAAACTAATAAAACCTGCCTGATGTGAGTACCAGGGAAAGTTTCTGTAGAAACTCCTGGGGCTTGGGGAGAACTAATTTTAGCTGTTTGCTCCACTTCTCTCCTGCTTTTTATGCTGCTGAAGTAACAATATACAATCAAACAGAGCTTAGCCCTCCATCAGGGGTGTATAGAGATGTTAAAGGGGTCATGGGAAGAGGGAACTCAGCAAAGGGCTACGGAGGAAGAACTGGAGAAGATTTTTAAGGCAGCAGCAGAAAAGAGCTTCTAGAGAGAAATCTTGCAGAAAGGACTCTGCAATTTTACTTTTATTTGTGGCTTTTGTTGAACTGCATCCAGGAGCTGTCAGTGGGTTTAACTAGAATGAGGCAGCTGAAATTACGAAGGGAAAGATTAGGGAGGGAAAAAAAGTGGAAAGGCTGTAGGAGAAGAGGTTGCTTTTCAGATGAGTCTGGGAAATACTGTTGGAAGGGAGGTAGGAGGAACAGGAAAGGACTCTGCAGTTACAGCAAGAATCTGCCAAAAGCCAGACAGTGCTAGACAGTGCTTTTGGTGTGTAATAGGAAAAGGTCATTTGGGGCGGTTGCTTTGGAATTGTACATCTGTTGAGTTGCCATAAAAAGCACTAAACATAAGGAGTTTTCTACAGAGGCCTCAGAAGAGCTCTGTTGTGCTCCTGATCACAGTAGGGACTATGGTTCTTTCCATTCTGAGGAAGATTTCAAGGCTGCTGGGCTGCAGAACGTGATGTGATCGTGTTGCTTTGCAGGTGATGAGCCAAGGTTAGGTAAGAACCTGTAAATAAAAGCCAGCAAATGAACTTTGCAATGTTACAGCCATTTTACACTGAGGATCTGGAGGTGTATTGCCCTTCTCTCTTCACCCACCAGGCCTGAATTTTGTGGAATTTTTGGGCAGGTGGGCTGTGTAACACACTGTCAAGGTGACTGGCAAAAGAGTCATGTCCCTTGTGCCCAGTCACCTGCAGCATAGACGTGCTGTGCTGGAGATTGACTGTTTCAGCTCATATTTCATGTGAAATTCTCTGACCTCTTAAGCAGGGAACACCTGACTCCTAAAATAGTGCTCACTTTGATTCTGTGTGCTCCCCACAATGTAAACTCCTCTGACAGGCTCCTGCCCGTGGTTTATGGCCTCTTATGCCTTCACACTAACACTTAACATCTGCACCACAAAATTTGTAACATCAGTTTGTTCAAGTGAAGAATCCACCAAGCATTTAATCCCTGTTTTAATGGCCGATGTTTATTTTAGTTTGGGGTTTCATGTACTCATGGAGGGATTCTCTGCCCACGGTCCATAAATCTGGCAGGGCAGGAGTGAGACTTCTCTGTGCTGACTTGTTTCTGAAGTGAGGCTCTAGAGATGGGGTTTTTTTGGATACCTCCATAAAGTCGACTCACCTCAGGTATGAGCTGCAGATGCATTTAATGAGGATTTTTACTGTTGGTTTTGGATCTTTTTCTCCTCTTCACCAAATGTCTGTGGTGTGGGATGTGTGTATTTTCTTTCCTTGTGAGGGTTCATCCATGCAAATGGCTTGTTTTCTCCGTGTGCTTGATTATGCTGGAAAACTGTTGGCATGTGTGGTGGGCAGGAAGGTGCAAAGAGAGACCACTGTGCAAGTGGCCCTCAGCAAGGGCAGAAAGGATAAAGAAAAGTTAGCAAAGTTACCCTATGGAGGAGCTACAAATTAAAGAGGAAAAGGGAAAAGAAAGGGACACACACTCACTCCTCTGTTCAAGTAGTTGGTGTTGCTGTGCTTTCCCTGTCCTGGAAGTACCTCAGTGACCACCTGAGCTCTCTGTGGGCTCCCTGGAGCCCTTGTTGCCTGGTTGAGGTGCAGGTGAGCTTACACTGGGACAGTTGAGGGTGAGGGTCAGAGTGAGAGCCCACATTCTCTCTGTCAGGTCGCTCTGGCTGTGCCCCTGCAGCCTGTGGGGTGCTGGTTTTCCACACACAGCCTCTAATCCCCTCTGCTCCCTGGAAAGCTGCCAGTCCACAGCTTCAAGCAGAACTCATGGAGCAACGGGGGCCAGGGGCTTTGAGTGAACCAAGACTACCCAGCAGCCTGCCAGGAGTCCCTTCAGGCTGCTGCTCTCCAGAAGTCACACCTTGCAGAGTTTTGTGCAGCTGCCTTCTGCAAGGAGGTGCTGAGTTGGATTGGCAAAGCTGTGCCAATTCCTTCATCTACCTCTGGAGGAGGAACCATGCCAGCAATCCCATGGCAAATGACCATGGCATGACCTCTTCTCCCCGGAGGGCAAGCTACAGTCAAGCATAATGGGCTCCTCCTCTGACACAAGTGTCTTCTATTCCACCAAAAAGGAGATTTTTAAGTGAAAACACAGAGTACTCCCATTTTTTCTTCCACTTAAGCCTTTTTACACAGCTCATTCAGTGCCAAGCCCAGACTTAGTTGAGTCTAGGCTTAGCCCCCCCCATAAGAGCAACTTCTCTGTAGGTAGGGGGTTTACACCAGCTGTAAGCTTTACATTTCCTGGGGAATTACCAAAATAAGAATTTGATGGGGAGGTGCTGCTCTTTCCAGGAAGGTTCTAATTTCTAGCAGCAAAACCCAAAAGGTCAATGTTTTTACTGGAGTAATTTACCTTCTATTCCTTTTTCTCTGCTTTCTCCCCTGGTATTTAAAAAACAACCTTGCAGACCTGTAGGTAAAGATGTGCAGCTGTGCAGAGGGAGGGATGGGTGATGAAAGGAGTGAAGTGAATAAACACAAACACAGGAGCTTTTCAATAAAAGTTTGGTGAAGTCCTCTCTGTGTCATAGTTGGCAAATAAAAGGTGCCTTCAGCTTTCCTGCTTTCTCACATAGTCAGTCTTTTTTATTTTATTGCCTTTCTGAAGCACTTAGAAGCATAGAAATCCCCTGCTCTGGGGCAGTTTTGTCATGATTGTGCATTTTTCTGTAGCTGTCCTGTGATCTCTGTGTAAAAAGGCCGTGAAACTTGGTGCTGGCACGTAGCTTCCATTATTTATGATCACCCCATGTTTTCTTTTTTTTTTTTTTTTGCTTGTCCATAGGCTCCTGTCTGTCTCTTTAGACCCAGGGGGATATTTCCAAACTCTGTTAAGAAAAAAAATCAAATCAAATTTCACGGTTGTTTTCTCGGTTTAAAATATGTACCAAGTGTTGACAGTCAATGCCTTGGGCAGAAAAGCACGTGCAGAGCTGTGCTGGATGGCTGGGAGACAACTCGGGAGAGGGAGGTGGGATGGACACGTGCAAATGTGCACCCTGACAAGACAGAAAATGTATGAATGAGTGAGGGCAGGGGTTTAGGGGGCTTCCAGCTGATGGGGTTTATCACCCTGAGCTCAGGAGGGTCACTCAGGGAAAACTGATCACCTGGGAAAGAAGGGAAATTAAAGCTGAGTTCTGTCAGGGAGCTGGTGAACAGGTGGTGGAAGATCAGGATGAGTGAGTGCTAACTCAGCTCTGCCTGCTGCAGAGTGGGGCTTGGCTCAGAGAGGGCCTCAGGTTAAGTCTAGAGAAAATTAAAAAGTGACTCTCTGCTCTGGGAAATGAGCAGCACGTGCTGTGTGACATAAGAGGTGTCTGATCATCCATTATGGTCCATCCCGTGTCACTTTTGCACTGACTGTTGTGTTTATGCTGTTTCAGGACTTGTGTGTTCCCTTTTCCATAAGAAAAAGAATCAGTGTTAGTACCAGTGTGAGCATCTTACCCATCATATATCACAGGCTGAGCAGTAAGCAGAGATAGTTTCAGTGAATCTTGGCAGATTTTTCTTATTGCAAAAATAAATTTGTTTTCATGACTTCATTTGCTTTTCTTTCATTTTTCAACTGAAAACACCAACACATTTTTTGTGACTGCAACAAAGTGAGCGGGTTCAGTTTCATATCTGAACTTAATTTCTCCTTTGTTCATGCCTCAGCTGCTTTGCACATCTGCCTCTGAGCTGTGAAACACATTTCACCTTTCAGCTTAGAAGACAAACTACTAATCCATCAGTCCCTCAGTTTGGAGGAAGGGAGGTTTAACTTCTGTGGTTTAATTTTTGTGTTAATGGTGGCTGATCCCTGCTTCGATTTCTAGTCCTTAAATTGAGTCCTTGTCACGGGTTCTTGTGACTGAAGTTCATAACTCAGCTGGTGTAGGGAGTCCCCTGGTTTTGGGTCACACACCCCAACAAATTGGGTCGTGAGCTCTACTCGTAGGTGGCCGTGACTGCAGCTGCTGGTGCTGCTGCTCAGGCCAACAGCAATAAATGAGCACAGAGAGCTTGAGAAGGTCTTATCTGACCTGACCTTCTGCACTCCTGAGTCTCAGCCAGAGACTTCTGCAGTTGGCCAATAACCTGTGTTCCAAAACAATCCCACTTAATTTAAAAACTGTGAGACTATCTTATGTTCTGTTACTCTGCTCTAGTAGTGCTGGTAGCAAGTAAAAATGCAGTGGATGGAAATACTGACTCCAGGAATATCTTACAACTTCCCTGGCTGTGGAGAAGCTGCAGGGTCTAGGGTGTACATTGCATCCCAAAGCATGGTTTCCTATCCTAAAGTTGTCTTCAACAGACTTTTCCTTAATTAGTACTTGCTCCGTTATAGTGGAATGTTACTCCTTTCACAAGCAGTTTTTCACATTTTTTGCAAGAGCATGGCTTCTTGGTTTGAATTACAGTTAAACTCTGGCTTTTTTGAACTTCTCTTTTCCCATCCTTTTCCTTATTTGCATGTCATCTGGTGGTCTCACACACTGCACACAGACGTGCAGAGGGGCTTGCAATGGAACCTCTTGGTTGCTCCTTTTGACCAGCAAAGAGCACTTTAATTAAAGTGTTCTTGCAGTCTGAACACGAGAATGTTTGTTGAAAGGGGTATAAATGTTTTATTATGATCTGCCAGCCTTAAGGAGTATTTTGACTTTTAGAAAAGAAGAGACAGAAGAAAATGAAATCAACCAGTGACTGGAGGGAGAGAAGGAATGCGATTCGCCTCACGAACGAGTACACGGTGGAGACTCTGGTGGTGGCAGATGCTGACATGGTCCAATACCACGGTGCAGAGGCTGCCCAGAGGTTCATCCTCACAGTCATGAATATGGTAAGTGGGCACTTTACTCTCAAAAGAACCAGCAAGAGCAAGCAGGTCGTATCCAGGGTTGGTTCAAGCTGCTTTACTTGACAGCAGAAATGGGGAACTGTTCTGACCTTGAGGTGCGAGCAAGGTTTTTGTGTGTTATGTGCCTCCTCTTCTCCATTTGTGCGATTCCTTGTATTTGCCGAAGGGCATCACAGTAAAAAACCTTTTTTTAAACTGGAATTGCAAGTTTTCAGTTAGAAAATAATTGTTCAGTAGTGGTGTTTTCTACCAGGTTTCTGGTACTGCTGTGGTTTGCCTTGGAAGAGAGTGACCAGGAGTGGATAGATGGTGGTACCTGACAAGATGTTTCTTGGGTTCCTAAAGATTTCCATGGCATACCTGTTTCATGAGAGAGATTTCTCTGTGGATCAGTGTCACAGACAGTCCAAGTGTTACTGAAGCCAGCAGTCATATTGATTTCCAGCAGAAAACCTGGCTTTATGTCCAGAACACTTTTTATCTCTCATTTTTATATAATGAAAATGGTGGCTTCAGTTGGAAAACTTATCATCAAACTGCCAGCTGATCCCATGCAACCTCTGGGGCTACATGAAGTGGTGCTGATCATACCTATGAGTAGTTGATGGAGTTGGGCTTTAGAAGCATTCTAGAAATTCTGCAGGGAATCTGTCAGGAGTGAGGAGAATGCTTGGAAATTGCAGGCTCCTGTGGAGTGGGGGTGTTAATTTGTTAGCTGTCCTTGTAGTGAAGCCTTCTGCTTCAGCTGATAAGGGAACACAAAGCCTCCCTCAGTGAATGCTCACTCAGCTGTTGGCAGTGCCTGTAAAGAGATAATGGCTAAATGGGATGTGGACATGGAAAACTCTGCTCAGAGACGGCAGGGGTCCTTCCAGAGGCATTTGCACAAGGAAGTCTTGGAGGAAGCTCCTATTCCTCTGCCCATGCTATTGTAATATCCAGGAACAGCTCATTCTCCTCCCTGTGTCTCTGTTGTTGTTCATGAGCAGCAAATTGGCTTGGGAAAAAATAACAGTTCTTAACAGTAATTGCCTGGTCCTGCTTCCCAGTGAAGAGCTGAGTGATGGATGCTCAGCAGAAACCAGCTCTGGAACAACAGCTTTTTAAGAGGTCTTGTATTGCTTTATCAAGCACTGGTGTGAGGGAGCTCTCCTGCAGTGAACTGCTTTGCTGATTAAGCAGGGAGTTTGTTTAACTAGTCTTTTCCATTCACAAGCTGCTTTGCTGTGTCCCTTCCTCTCCCTTTTATTTGCCTTCCACCGTGCTGTGACAATGGTCACTTAATGGGGCTTCATTGTGGCTCTGCAGTTATTTGGTTTGTAGGAAATGTCTCCTTGCAACAAATCCATGGATGTCACCATCATTTCAGGGTCTCCTTACCCACTCTCTTGTGTTTAAGGATGTGTTTGCTGGAGGCACAAGAGCCTTATTCTTCTCAAAGCCACAGTCTTCCAACTTTATACTGTTATATCAGGTTGGCAGTGAGCAGGCAGAACATAAGTTCAGCTCTGAACAAATTTGCTTCTCAAGTCACTTTTTGAACTAACAGAAATGCATATTCACATGTAACATGCCAAGGCTGAATTTCTTTCTTGTGTTGAGTGCTTGGGACCTTGGGAGGGGTGATGGAAGCTTTTTGTTTGCAGTGGCAATTCAAGGGTCCTCCTAAACTCTGTTCTGCACTAATTCATCAGGGAAATGCTAAAAATCTGCCACTGTGCTCCACAGGGACATGCCATTATGGCTGGGAGAGCTTTTCAGACGTGTCTAGTCATCTGTGATGATCTTTATGCCAATAGGGCAGTGATTTCAGCATAACCATTGGGAATCTCTGTGTTGTGTAGCTTTATCTACACAAAGATAAAGAGGAAGATTGTTAGGGATGAGTACACTGGTAGACCAAGCCTTAAAAGGTGGCTGTGAGTCCTGCTGTCTGTCCAGGCTGAGGTGCTGCAGAACATCTCAGCAACATCATCTCGCCAGGTGTGAACACACATGTGTGGAGAGGTGCTGATAGATGGGTTGGGTTCTCTAAACCCATTTATTACACAAATATTGAAGCTTAGTTTCCAATGGATTTAGCTGATGGACTTTTAAGCTTGGTTCTGATGCTGTAGTGTGAGCTCACCCCTTTATTGGACATTAGAGAGTGCACATGGAAGAGGACTCTTGGATGAGGAACACAGTTATGTGACATCTCCCAGGGTGCAAAGTCCAGCTGAAATGCTTCCCACTGTTAAGTCATTGCTCTCAGGGTCTCACTTATGTGAGTTTTTTCTCATGTCTGATAGGATTTGAATTTATGTTTCACCTTTTTAGCCTTCAGATTGGAATTTACGTTTCAGTTTTCCAGCCTTCAGAGGGGCAATGGAAGAGTCTCTCTCCTTTGTCACCTACATTCCCACACTCGTAGGAACATAATTTTTCAGGCCTCTGCTTCCCTGAGGACACTGGCTGTGAGTGATTGGCAAGACCAGAAGATACTGAGGAATAAGGAGAGGCAAACACATAGATGGCATTGTTGCATAAATCCTTTATTCTGAGGCTGTAAAACAAGTTAAAATCAAGGGGATTTTAATGTTCCATTTGCATAATGAAAGCTGATCTTCATCCCAGCAAAAGAAGCTGAGGAATAGTGCAGAAAAACGTTATTTCAGAGAGTGAGTTATGTGCTTTAGGTCGGTCTTGGCCAAGCTCTTGACTGGTTGGGATTTTTCCTGCCCTGCCTCCCTCTCAGCCTTTTGTGTTAGCTGGGGGACAGGATTTGCCCCATGATGCTAGGCAGTGCTTATTCAGCTATACTGCAGGATGGCAGGCTGCCTCTAAAAGAAACCAGAATGTTAATTTTGGCTTGGGTGCTTGTATTTAAGCAAATAGAACATTACTGGTCAGGGGTATATTAACTTAACTCCTCTCTGTAAGCCATTACGTTTACTGTCAAACCACAAAACAAGCATTAAGAGGTCTTATTAATGCATTTTATATTTATGGACATTTTAAATAAAGTGATCTGCCTTAAAGTATTTAATATCTATTTGTGTTACAAGAATTTCTGAAGGGGAAAAAAAGTCAGCATTACAAAATACGGGTTTATCGCTCCCTTGTTAAATGAGAATCTTAGGGGGGAAAAAACCCACCACCCTCCTCTAGAATAACAGGTAAAAAGCACAGCAAACCCATTTTGGAACCCAGAAATAACAGGTAGTACTTCATGTAGCAAATGCTGTGTTTTTAATGGTATTCTGTAGTTCTGACCGTGCCCCTGAACAGAGAATAGACTCACATTAGAAGTACTTGTTTTTTTGTGAATGTCACTGTAGAGGTGCAAATTCTTCCATTTACTGAACTAATATTTGAAGTTGTAAGACAGATTTTTCCAAGATCATGGAAGAATTTCCCTCCAGGGTACTCTGTGATGTGTGAGTAGGAACAAGCATGGCTCCAGGGATTTGAGTTGATTTTTTTTAAGTCACCACTGCTAAAAAAAAACCTTTTCTTGTTTCCTGGCAAGGTGTTTGGTTCAGCTCGATTTTCCAAACAGGAGATAAAGTTGTTGTCCAATGCCCCCATGGACATCTGCAGCCTTAGCAAGGCAATGAGTTTGTGGGCATGTGGAATGTAAGGACATTGTCAAGGAGAGATACTAGCAGAACTATAGAAATTCAAACCCAGCTACTTAAATAGAGCTGCTGATTTATTTTTCGAAGTTAAACTCCCTTGTTATTGAGCTTTTTCAGTGTTGCAGTGTTTACATTCCAGTTCTTGTCTCACCTGTGCATCCTTTGGCTTGAGAGCATCTCCTGTTCATGCCCTTCTGCAGTCACCAGTGTTTAGAACTTCTGTAAATTCCAAAACCAAGTGCCTTGGTGGTAAAAGATGCTTAAAAACATGCTTATTTTGCTCACCCATTCTGTTAGTCTACATCTGGCAGCTATAATTTCTCATTGCTTTTCATCCATGTGGAGCTGTTTGGATGGATGTTCTTTCTTGCAGGAGTTTTATGCTTTTATTTCCTCTTGTGTCTTCTTCTCGTCTGAAAGAAAAAAGATTCTGTGTCCTCACAGAGAAACTGCACTGGCCTCTTCTTGGCTGATCTTCATGGTTTAGGCTTTGAGCTTTCTGGAAAAAACTGATTCAAATGATTCTGGAGCATATGATAGATGAGGATGAGACCCTTTGGAAGGCTCTGTCCATGGCTGGAGTGTTTTTAATAATGAGGAGTGACTGGTTTCAGCCAGTACCTGAACTTTGTGAATGTTGGCTCCTCACAGTTGTGCAGAGCTGACTTTGCAAACCAAGTCCCACCCAGACTGACCCTCTGAGCATTTAGGGACAGAGATGTCTGAATTTCCAAGACCACAACATAGTAATTCAACAGCTGCTTTCTACGGGTTTAAAAACATAAAAAAAAAAAAGAGTTGGGTTGGGTTTTTTTTCTGCCCTAAGTGCATTTTTTGGGGTTTTGGAATAAATTACAAGTGTGGCTTGGTTTTGAGCTTGCCTTTTTCTCAGAGAATCCAACATGGAGGGGTAAGTTACTGCAGTGAGTGTTAGTTCTCCTGCAGCTGTTTCTAAGCCATGAGATTAGTGTGGAAGCTCTTTGCAGCAGCAAGCAGGAACTTGAAGTTAGTGATCTTTTGGATGTCATTAAGAGGGAAAATTCTTATGTTGTTCTTTAGCAGTGATACTGTTTTACTCTCTGAAGCCTGATTTTACACTCTATGGATTGTTTTTCATTTTGGATTTCCCCTGTGAGGGTATTTTTATGTTAAAGAAGCGGATAAAATCATTTTTATCATGCACACATTGATGGATTTATATCTGTGCTCTTGGGGGCTGGCACATTGAGGCTCCAGAGCTGCCACTGATAATCAGCTCCCTTACCCTGATCTGGAATTTTCATGATGGGAACAGGGACATAAGGGAAAAGGATATAAGTGTTTGATCACTGTCTACAGATTTCTCGCTCCAGCAGCCCCAGGAGAAAGAGTTATGTCAACTGTATCTTATAAAGAGCCATGAATATGTTCTTTTTCATAATGTTTAAAGGAGTAATTTGAAAGCTTGGCTTTAGGTGGGTGTTAGAAATCCTATAGCACTTTTCAAAACAAGTGAAAGACAACCTCAGTAACCTGACTAATGCTCCTACTGTCCAAACCTTGTCCAGCAGCCAAGGCAATGGGAAGGCTCTTGCTTGAGTGCAATGCTTAGGGAAGAAAAAGAAAAAAGTCAATTTACCCTCAGGGTTGCTGTTCTGAACTCCAGAACATCTGAAACCCACACGTCTCCCTCCCCCCGTCCACCTGCAGAGGAAGCTCTTGAGAATTATAAAAAAATTAAAATGTTGTAGTTTAGTTCCTCTCTCAGCCCAATTCCTTATGTCTGGGTTGTGCTTTATGCGTGCTGGGGCAGGCCTGGACAGCTTATGGCAAAACTGCATTTATTTTGCCCCATCCACGTCAAAGTTGTAAGGAGGAAAAAAAGCAGGAGGAATGCAAACAGGGCAGGATGGTCCAGGCTTCAAGCTCTCCTCTTTTCTCTAGAGCATTCTGTTCAGTAAAGCTCTGTCAGAGAAGTGCAGATGAAGGAGGGAGATGTCAGAAACCAGCTTTATTTTTTTTCGCTTTATTTTTTTTTGTTTTTCTGCACTTTGCCTTCCATTTTTTTCTGTCTGTTTGGATAATTTTTACCATCTCTCTCTCTGTTTTCAAAGCTCACTCTACTTTTGATGACTCCTCACAGAGAAGTCAGTACAGCAAGAAGTTAATCTGCAGCAGGGCAACCACAACACTTCAGTCACATTGGCCACTTTTCCCATCCCTTCCCTTCAGCCTAGTGATCAAGAAACTCCATTTGTCTTCCAGCCAAGCTGCTTTCTGCCACTGTGGTGATGTCCTAAACCAGCAACCTTTGTATTTTGTTCCATGGCAGTTGTGTTAGCAGGTTTCATGAAACCGAACTCCTGATCCCAGCTGCCTTATATTATTAGAAGTTTCTAAAATACCCCAAATATTTTTATTTTTCCCCTGCTGCAAGTGGTCACAGCAGCCTCAAGGGTGTGATGCAATTGCAGGCTTGAGGAAGGGTGGCCCATGGTATTGGGAGTGGGAAGGGAGGTGTCTGTGAGTCAGTGTCTCTGTTAATGCACGTTGTCCGTGCAGCAGGAAATCTTGAGAACATCTGCAGTGGGAAATCCCATTCCTAATCCCCTGGTACCAGTTATCCCAGCCACCTCTCTTGGCATGGTTAGCTCACAGGGTGATGAGGGACACTTGGGACGTGGTGTCTGAACAGCTTGGACACGCCAAGTCTGCGGGTGATGGTTTCCTTGTTGGCTGGGTGAGTAAGGCAAGAAGGTTGTTGCTGCCATGATGGAATCCCAATTCTGAGCAGGAAAGACTTTTGTATTTGAGTTCTTTTATTTTAAAGGCAGCTGGATTCTGTGATAGTGCTTCCTTTGGGCACAGCCTACCTGGCGCGGCCTGGTTTTACGCCGGCTGTGTCCCGCCAAAATGACTGTGAACAACCTGTGCTGAATCAGGCTCTTATTTTTTTTATCAAGTAATTTAAAAGCCTGTTTTCTCACTGGGGTTCCTTCCACCTGTGATTTGAGTGTGGGTTTCCATCGGAAAGGACAGTGTATGGGGCTCGGCTGGCAGGGGGGTTGAGGGGCTGCTCTGAGGGGAGACCCAGTTCCCGCCCTCACTGCCCCTCAAGAGAGCCGGTGGTGCCGCCGTGAAAACATACTGAAAAAAGGGCAAAAAAACCCTATGTAGTGAAAAAAAGTGAGGGGAAAAGTGTGAGGAAAAATCTGTGTGAGCACCCAGGTCAGAGCAGGAGGATGAGGAGCTCCAGGTGCTGGAGCAGAGTTGCCCTGCAGCCTGTGTGGGGAACCGTGGTGGGGCAGGTGGCTGTTCCCTGAGGAATATTGTGACCTGAGGAGAGGAGCCTGCACTGGAACAGGTTCTCCTGACAGAAATTGCAGCCCATGGAGGGGATTTATACTGCAAAGTAGGAGGAGGAAGGAGCAGCAGAGAGGAGCTGTTATGAAGCCACCACAGCCGCCATTCCACGTGCCCCGCATGGCTGCAGGTGAGGGAGAAGGAGTCAGGAATGGAGGAGGGAGGTCGAGCCTCAGAAAAGCCATAGGATGCAGTGAGTTGTTCTAATTCATCTTTCTTTCTCTTTATACAAATTATTTTAGTTGGCAAATTCAGTTTTCACCAAGTCAAGTTTGTGTTGCCTGTGATGGTAATTGTTAAGTGATCTCCCTCTGGAGGGAAAGGTTAATGTTCGGTCTAGGCAACACAAACTGTCATCAATCTGGGGCTTCTTTGGGCTTCATTTAAGAAAATAAGCAAACAGAGCTTGAATAAACAAACAAAGTGAAGACTCTTTTGCATGCCTGGTGTCCTTTTGGTTTAGTATCCACTTGTTGCTGCTGCTTGGTAGGTTGAGCTCTTCTGAGATCGCTGATGGATGCAAATACAAGTGCAGTCAAAGTTATCCTTGGGACAGAGAGCACAACAGAAAAGGAAGAAGGGCTGACAGCCTTCGAGATGACATCCTAAACTCTCCAGCAGCTGGTTTTGCCATGGAAATCTACCTTTTGAAATCAGTGGTGTTTGGATGGTCTATGCTAGGTCTGGAGGCAGACAGCTTGTCTGCTCTGATGGGAAGACAAGCACCATTAGGCTTAGTGATAAGAACGTTTGCTGTACTTACCCTCATTTCGTGAGTGGAAACTTTCTGGGAGGGTCAGAGCTAGAGCAGGTTGGGCAAACCAAAGGCATCCATCCCAGGCAAATGTTTGTCAGGCTCTGTAGTGGTACAGGAGCGATTTCAACCTGATGCCCCATTGACCCTCCCAGCTGAACGTCCAGGTCTCCATTTACACAGGGGTCATCTGTCAGAGCCCTTCCCTGCAAGTGTCAAGTTTATCCCCCCCCGGTCTGTAGTGAGAGGCCTGAGCTGCTCTACCAACATACCCCCGAGCTAAGCAAATAGTACCAGCACTTGTGTGCATTTGTACACCAGCCCCAGGGAAGATAAATGGCTCATTGTGCTCATACTGAAGGTCAGTGGGTCAAACACTGAGTACCTCTGTCTTGCAGTCTGTGCCTAAATTGTAGGAAACATTTACGTGTGTGCTTTAAATCCAACCCCAAACACTAAAGAGCTTAAGAACACTCTTACATTGAGCACATTCCTGAGTATTTGCACAAATAGGAAAAATACCAAGCGTTGAAAACATAATATCCAAGATGTGTTCATGTCTTGGGTTCGTTGTAGGAAGTTAGCTGGGCCTCTGTGATATTTGTAGCCAAATGAGTAAGGAATACAGCTTACCTGGGGCCAAATCCTGCCTCCCATTTGTCAAGAGTCTCTCTTCAGTGGTCTTGATTTTATTTTTTTGACTAAATAGCGAATGCAATATTCATCCAGTGATTTTTATGTGGTATTTTACACCTTTTTAAAATAAACCCCTCCCTCACATTTTTTATGTAGTCTAGTTAAAACATTTGTACGTGGAGAAATGGGGGGAGTAAAATTCTGGCATCAATTGAAATCTTATATTCTAACCTCTGAAAATGAGGTGAAGTATCTGAGCTGGAATGCAAAATCTGGAGAAAGTAGTAAGGTAGTTTCCGGTGCTATTTTTGTATTTCCTGAGGCTTGTGTCATCATGTGCTGCCTTATTACTATTCTCTCATATAAGATATGAAAATAACAGAGGGAAATTGCTTTTCCATTCTATTTCCTGAAGTCTAAAACACACCATTAGTTCATCTTGCATTGAGATATCTCTGATATTTAAATGCCGAAGGTCCATGTTGGTTGGATGCTTCATAACGTATGTCCATGTTCCTGAGACTTTGTTTCATAGAGTTCCTTTGGAATATTTTTCTCCTCTTCATTATTTTTTATCTTGTCTATTCCAGTTAAAAGTTGAGGTTCTTTTTTTTTTTTTCAGCAACTGGCCTTGTGTATTTTTTTGTTTATTTTTAATGTTTTTTATCCTTGAATGCTGAATCTTGCTCAGGTTAGTCTGTGACCAATTGGTCAGGTGGGGAAGCCCAGTGCAAGGAGGTAGGAGCAAACCTACTCTGGTTTTGCAAGTGTTGTGGCTACCCTGTGGTATGTGGAACTATTAGAGCTGGTAACACTGTAGCTCTTAAAAATTCTTTGTTTCACTGAATGTAGTAGCACAACTCATTTGGGGTTTTTCTGTGTCAGTTTTTCAGGACAAATGTCTAACTTTAGTCGCAATTAGTTTCTTCAGTTATTATAGGTATCGTTGCTGATATGCTGTGGATGTTTTCTTTGCATTTTGACAGGTGTACAACATGTTTCAGCATCAAAGCCTTGGAATTAAAGTCAACATTCGAGTGACCAAACTCGTCCTGCTCCACAACCGCCCTGTGAGTTCCAACTCATTTTTGCCCTGCTGCTGCAGTTGTTCTGTGGTGTCTCCCAGAGCAGGGTGGGAGGGGGCAGTGGGGTCTGTCTGGCCACAGGATCACAAATTGTGAGGGTACCTGTCACACTTCACCAGGCAGCACTAAAGGTGGGAAGTGTAGGGGGCTGGGGGAGTGAAAGAAACTACAATCCTTTTATTTATCCTCGCTGGTAAGTCTTTGTTTGCTTATAGTTGTAAACCAGTCTCTGGAGTTAACTCTTACAGAGATTAAAAATGACATGGCTCTGGTATCAAATGTATAAATTCCAGACTCAGGAGGCTTTTGAATGTAGAGCTGTGCTAGAAACTTGTGACTGCTGAGCTGGTGGAGTTTGGTCTGTAGATCAACTGGCAGAAGTCAGTGTGAAGTCCACAGTCCTGAGTTCACCTGCTCAGATGAAGCTGGTTTCACACTTTTCACTCTGTCACATCTATTCTTTGAGCCTGTGATTTTTCATCAGAGATCTGATGCTTTATGTAAAGACTGTGGTTGATAATTGTTCTCTTGTACCTTTTTTTTCCCCCCAAAAAGGCAAAGTTGTCTATTGGGCATCATGGAGAGAGATCTCTGGAGAGCTTCTGTCAGTGGCAGAATGAAGAATATGGTGGAGCAAAATACCTTGGTAACAACCAGGTTCCTGGTGCAAGGGATGACACCCCTCCTGTGGATGCTGCTGTTTTTGTAACCAGGTATGGTAACAACACCTAAGTGTTGTCAGGGTCGTGGTCACTGCTACATGTCACAGTCAGGATCAGACAAGACAGGAGATGCTTTTTTTCTCACACCACCTGATATAAGTGGAAGAAATAGATGAGGTTTTGGAGCATGAGCCCTTCTTCCTAGAAGAAAAGTGTGGGATTAAGAGCACAGCTGAGCTCAAGTGGTCTTTGTGCAATTAGGGATGAATCAACTGAACAGTCTGAGAGGAGCAGACAGTGTGTCAGCAGTGGGGAAGGTGGTGAGGGAGTTATCTCCTAAAGAAAATGAAAGATGAATACCATAAGCTGAATTAATTTCCTCTCTCTTTGCCTGAGGAGATAACCACTGTAACACCCCTCCTCTGTCAGAACTGAGATGGAGGAGGGGGTGTCAGTCCTGATTTGTTTGTGTAATTGGAAACTCCTGCATTTATTTCAGATGTGAAATAACCTTTGTATAAATACTTGAGCAAAATCCTTTGCACCTTGGAGCTCCTCCACTTACTGATGTATCAAACACATCAGATAAAGAGAGAAAAAGGATGTCGGAGGGACAACAGTCTTTTTTCCTCTAACTACCTGAGCTCAACCTCACAGTACAATGTTCCTCACAGTTACCATAAATTTTGAGTAACAAATCCATGGTGTTTTAAGTTGTTTGCATCCTTTAAGATGTAAATGAAGAATTCACTGTTATAGAAGTGATCTCTGATTAATTGAAGTGAGCACAAAATTATAGTGTAATATGGATGCTCCTTGTGCTAGAAAAACACTACTTCCTACTCCCTTCTTCCCCAGTTTGAGACAGGAAATGTCTGTGTTGCAGTTCAATATTACCTCTTTCACCTTTTTTCTCTGCCAACAATGTAAGCAGAAATATATGTTTTTGCATAAACTGCCATCCTGACTGTAATAATCTATTTTGTTACCATTCCCAATGCAAACTATCCATGGGATTGTGGTGAGTGTTCAGTAAAATAGCTGGTGAGCTGGGCATGAGGCCAGCAGAGTCCCTAAGGATGCACCTGCACAGACAGTTCCCTCAAATCCTCCTTTCTTCTCTGTATTCACTGTAGTCCACCAAGCACTTACAGATATTTAACAGTTTAGACAGGGAGAATAGTTCCTTTGAAGTCAGTGGGCTGCATATCCTGGTTATAGTTAAGCATGTGCTTCACTGGATCAGGGCCTAAATAAATAACTAACATTTTTGTTAAACTCATCTGGGCATCCAGTTGTCCTGCCTGACAAGTGAGGCAGACAGAATCTCTTCTGATGTGCTCTGAGTGTGGGGTGTAAGGAATGAGCAGAGCATTTCATCTGTGCAGCTTTTAAAATTGAATGCATAATGTCAGGCTAAATGAGCTGGACTCAGGCATCCGAGGAAGAACTGGAGAAAGAAATTTTAGGAGGAATTGTTCAATAGATTTGCAGAGTTTTGCACTCAGAATGGCTGGAGAAGTACAGGTTTGGTCGGGTTAAAAACTAGATTCAGCTTTGGTGAGAAAGTTCAGGCCAGAGAGCACATTTCTGTGCACAAGAGGAGCATTTTTCCTGTTGGATAGGCCAGCAGTGTGGACTTGTAGGCTCTCCTTCCTTCTTGCTGTGTCTTGTCATCCTTAACCCATCCTGCTTCTGCTGCACAGAGGATGCTGCATTGCTTGGAAGAGTTCTGGCTCAGCACCCGATTCCTGTGTCAGGGAAATGAATTTTTCTCCTCTTGGCTTTGGAAGTGTGTGTGTGTGTGTGTGTCTGTGTGTGTGTCTGTGTCTGTGTGTGTGTGTGTCTGTGTCTGTGTGTGTGTGTGTCTGTGTCTGTGTGTGTGTGTGTCTGTGTCTGTGTGTCTGTGTGTGTGTGTGTGTGTGTCCTGGACCCTCCCAGACTGTGCAGATGGACCAGTGGTAGAGGAGATGGGAGCAGCAGCATGTCCAGCACAAGCAATCGCGCCAGAAAAAGCAGAAGCTGAATTTTCAGCAGCTGCAGCTGCTTTAGGACTAGAAACAGATTCTTTGGGGTCAAGCTCTGAAGAAATCCCTCTGGTTCCAATCTGGCTGGGTTCATTTGAAGCACCAAGGCATGCTTGCCTTTTGAAACTCCACCTCGAACTGATGGTCCCCATGTCCTCTTTTGTATGCAAAAGTAGATTATTTAGGTGGCCAATATTCCTCCTTTGGGATTTTCATGGTATCCACCTGAGCTCCAGGCAAGGGACACATTGTGTCTGTGAAATAAGATGTACCATTGTCCAGCTCAATAAATAAGTGAGACAGTGGGAATAATCTGTCACAGCCCTGAAGGTCTGAGTATAGTGCTGTGGTCTCTATAATCATTTCTTGTTCAGATTCTGTTTCTGAACCTGCAGAAACTCAGATCTCTGGCATCTATGGATAATGTACTTCATATTTTAACAGGCAGAATAACTTCTGTCTGCAGAGTCTGTATCTTAGTGATTTTAGAAGCATGTCTCATCTGAAACACATTCCCCCTCTTGATCCTCTGTGTTTTGCATTCCCTGGGGAATCTTCAGACTTACTGCTGTTGTCCCAGCTCCTGGCTGGAGGTGTTTGGGTCACCTGTTAGACCACAGGTCATGTGATAGCAGAGCAGAGAATGTCACAACACTGACAGGAACAGGATTCAGAGCTGTCATTGAGCAAAGACTTGGTTTTTCTCCTGTCATGGTGGTGTATTTATTCCTTTTGCAGCCTGCTCCTCCCTTCCACATTTCTCCATGAAATGGGCAAATGGAGCAATTCACTGTACATGGAGGAATCTGGGCACACAGTGCTCCTGAATGTACACATGCATGTGGAAAGTTTGTTTTGGCAGGTTTTTGACTGTACCAGTTTCCTCTGTCCTTCAGCTTTATGACCCTGCAGGGTTAAAGTGGTCAAAAGATGTCATTTGAAGGATGCTGGGAATGGCCATTTAACAGAATACTTCTTATTCCTGTTGCACAGTTCAGCTACTGTCCTCCTTTCTTACAGGAAGGACTTGAATTGCAGAGTTTAGCTGAGCACAGTTAGGTATTTTTTTCCAGTTGGTGGGAGCCAGATGGAAGAGTGACTGTAGGAGGAGTTCTGAGCTCTTCTGGCTGTTTTTATTGAACAAAACAACTGACTTCTTGTCATTTTTTAAGAAGAATTGTTGTAGTTTGCTAATGGAAACCCTCTGCTCAGCTCCACACGTGATAGTGACTGAGAATTTCACAGGCCCCTGGAAGATGAGAACACGTGTCCTGCTTGATTCAGGTGGATAGAGATGAAGAGAGTTATGCAAGACTCAGTGTGATAAGGTCAGATGTTGAATTTGAACTGCAGCTCCTGGAGTCAGAGTTTTATTCCAGCGTAGCTCAGTAAAAGGTTCTGCTAACAAAACTATGTCTCTGTGGTAAGAGACCTTTGCACATGCAGTGAATATTAAAATACCTCCTTTATATCGTTGAATGTCATTATAGTATCAGTCATGTCAAGCTCTCACTTCAGAAATACAGATGCAGTTGAGCTCAAGAATGTGCCAGAGAGACACCTGTGATTGAAACCCTTTTAACAGCAGATAAGCTTCAGGTGGCAGAATGGGGCCATCTGAAATCACTGCTGTGACTGGCCCACAGGTGAGACAGGTCTTTCTTAACCCCTTTCCAGGCCGTGTCTCCCATCTGATTGCCAGGGAAGGACTGTAGGAGTTTCAGGGATAGGTTTTGTGATGGAATGGCTCCTTGCCTTTGGAAGAAGACTGAGAACCCACCAGGCTCGTTTGTGACTGAAGGTTTGGATGTGCTTTTCTGTTTGGCCACAGGGTTTTGGGGTAAGGTCTGGATGATTTAAAGCCTGGCATTTTGGTACAAGGTCATTGAATATGAGGATGGGATCCCTTGGAGTTGTGTTTATGGAGCTTTAGGGATGGGCTGAGGGGGTTTCATACTTGGAGTGCCTCATGCAATGAATTGGGCAGCTGTTTAGTTCTGCTGACGTGTTTCAAGCCCTTCCCTGACCAAACAGCATCACAGACTAGGGTTGTTCTACCTCTGTAGGAGTGTCTGCAAGTTGTGCTGGATCCTTTACAGCCCCCTCATTTTATGGCACAGTGGCAATCCCACAGCCTGTGAGGAGCAGAACTGCAGAACTGCTGCCTGTTATTTGCAGGGCTGGATGGCCCCTGAAGAGAGAGGCTTTTCTAGCGGTGGCCTCCTGCCATCTACTAATAGTTCAGCTATCTGTTGTCACAAGAAAAGCATCTGTTTGATTTACCAGTTTATATAACATAATAAGTCCTTAAATAAACCTCCGTCAAGTTGGCTCTGGGAACTCAAGCAGGAGCTTGGTGCCAGCTCCGTCAGGAGACTGTCATTAGTCTTCCTTGGAAAGGCTGGAATGCCAAGGTGTCGAGACACAGGCTGTGGGGAAAAATGAAGGCTGGGGCCGGTGTGTGGTCGTAGCTTCCGATTTTGTTTTGTCCCTGTCTGATTTTTTTAACACTTTGATGGTTGTTATGGTTTTTCTGCACTCAAGCGTGGTTAGTTTTCAGTGTCTGCTTACCAAGAGCTGGTAATGGCTGTTTGTTTCTCTCCTTCCAAGCCTTTGACAGCTTGATTTGTGACTTTCAAAGGAGTTTGGTAGTGAAGGGTTTGGGTTATCAGCTGCAGTCCAGGGCCTTAAATCCCTGTTCCTATAAATCCTAGTTTCATAATTTTCTTCAAGGAAACAGTATTTTTAATATTTATCTGTTTTTATATTAAGTATTTTCTTTTTCTAAGTATTTATCTTTAAGTATTTTTGATCTTCTTCCTGCCAGACTCTTAAACTCTGAATCCCACGGGGTTTCAGGCATTTCAAAAGGCACACTCCAAATGTGCTAATAGGGTTCTTTCACCAGCCTCCCCACAGGGTGAGGAAAGCCATAATGACAGAGATTATGGTTCCTCAGCTCCCCTTGGGTTAAGGAGCTTCTGAAATGTTTTAGCACATGTGATGTTTTTCTCCAGCTCCTCTTCATAGTGGATTGCACTCCAAAGCAGGGCTGGTGAAGAGAGCTCCTGAAAGTTTAGGTCTAAGTGCTTATTGAAATGTATTCAAACCATTAATTTAGTTATAAAATACCTTTTCCCCCCACAGGTGTTTTTCTATCATGAGGAATCTCATGTCTTCTCACATGAAGTGCCCTTGCTTTGATGGGGAGTTTCAAGGCTTCTTATTCTGTTTCTATTTAACACAGCTCCATGGATTCCTTGTTGATTTGTGGGTGCATGTGTCATATGTAGTATCTTCTTGTGCCTTGATGAGATATGGGGGAGTAGCAGAGACCAAATGAAGCCTCTTGAACCTCTCTGTGTTGGATTCAAATCATAAAATGGCAAATCTGACTGTAGCAGGTTTAGCTGAAGCCAATTGACCTGTTACCAGGCAAATCCTGAAATTCTCTTTCTCGTTCCACGTCAACATCTGTCATTCTCTGTTTAGTCTTGCTTCTTTCTTGTCCTTTCCTCTTCTAGTGGAAGAAAAAGAAAAAAACCTGAAGAACTGAGAATTTTGGGGTGTACATTTTTAGTTCTGTGCCTTCAGGCAGTGCCCCACACATCTCCTACTCCCACTTCTGATGCTGCTGCTGCATCACCAGGTGTCTTATTCTTTTTGTTACAATTCTCTTGTGAAAAAGAAGAGCTTCAGTTTTAATCTGGTTGCTGAAGCAGTCTGATCTCTCAGAGTGAGGCAGGGCTCTTTTAGGTGCTAAATCTTAAGTCTGTTGAATTTGACTGTGCTGTATGGAGCTGATTCACATAATTGGTTGTAATAACCTCCCCAGTAGCAATCAGAGCTGCTATCAGTGTTGTCATCGTGTAGACTGCACAGCAGCTTGAAAAAAATCCCCAAACCTCAACACCCCTGGTCTGTGAGTCATGCTCCAGTGCCTTTTCCCAGCCTGGAGTCTGGAGGCACAGGATCCATTTCACTTCTGTTCTGTTTTTCTTTCTAGGACAGATTTCTGCGTACACAAAGACGAGCCTTGTGACACTGTGGGTAAGTCAAAGGAGCAGGGGAGGGTATTTTGAGAGCCAACTCTGTGCTAAGAGGAGCTTTCTGGGCAATCTTTCATTCTTTGGTTTGCTGTAATGTTGGTTTTGCAATCTGTGTACCTCTGTGATACAAATATGGGTTAGCTGAGCAGGCTGTGAACTATGAACAAGCCATTAAATTTTAACCCCTTCTAAACCCTGGAGGTCTCAGAGTTTGGGAATTAATCTTCTTTGGAGTGGATGTAGAAGAAACTGCCTGCTGGTGTGTCTGTATGATGTTCCTTTCAGTTCTCTCTCACCTAAACCAAGAATTTGCTAACTGAGGAATGTATTTCCCATTGTGAGAACCTGTGTGACACTCCCAGATCAAACTCTGGTTCTGGAGAAGAATCCCTCATTGTGGGAAAGCCAAGTTAAATCTTTTCTGCCTCCTGTTCCTCCTTCTTCCTAACTGCCTTTAATCATGTTCAAACCCTGCATACACAGGGTCCTTACATGTCACACATTAAATACTTTATCTATTTCACTCAGGTAGCAGAACCTTCCCTGTATCTGTTCTCCTGGTTTTTTTTTAATCTCCACAGTAGCAGCAGTGTTTGGAGGCACAGCTCAAAGTCATCTTTATGGTGACCACATGATTTTTTTCTTTTTTTTTAGTACTGCCTCAAAGTCAAATGGCCCCTTATCCCACAATTCTCTATAAACTGGGGGTGGATCCTAATTTTCAGGGAGACACTTGCAGACCCAGGAGTTGCTCTGCTGACAGTGGGTGATGAAGAGCATGGGGAAAGTACCTTCAGCAGGAGCTCTGGAACAGCCTGTGGAGGCTCCTCTTGGAATGCAGGTCCTCCCTCCCTGTGATGTGGGGACTGATCAGGTGAAAGGAGAAAACACAGAGCTGGAATATACACACCCATGAGCAAGGACAGGCCTCCACATCCCAGGTTTTCTTTCCAGGCAGAATCCCTCACAATGCATTTATTCTGTGGAAAACAGGCTTCCACTGAGGAAGGTTTTTGTGCTGTGTACCTGCACCTGGAGATGGCTGTGGTGACATACAATAAAGAGGTTAAAAAAAACAGAAAAGAGAGAAGCTGATGGAAGACACATGCTGACTAAAGTCAGAGCTCTTTCCATTTTCCAAGACAGTATTGTTGAAGGTCTCTATTCAGGGAATTATGTTACCAGAGACAGCATGACTAAGGAAATATTTTTATGACTTCTTTTCTGTTCTTACAATACCCAAGTTATTTCTTGTGCAGTGATTTGCTGCAGGCTGTGGCTGCAGTCAAGAAAGTGAATGATCACAGAAATAAAGATTAAACTCATTTGTTGCTCTTTCCAGCATAGTTTTCCAAGATATTTAGAAGGTGAATGAAAGAAATTTAGAAGACAAAAGCAGTCTGGCCTCCTAGCTCTCTTCAGTGCTACTTTTCTTTCCTTCTCCCCTGGCAGTTTGATTATGTGTCAGCAAAGCACTTGTATCTTCGCTTATGCATTTTCTGTGCCCCCTTTGGCCTTGTTGTGCCATTTACATTTTTTCATAGCGGAGGAAGACTAAAATAATGAATGTACTTTTGTGACATGCACCCGGTTGAGAAAGTGCTTAGTGTTGGCAGTACTAAATTTTAACCCTGTGAAGGATTCTCCAACTTCCCTCCTTAGTCAAAATAGGGAAAAACAGGTGTTGGTTGTAGAGAAATAGGTTTTTCATAGGCACTGTTTTATGCCCTGGGTATGTACCTGGGTTATCTAAGCACCAGTGTAGTGGGGCGTTTACTTGGGCTTAAAATGAGTGCAACAATCGAGGCAGGAATGTGCCCATTGCTACTCCATGTGGCTTATGAAGGTTTATCTTTGGGTTTCAACCATCTCCACTGGTCCCAGATTCCTGTTCCTTACTCCAGCTCCCAGACAGTCCTCTCCAAATCAGCACTGCCTGTGAAAGCAAGAAAACTGCTCCAGTGAGTGACATTGTGTTTGGTCTTGACGGTGATGCCGAGGTTCCAGCACTCCCCAGAGTTCTCTACAACAGCAGCTTGCTTTCATTTCTTGCCTTATACTTCACTTTTACAGACGAGGAACATGGTCTCAGCAGATGCCTGTATGTTTTTATACCTGCTCATGGGTGAAGTTGGCCCTTGCAGTGGCAATACTGCCATCCTGTAAAGGAAGAAACATCTTTCTGGTGAGCAGGAGCTCTCTTAAACTATGAGACTGAGGCTGCTGCTCTATATAAGGCAGAGAATCTGGGCTCTAGACTCCTGATTTCTATTCCCAGCTCTGGCACTGACTCACTCTGTGACATTTGGCAAGTCACTGACATTCTGAAAGCTTCTGTCTACCTCTCTGAAATGGGGATTTTTGAGTGCAAAGCTACAGGAGATTGCATGGCTTAGGGAGGTCTCCTGTAAAAAGAGTGTGGTGGTCTTGGGTGTGTGATGCAACACAAGTCCAGAATCTAATATTGCTCAGCCATGTTCAGGAGACTGAAAGGAATCTCTTAAATTATGTATATTGAAATAAGAGGGCTCAGAGTGCTGTAGGTAATGTGTTTGTTTTTTTTTTTAATGACCATGCCTTGATTTTCTTTACATTATGAGAAATCCAGAAGGAGAACTTTTCCTGGTGGAAACACCGAGGCCCAGCTGTTGTTGGGAAGTGGGATCATGAAGTTTAAATGGCTCATAAGAGGTGTTCATTTGTAGTCTAAAAGATCCATATTGGAAAACCTGTCTGGAATCTTTGCCTGCCATGCAGACACAGAGAGAAAACAGCAGCAGGAGGTTTGTATTTGTGTTCTGGCAGGGGCCCCTCACTGAAAGCAGTTGCTTTGGGGACTTGGTTCAAATTTTCTTGGCCCAGCTGCCAGGGCAGTGTGGAAGGGTTACATAATTGCTGAAACAAGCTCAAAAATGGGGGAAAATATGTAGGTATGTCTTTGTGGGGTGATACAGAGCCACATTTGTGTAAGAAATAGTTTGTTAATGCTCACGGCCCCACTTGGGTGGGTAAGTCAGCCCAGAGAAGGGATGAATTCCAAAGGAGGTGCTCCAACAGCCTCTGAGAATCTGAGCAGAAAGGTTTGCTCTGTGTGACACAACCTTGTCCCACAGCACTCAGAATTCCAGAGGCTGCTCCAGGCTCATCCCTCGTGCTGTGACTCCAACCAGAGCTGCCGTTTCCTGCAGGAGAATCTTTGTTCCAGTGGAGCTGTCTCTGAGCAGCCAAACTGCAAGTTTAATGTCTCACTATTAATATCAGGCTGCAGTTTGGAGCCTTGCACAGTGTCAGGATCCAACCTTTCTGTGACATAAGCAGATTGAGAATGCCCCTTTCCTTCAGTATTTCCACTGCTGGTGCCAAATAAGCAGCTTTACGGTTAGTTAGGAATGATCCTGCATATTTCAAGGCAGAGCTTGGCCCTCGTTCCTCGGTGTACATGTTACCCCAGATCCAAGCTGAAGCTTCCCTGTATTCAGATAATAATAAAAGTGGGGGCAGTGTGGAATTGGGAAATGGAAAACGAGAATGTGTCTTAAATATCCTTAAATTGCCCTGGTTAAAAATGACTTTACCTCTGCTGCAATCACGTGTGCTTTTCTGTGGCTTGATGTTGGGGAAAAGAAAGCAGAGTAAGTGTGTGCACTGCAGAGGGGAGGCTGAGCTGAAGGAGTCGCTGCCTGGAGACAACCAAGCAGGGAGTGGAGGTGATTGAGAAATGTAGTTTTCCAGACTCTTTCCACAAGTGACTCAATGTTTTGTGAAAAACATTCCCATCTCCTGGCTGTTTATCATAGTAAAGTGCTCCAAAATATGCCCAGGTTTGGCAAACGAGGGGCTGGGTCTCCAGGCAGGTGATTTTATTCCATGTAAAACACCTGAATAAAGAACTGCACATTTTTACCTTTTCTTTGGCCTTTTGCCTCTGCAGTTTTTGGCCTGTCCACAGCAAGGGACAGTTCTGGTTGTCCTGCCTGTACTGTGTCCTGAGCATTTACATCTTCCTCCCTACATCACATTGAGTCCAGTCCCCTAACTGTGTCACAGCAGAGAATTCATCCCCAAGGAAAGGGAAAAGCCTAGCTGGTTTGCTGTGAGTGGAAAAGAAAAGGAATTCTCACATTAAAAACATTTTCCATAGTGGTTGGTGTTGAATGTTTCTGTATATTCCAGGGCGGGTTTTTGTTTGATGCCAGAATAAATAGAAATACCTGCTGCTTAAAACAATTCATTAGAGCAGCAGTGCCTGGCTTTAGCAAAAGCCTTGCTGGGACTGTCCTTCAGCCCAAACCCAAACACACTTTAATACATTAAAATGAACATAACTGGAGGTTAAAACGTCCCATAAGGAAATGCTGTTGAGTGGATTTGGGGTTTGGGAAGGAAGGGGACCTTGCAGCACCACACATTCCTGTCCCTTGTGGCTCTGTAGGGCAGTGGAGTCAGGCTGTTTGGGAAGCCAAAGGGAGCTGTGGTACAGTGCAGTGGAAGAGTTTTTCCCTTGCCTTTGGGTTGCTAGGGAATAAATGCTGGGCTGCACAGCCCAGACAGTGCAGGACTGTGCTATTGGGCATGTTCATCCCTACTGTCTCCCAGTGCCCACAGGAGCCTTCCAATTCCTTTTCACCAGCTAGCAATCCCTCCTCTGCCAGATTCCCACTAAAAATCTGTGTGCCAAGTGAGTGTAATCTGAGATTGCATAAACCTCAGTAGAAGCAGTGGGATGAGCACAGCCACTCAGGTAATCAGCAGTTCCTGCTGCAGTAACCCTTGCTCTTCCTCACTCCAGTGTTCTGTGTGGGCTTTTCCTTCTTTCTTGTTCTGGGGACATGGCTTCAGCCAGGCTGCCTCCCAGGTGCACTAAAGACCAGAGGAAAACCCTGGTTCCACCAGACTCAGGGAGAGTTTTGTTAGTGATTTCGGGAGGGTCAGGACCCTGGTCCTGTTCTTAGGTGTTGTCTGAGACATGCAACCCTCCTGATACTATTTTATAGAAACTTATTTTGGGTTTTTTATTGTTATGGAAAGTAGAGCATTTGACTTCTATTTGCCTTTGGGTTTGTTTTGCAGCTCAGTAGTCATGTTTAGGTTTGTCTTTATTCATTCCATATACTAAGGGCACTGGTGGATTCTTGGCCTCCTCAGCTGAAAAATGTCTATCTTTCTGGAAAAGACAGTAGCCAAACATGAGATACTGTCTTTATTTGGGAGCTCATACTGTCCCTTTGCAAGGAGTTTTTGTAGAAAACAGGTGATTGATCCATCTGTTCTGTTCTGGAAACATATCAATCTATGAGTGCTATCAGCTTCGTTTTCAGCTATCTCAACTTTTTCTTCCTTCTTTTTCTCTTTTTTTCATGTCTTGGGGGAAAGAATTACCTTGCACACTTAAAATAAATGGAAGTGTTTAGTGAAGGGAGGGTCAGTGACAGGTTTTCTGTGTGTTTGTCATTGTTCCCTCTCCATGTGTTTCCAGTCCCTGGCTCTGAGGTCTCATAGACCTTCAGCTGCTCTCATGATTAACTCCTTCCCTTTTTCCCAAGGGTCTGTTTCTCTTTGGGGTCAGTTCAGAGCTCTTAGGAGCTCTTACTCAGTTTTGTTCCTCCATCTCCTCTTTGCTCAGCTGGGGCTGGACACCAAGGTGCTGCTCTTCCCAGAGGATCCTGGGTGGTCTGTCTCCTGTCGCTGCAGGACTTGCCCATCCAAGGTCACGGAATTTCCCTACATTTATTCCACTTCAGTCTTCATCAACCTCCAGCAGTTCCTTATTAGTTCTCCTCCATACATCATTCTCCTTTTGCAGCCCCAAAATGTGTTTCAAGCACTTTTATTTTCCCATTATTTATCTGCCTGCCTGTTTTCCTAGTAAGCACCTAGTAAGAAGATAAAACAGTGGTGGTGTGTTTGAAGCTGGTTCTCAGGGAATTGGAACTAAACACTATCAGTGGGGAGGAAAAACACACTTCCTGCTCTGTACCTGGCCTTTCATTTCCTCCATCAAACTGCTATTGATAATTAATGGTGAGAGATACCTAAGCTGAAATATGTACATATCATTGTCAACTCTGAGTCTTCTCAGCAGCTCACCACCCTGCTTTTGTTTGTCTTTGCTGATCCTAAATCTTGCTTTTCTTGTTGCTCACTGAAAGCCTCCAGTCAGACTTTACGACAGAGCTTTTTTTCTTCCTTATTGGGGCTCCCCCCAAAGTTGGTGCAGGATGTTTAAGCTTATCTGAGCTCGGAAACTTTACCTTCTCCCATGTTTTTATTGATGGTTCATGGGAATGGTTTGTGGTGAATGTAAGAGAACACCTGTGTAGAATGCTGTGGAAAGGACCTCTATTCCTTCACCAGGCACCATGTTACTGAGTAAACATCCTTCAGGCCATCACATCTTGGTGTTGTGCAGGAGGGGTGCTGATTATTGTTTGAATGAAATAAATCTTCATAGAATCATCATAAAACCAGAGACTGGCTTGGATTGGAAGAGACTCTAAAGATCATCTCATTCCACCCCCCTGCTATGGGCAGGGACACCAGGGACACCTTGGTTGCTCCAAGCCCTGTCCAACCTGGCTTTCTTCAGAAAACTCCCTGGCTACCAGAACTGTGCTGTGGCACTTTCCCATCAGGCATCCAGGACTCCAGCCCAAATCCCAACCTAATGTTCAAACTGGTGGGTAACTAAGCTCCTTTCTGTTACTTTATTAAAAGAAGTAAGTCATGAGGGAAAACATTTGCCATGACTTTGTTGATATTTATTCTGATACTCTGACTTCATTCTTTCGTTTCAACTCCGTGTCATAAATCACTTTATGTGCTAAATCATAGTGCAGTTTGACTGGTGCAGGTGCAAACATGTCCTGCATTCCACTCCAGGGCCATTTCTGTCTGTCTGAAATTATAGAGACATGTACACAAAGCACCTGGGAATTTCTGTCTCGTAGCTTAAAGGGCAGATACCTGCATAAGATGTTCCTTTCCCCATCTTTGTACCCCTCACCCTCCTTCCTAAGTCTGGGGCTTTCACATGCAATCAAAAAGGGCTCATTGTTACTGTTTTAACTAACAGTTACCAATGAATTTATGATATAGTTTCCCTCAGAAGCAATTCAGTACATTTTCATGTTAGTATGGAGTAAAAAACAACCAGAAGCATGAGATTTTAATATATCCTTTCCTTCTGTGTGATAGGTGAGGGTTTTGATTCACTTGAATATACTGTGCTAGAACTTCTGAGTTACAGTTTTATCTCCTAGACAGTTTTCTGCCTCGATTATCTTCTAAATTAGAGATGATTTGTGGGACACTGCCTGAGAACCCAGGCTTTGCTTATGGCTAAGTAGCATTTAATGATGATTTAAAGAAATCTCTGCTGTTGATCTCAGAAAGTGGTCATTGTGTTTGCAAACAGACAGGCTGAAGGCAGGAGCCTAATTGATGTCCAGCTAAGCCTCCACTGCCAAACAACTGTCAGGAAAAGCTCTGGAACTGCTCCTGGCTACTGTGTGTGTGAGGCTGAGCAGCCTTTGAGGCAGACACGAGCAGAACAAGCTCATTATATTTGGTCTGTGGACAGAGCAGTTCTGTCTTTTGGGGTTTACAGTATTTCTGCTCTTGTCTCTTGCCTTGTGCATGGAAGTGGAGATTTTATTGCTTTCTGCACTGCTTCACACCCCAGCTCCATCACTTCCCCTTGCTGAGGGCTTGTTTCTCTGGGGGCTTCTCACTACAATGATCATAAAATAAAGAAAATCGTCAATTCTGCTTTCATGGCTCATCCTGCTTCTTCCTTTCCTTTTTATAATAAAAGGCTGTGGAAAGAGAAATAGTATTTGTTTTCCACAGTGTCAAACCTGCTGTCAGTACACCATAAATAACCCATCTGGGCTGGAAATGCCAATCCAAGGATCTGTGCAGCTGAAAGCAGGATTTTCTGCTATGATACAGTGGACAGGGGAAACATGGGACTCATAAAACCATTTCTCACTGGTTCTTATCCAAGAGCATGGAATGATTTTGCACATCCTGCCTTCCAGCCCAGTGCCTTCCCCGTTAACTCCTGGTGCCTCCCTGACAGACCCGTGCCATTAACCAGTACAGTCAGGGGGGTTTGCATTTGATTTCATTTGTAAAAAGGAATTTACTGAGAGGAGAAGGAAATGAATTTGTAAATAGGGCTTTTCCTCAGTAAAATTCACAGCTCTTTAACAAAGAGATCAGAATGGTGATCCCCACTGTAGTGGTGAGGAAATGAAGCCTGGAGATGGGAAGGGACATGCCAAGGGACAGAGCAGAGCCCAGCCTTGAGTCAGTCCAAGCCCCTCAGCTGGAGGCAAGGCTACCTCTTCCCAGGCCTTCCCAGTGGCAGCTCCACTTCCTTGGGCACCAGCCAGTTCTTCAGGTCAGTAAAATAACAACTGAACCCTTCAACAGGCCAGAGGTCTGTGTTTCTCCTTTCCACTGCCTGGGTCCCTGTTTTTCCCTGTTTTCCCACATTCCAGCCTGGTCAGTTTGCTGCTCACTGCAGCCCTTCCACAAAGCTGACGTGTTTATAACTGAGAAACCTCTGAGGTTTTTCTTCTCCTCCTGTCAGACATAGATGGCTTTTATCCAGTTGACTGCTTTACAGTGCCTTTATCCTTTGCTGGCTTGAAAACATTTCAGATAGTTCCTATTGTTTTATAGACCCTGTAGCTAAAAAACCAAGCTGTGTAAAAACATCTGTCCATAGCTGTGCAATAGGCTGCAGACATGTAGGGTAATAAGGCATGATTGCATTCATTGGAGCATTTGCTCCACTGGATAATCAAATAGGAGCATTCCAGTTGCACACAGGATATGTAAGAGTAAGGGAAGGAAATGAAGGACAGTTGCCTACTGTACTTTTACATTTCTTCTGTGGTGCAGCTGCCAAGGCTAAATGCAGTTTTGAGAGCGAGTTTTAAATAACGTGGAGATGAGATTTTACTGGTGATAGCCAAGAAAACCACACTGGGGAACGGGCATAAAACTCTCCCTCCCCATCCCCAACAAGGGAGTTTGACCTGCACTGATATTTTTTTTCACTAGAATTTTTTCTTTCCAGCTTTGGTTGACCATCTGGTAACATGACCTGGTATAATACCTAACCCATTTTGCAGGGTGTCTGGTCCTGGAAGGATTTTGCTACACCAAATGCACTCAATAGATTGAAAGTCACTTTAAATCCTTGGAATGTTGTTGGGATTTATGTAACAATTCTCCCACTTCCACTGCCTCAGCACAAGCTCCAAGCTTTTCAGTTGGGACTGTGCAACACAAATAGGAATTGGGTTTGTAACAGCACTTTGCATCACTGAAAACCTTCCCTGTGTTTACCAGACACTGAAAATCTTCCCTGAAAATGCAGCAGGGAGTGTCCTCCAGCCAACTGGGGTCCAACACAAACCCACTCCGTGGCTGTAAATATTAATGGCAGGTGCTGTGGGTAAGGTGATGAAAATTTGAGCTGACCCAAGAATGCACAGACACATCCTGGAATAAAAATTACTGTAAATGCACAGCAGAGTACTTTGAATTTTACACATGGGAATTTGACCAGATCTCACTTGCAGAAAATACTGGGGTTACCTTATCAAGCTCTTGCCAATTCAGATAGGAAGGTCAGTGTATCTGTGTGTTTGTGTGGGTGTGTGGGGGTGTGTGTGTGTATAAACTGTCCTTTGCAAAGAACTCGAATTCCTTGGAATTTTATTTGGACACAGGGGTTCTGCTGTATAGATTTTTAAATTCTGGGTTCAAAATCCTATAATCTGCAAGGTTTTTGTCTGAATTAGTTAGACAAGTCTTTTTACCTTTTAGATCAACTGATAGACATACATTGAAGTTATTGAAATAATAATTTAACAAAACCCATCAAATCTCTTTCTCCTGTTCTTTTCAGCATGATTTGTCGAATGCCAAGGATTTCTGTGTTTGCTTAGCTCGGAATTAGCCTTGGATTTCTACTGTAGCTGGTGGTGATGAGCAGTCAGCAGGTTGGGGATGTTTGTTGGTTTTGTGTGGTTGTGTCAGACGGGTTTGTGTGGCCCTTTTGCCTGAGCTGTTTGCACTGAGGCTCTGCCTGACCACGACCAGACTGCTGGGTACACAGGAATGTTCTGCTGAGGATCTGCTTGTTGGTTTTAATAATGTCATCTATCAGGCTCCAGCATGTACAGCAATATTTGTGCTGCAGTAGACAAACAGTGTAAACACTGCAGTTATTTATAAGAAGACTGGCCAGTGAGTTAAGAAGCTCCGTGTGGATGTTTTTGTTTGTTGAAAATGAGTCCATCAGTCTCATCAGAGTTTGCTGTTCTTGAAATGACAGAAAAGTTAGATTTCTATTAGCATTTAGATTTTATATCTCTGTTTAAGAACCCTGTACACTCATTTCTTCTCTTCTGTGCTCCAGTTGTTTGTGTTTCTTGCCGTATCTGTCAGTCAGAGAGAAAATGGTATCTCCAGCTTGGTCTTGCTGGGTCCAAGTATGGATTAAATTCCTGACTGTACCTGTGTCCTGACTCCTGGTCAGTTCTGAGGAAGTGTTGCTGCTCCTTCTAATCCCTATGGTGACTCTTACAAGACTTCAGAAAAGCACTGTTGTTCCCTGGGGTTGCTCTGTTCTTCCAGGTGTTTTTCCCTGTGATTCCTGCCTGACCTTCTGTACCTGGACACACACTTAAGCAGCTTCTGAAGTGGGGATGCTTTCCTGAGCCTGAGATCCTCTGGCACAAAAATACTGCTTAGGACTACTGGAGTTCTAAGCTTCAGAGTTTTTTTTTCAGAGATGTCTGCTGCCTCAGGAGAGTCTGATAACTTAATTATGTTTCAGTTTCATGTTTCTTCCCCCTGGTATCTCATTCCTTGTTCCTTAATGTTCTCTGCTTTGCCCCAGACTTCTTTCCATGTGTTTGTCTGTCTCACCTGGATCTTCCCATTTCCCTTCTCCCTGTGTGGAGCCAAGTGAGGAGCAGAGGTTCCAGGCACAGCCCTCTCATGTTGGCATCTCTCTGTAACTGAGGAACAGGGCAGGGGTTGGTGCTCTCAGCTCATTTGGTCCTTCCCACAATGAACGTGCTGTAGTTTGTGCTGCAGCACAAGAGCTGTGTTTGCTGTGATGGTTGGATGGTTTCTTCTCTGACTGACAGATCTAAAAGAGATAACTTATGACTGAATATCTCAGAACAATCCCTTTTTTCTATGTTTATCTGTGTCACTTGTTGCATTTTCAGACTGGGAAAAATAATGAATATTTGTTCTGTGCATTGGTGTATTTAGATGCCAGTGTCTGAGCCACAGTGTGGTTTAAACACTGAAGTAAATAAAGCTTTTTGGCTTTACATTGAAGTAAAAAAGACAAAGACCAACCTTCTGTGGCTGAGAACTGAGTAAAGGAGGCCATGAAATGGTTTAATGCACCTTCTCCAAAGCCAGGGATGATACTTGTGTTGGTGCCAGTGAGATTTTGATCAAGCCTGTGGTGATTACGATGCTGTTAAAATTCGAGCAGATGTGACACACATTCAGCTTGTTTGCTGGGGGTGCCATGAAGCTGGTTATGATACCATTAACCAGGTGGCTCTGCTGGGAAATGCATCTTGTTCATGGCAGCTGAGAGGAGGCCAGTGGGCTCCCATCTTCAAAAATCCCCTTTCTGTGGAGCTGGGAATTCCAGCTGTTACTGCTGCAAAGTCCCTCCACAGGCCACACCCAGGCAGGTGTAAAGGAGCTTCTGAATTTCCTGGGAGTCTTTTATTTGAAGGGATATGAGACTGGGAGAGGCACTTCCCTTGCTGGGAGAACTGTAACACAAAGGCCTGGAGCAGTAACACATGCATGGAAATGTCCCTTGGCCCTGCAGGAGTCTGGGACAGTTTTCTTTAGTGCTGCTGCAGATGCTGTCCCTGTGAGCCTCCCGTGCTGTCATTGCTGAATCCAGACTGGAAAGGCCTCAGGACTGGGACTGTGCCTTGACTTGTGTGTGTGAGGCACCAGGGACTCTTCTGGCTGCTGTCACTCATCACAAGGAGCTCGGCAGGATTCATCCAAATTTGTGTTTTCTTTCACAGGAGCTCGAGTTTGAACATGAGAGATTTCTTTTTATTGAGTGTGAGAAAAGCTCAGGCTGGTCTTTTTTGTAGTGAAAATTTCTCTCTAGCTGGTGTTACTTTAAGGGTGACATTTTATTTTTGAGTGATCTAGAGAAAGAGGTACTTAAAAAAGTAGATTCAGGGCATATTAAAAATATCCCCAGCCACTTACCTCTGGAATTAGCCATTACTTCTCTTCAGTCAGGCTGGTGCTGTGATGTGTTTATGTCTGCATAAACTGCCATGTGGGTCATTCCCTTTTTGGGGGGTGGAAGTTGGGATGGACAGCTCTGTTTGGGAACCCAGAGGAGGGGCCCTTTGGGTTAAAAGCAACCCAAATAGTTTAACCTGGTGTGGTGAGTGTGTGGATGTGATCTTTGTGCTTTGTGCTTGTGTGTCTACCCCAATGATAGTCACTCCCTAATAGTTTTGGCCAATTTAAATAAGATGTGAGGATATGGATCTCGGAAATACTGGACTCTTGAATAGAGGAGAAAGCTCTCTCCCTCTGCTGCCACTGAGGGAAAAATTGCATCACCCACATTTACATCAGCAACCCCAAGTGGAAGTGCCAGTGTGTAGGAAACCAAGCCATTAATTTTGCAGTAAGTTTAGAGATTTTGTATTTATTGTCACCTCCCCTCCCACCAAGCTGTCACACCCTGCCAGAACAAATGTGCTGAGTGTGGTGCTGTGTGAGGAGAGAAGCAGAGCCATGGCACTGCCTCAGTCTCCTCTTCTGCTGACATGGAAGGACCATTTTCACTCCCTGCTGGCAGCAGAGGTGGCAGCCAGTGTGGAGGAACTGGGGACCAGCTTTTCAACCTGAGTTCTGACTCCAGCAGAGCAGCTCATCCCTATTGACATTACCAGGCACAGCCCCCAGGTTTGTCAGTCTTGTCAAGTCAGGCTGTGAGGTTAAACCAGCACTCAGCAAAGAATTAGAGCAGAAGGGCTGAACCAAGGATTGCTAAAGAAGTTTATCAGTGCTGTGCTAATTGGCAGCTGGCCAGAGTGGAGCCAGGAGCTTAGACAGCCCTGGGAGTCAGGATGGAGGAGCTGCAAATGAGAAGTATCACAGAAGCAGTTTGGAAAGGCATCTGTTCAGAGTTTGATTACTGTGAATCATCCTGTTCTCTGGCCTTCTCTGCAGGTCTCCTGAGCCACTCTGGTTTGGCCAGGAGAGCAGCTTGACACGCACACAGCACCTAAAAATAAAATACACTTCAAATCTTAACATGTTTCCAAAGTGTAGATTCAGTCACTTTCTGAGAGTAACAATTGCTTACTCATTCTGTAGGAACATGGGAAGCATCTAATGGAGAGCTGTGGAAGAATGCCATTCATCAGCAGCACAGGTGTTCAGCCATCTCCAGAACGTTCAGCAGACTGGGCTGACACTCTCCAGACAGTGAAATGTTGTTCATTGTGCATTCCTGAATGTTGTTTAACCATTGCAGGACTGATCCTTGCCCATGAACCCAATACCAGGGCAGGCTGAGATAGGCACGGCTCAGGAATGCTTTTGAAACTCTTAAAAGAATCTTTTAATTTATTTGCAAAGCTTCATGAGTTTCTTACTGTTTGCCATTGCAAGAAGGAAAAACTGGAACTGAATGCTGGACCCTGACTGTTCACTCTAAAGCAGATGCTGTTTGGTACAGGGACTACAAATATTTTTTCTGATTTCTTGCCAAGTCTGATCTTGTCTCTTCATTCTGAAAGGCAGATACCAAGGAATTTGAAGGCTCTGAGATCCCTGTTGGTGAATTCCATGTTGTTCTTTGTTTAGCAGGCTCATTAAAAGCTCTGATTTGATAGCTTTCTTCCTTCTCTCTGAATTCAGCCCCTCTGCTGAAGCAGATGGCTCAGATGAGTTGCAGGGACAAACTGACAGATTCAAAAGTGGAAGCCACAGAACTCACCTGAAAAAAGAAAGATGAAAAAGCATTTGAGAAGGGAAAATCCTGCTTAATTGTGCAGCATTTTGTAGAAAGGACCAGCAGGTTCATCTCTGCAGTGCCACCACAGAACATCCACTGCACAACGTGAGGCCAACAGAAGATATTCAAATCCAAATGCCCTGGAGCCCCAGGAGAGGTGACTCTCCAGGGCCAGAGTCCACATCCTGCTTTGCAGTTTGGTTTCACAGTCGTTGGTGATGTTTTCTTTGAATTCACAGTTCCTTCAGGCTTTCAAAAGCAGCAGATCTCTGCTGATTTCTGCCACATCTGATTCCTTTCTGCTGCAAGATATCCTTGAACAACCTTGTCCTCTGTGCCTGTCTCTTTTTCTCCCAATAGCTCATGTCCCTCTCGTTTCCCTCCCTTGTTTCTGTCCCAGCTCTAACAGCTGTCCCTCCCTTATGCCAAGTGCCAGGTTTTGCCCTCACCTCCCTGCCCGAATACTTCCACACCCTCACCAGGTCTTGTTGCAGTCCAGCTCCTGCCTTTCCTCAGGTGAGCCTGGCATTCCAGAGACGTGACCCGAGGCTGGAGGCCCATTTTTCTCCAGCAGTGAGTACACACAAGTTCTCAGAGAGCTCATCTTCCGTTCTGATCTTATCTCCTGCCCTCCTTGACCCCTGCCTCCCTCAGAAGTGACTCCCTGCTGCTTAGGAGATCAAAGTCATGTTTCTTGAAGCCTTCTGGAAAACCCATATTATCTCCATTTGCTACTTTTCTGTCCCAGTCTGTCCTCATTCCCTGATCTCTTCCCATTTGTCTTCCTGCCTTGTGCACTGAATTTGAATTATTCCAGGCTTCTGTGTACTTCCCAGCACTGTGTGTTAACTCATCCAGTATTCCCCAACTGGAATCCCTCTCCCATATCCACCTGGCCACCTCTTCTCCTGCCTTTCCTCTGAACAGGAGTACACCTGTCCTAATATATCTTACTTGGAGTAATTAAGCCCATGTAATTCCATATATGTGTGTGAGCATGGAGACTTTCAGCACCATGCAGTGATGTCCATAAAGAGGTGGTACACTGGCTGCCAGGCTTTGGGAATCTACACCCAGGAATGGTGGTCTGATTTGGACTAAATATCCCAAACTTCATATTACACTAGAGAGACAGGGTTGCAGAAAGGAGCTGTGTGTGTGCCTGAGCTCAGCTCTGGTCACTGGGGAGTGTTTGGGAGAAGCAGTCTGGAATGTGGCTGTTAGCATATCAAAGGAGAGTAAACACAGAGATGAGACCCTGCTTCCTCTGCTCCAGTTAATGAAGCCACTCCTCCTGTCACCTTGGATGGGGAGGATTTATTAATGTGCTGCCATGCAGGGGAGGGATGGTTTGCTGCAAGGGAGGAGCCACATTAATGGCACAGAGGTTGTCATGCTGAACAAAGAGCAGATGTCAAACAGACAGGGTATTTCTTTTTATCTCCTGCTCTGCTGATGTCTCAGATCCCAGAGCTTTTTCATAAAAGCTTAGAAAATCAGGGCAGGAAAGAATTTCAGGTGGTCTTTTAATGCATTTCCTTGCTGCAAGGCAAGATCAGTGGTACCCATGTCATTCCTGATGGATAGCTCTCCATGGGGCTCACCAGTGTGCTTGTTTCCAGATTTCTTTGAAATCCAGTGAACACCATACCTCTGGTGAATATTTTTGTGATCACAAATTCTTGTGACTGGCATTGGAAAAGAATTTGGTTTCCAAAGATGCCCATGCCAAACCTCACAGGGTTTCTGAAGGTTGTCTGCTCTTTGCTGGCACAATCCACTATGAATGATGTTTTTGCAGGCCTTGGATAAAGGGTCTTCCAGGCCAAAAAGGTGTTAGAATATCTGTCAGCTTTCTTATCTCACTGCATTTGGTATCTGAAACAGCCTTTTACTGGTGTGGGTGAGGACAGTTACCCCTAAAGTCAGGAGAGGTCTTGATCCTCTAGGGCTTTTCAACTGTCTGGGCATCCCTGGTACACTGTGAGAGACTCTGCCTAAATCAGTGAATTAGCAGAGTGTAAATCCAGTGCAAGTAGCATTAGAATAAAGCTCTTGCCATCTTGGGGAGTGTCTGTGTGTGGGCAAGTTGGTAAAGGGGCAGATAAATGATTCATCCATTAAAGCTGGAAAACCACAGGAGGGTTCCCAAGAAATATAAAAGCCCTGCAGAAAGACTGAAAGCTAAAGCTGAGAGTTGGCCCTGCTGGGGAAGGGATTCCACATGTCCCATTAATTGCTGTCCTGCAGGGTAATTAAACAGAGAAAAAGAAGATAGCAAAAGTGCTCCTTTAAGCTCTACTGATTAAATCCTGCTGCCTCTGCAGGTTCACAGACATGAAGAGGTCTGGCCTCACAAGGGCCCTTTTTATCAGAAAGGTATTGAGGAGCTGCACTGGTGCCGTGTCTGAAATTTGGGTGGATCTGCCACAGTCACAGTCATTTCACAAAGACCAAGGCACGTGTTGGATCTGGCTCCCACAATTAGAGCTCTGGTCTTGTGGAACCTTATCCAGGGTCAGTCACTGGACCTTTGGGTGCCATTGCAATATTCAGCACCAAGTATCTTTTTTATTCCCAGTAGTCAGAAAAGCATCTCCTACCAAAGTTATTGTGCCTTTCACTCATTTGGGCTGTAAGGACCTTGTGTTCTGAGGAGTGTTACATTATCAGCTCCAGAGACATCACGGCTGGTGCAGTGAATATCAGGGAGAGATTTTATTGGTGAGTCCTTCCGAGTGTGTGCAATGAAAATCGAGATTCAGAAAGTACCTACACTTTGTGTTTCAGCTGTTTATTGTTCTTGTGGGGCTTTGGGGATCCTGACAGCAGTTGTGTGTGCTGGAAGTGACAGTGTTTTCAGAGTTATGAGGAAGAAGTGATTTTATTGGGCACTGCAGTCAGTCCTGGAGGGGAGGTGTCCACCCCAGAGCACACTGTGTTCTGGAAAAGTGCTGCATCCCTGCAGGTCATGCTGTTTTGGAGGCAAGGAACTTGTTGAAATTTGGGGTGAGGGAGATTCTCCAAAGAGAGAAGATGATTCTGTGATGATGGACACATTTGCAACCCATTCCCTCGGATGGTCCATGGCATCAGACACTCTTTTTGTATAAATACCTGAGTTCAAAATATTGTGACTTGCACTGGGTACAGCATTTGGTGTGATTATTAACTTGTTTTCCTACCTGACTGTAGCTGTCCCTCGTGCATTGGGTGGTTGTACTATAATTTCTGTACTTGTGATTCATGATGAGTGTATTGTTTCCAGCGTGGTTTTCATTAAATACAGTAACAATGAAAATTGTGGCTAAGGAAAACAGTTTCCATGCATGAATATTAAACTCTAATGGAAACCATGCTGCAAGATTAACAGGATTGGCATTGAGATGATTACCCAGCCGAATTAATCTGTGCCACTAAAATTGCATGTCCAGCTTTGAATGAGGACATTCTCATAAAATGAAGGAACAGCTCACCCTGTGGATGATCCCTGTAAACCAAATTTGGAACTGGAGGCTCAGTGGGACAGTGGTAACAGCCTCAGCCTGTCTGTGTTGTACATGCTGGAGAGGTCCTTCCATGGATACTGTTCTTTTTCACCTGGATACCGCTGACTCTTGAGGCCTCTGTTTACTCAGCTGTAGGACAGGGATTGTGTGATTACCTATCTTGGAGGCAGTTTAATGGGTACTTCTTTAATTTTATTTTTTTTTTTAAATTTTGGAACCTTTTCTGTATAGGCTTTATAGGAAGGAGAAGCATTTTTCATTTTAAGTATCATAAGCACTGAAAGATTCCCTTGGTGACTGACTTGGTGTGTAAATACAGGCAGGGCATCTCTGTCAAACATATCATTGCCATTGAATGGAAAGGCAGAGCATGAATCACTTCAGGGTTTCCTGGTTTTCCTTGTGGAGGATGTTAAGAGAGGCTACAGGAATGTAATTGATGGCAATGTGTGAGCTGCACAAATTGAAAATCGTGGGAGGATGAGAAAAACATCCAGCTCAGCACCAAAGTAGTAATGATGGGGAATGGGAGGTTTGCTCTGAGCATGTGGATATGCAGGGAGTCTCCATCTGTGCCAAGCAGACTTCAGGACTTGGAGCCTGGCTCCCTTCCCAACAGCAAATACATTGAGAGGAGGAGAGCCAGCCAAGTTTTAATCAAGTAAAAGTTCTGTATCCAGAGGTGGTTGGCAAAAGAAGAGATTAAAGTATTAGGAGCGCAATGAAAACAAGACATTAGAGAGTTGAAAGCTGGAGTACCTGGACAAACCACTTGCTGAGTGAATATTCCCCGGGCGTCAGGAGGAAGCCCCTGGTGTTTGAAAGAGGGCAGAATGGGAGCCCACGCAGCAGAACTTGTGCTCTCCCAGCTTTGGCCATCCCTGTGGCAAGTGTGTAATATCCTAATGCCTCGCTGAGCTGGTGGGATAAATGGAATCATTCCCCTCAGAGATATTGCTGGTGGAGGGCTCATTAGCTGGCAGAGAGGCCAACAGCTGCAAACTGTTTATGTATGACAAGTTTTTGGATAAAAAGTGAGTTTACACAGTTGCCTGTGTCCTAGGGTTTGCTGTGGAAGTGCAGAGAGCTCTGCCTGTTCAAGCCCGAGCACAGAAGTTATGGCCTGTAATTATGTAATTTCTCAGGAGAGAAAGGAAAAAACCCTCATGCTCGGGAATAGTAAAAATAGTATTTGGCTTTCCTTTACCACTGATGCTCCTGCTTGACCTTTTTTTATATTAAAAATAGACTTGAGGTATTTGCTGACAGTGTACCTGAAAGATAAGGACTTTCTTCCCCACTGTCTGTGTTTTTGCAGAAGCACGTGAGAAGTGTGAGGTATTTTTTTAAAAATAAACAAAAACCCCAGTTCAGCTTTCTTTCCTATTTTTCATTTTCACACACCTGTCTCTCCGACAGGGCCAGGAGCAAAATTACCAAATAAAAGAATTTCCTCCTATATCATTCCCAGCCTGGTAGAACCACAGCATGCCAGGATTTTCACAAACATATCTGAATTCCAGTTCTGCAGACTTGAAAGGCTCAGATAGAAATCTGGAAATTTGAAGAGGCAAACAGCAGTTTCCATTCATCCCAGTGAAGAAAATAAATCATATTAATGCAGCTACCAAGGCATTGTGCTGCTATGACTGTTGGTTAAAGGTGTATTTTTCTCTGCATATCAATTATATGGATCATTGCACTGGGTCACAAAAAAGTTGTATTTATCTGAGTAGTTTAGATATATTTGCTGAAAAACTGGATTATGTTTGCAGATGAATAACTTATTTGCTATTTATGTTCTGATGAAAGAACTAATGGTGAAATGTATTGGTCCAAAAGAAAATTATAGTTTTAGGAAATCATTTGATAGAAAATATATATTTCAAAAACGTTTCTGAGGCAAACTTTTTCAGGCTTCAGATGTTGTACCAATTTGTTATAACTGGCTTGCTGTTCCGGAATGACTCCTATTAATAAGCACTCAGCAGTTCATGAGCTGGACTTCTTACTGACTTCATTCCATGTGCTCCAAAGGTTTCTGCTCTCTGCTCTTCCAGGATTATGACTTTCTCTGCCCAGTCCATTTCTGTAATAATAAACTAATTTTAGATGTCTACATTTTTTTTTAATTGATCACTGCAAATATTATAAAATGGCCACACAGGATTCACATTAAGCATTGAAAATAACTAATAAAAAGAGATGACTAACGGTCTGTAACTGAGCCACAGTCATTGCTTCTTCAACCACTGGTGGATGTACAAGTCCTTAATTAAGTTTTCCACCTTTAAATAATGAGGCTCTTAGCACAGAGCAGTGTTATTGCCAGGTTCAGTGGGGATTAGAGCCACTAAACAAAGACTTAAGAAGAATTTCTGTTTGAGGTAATATATGTGACATTTTAACTGGTATTTAACCTCTTTAATAGAATTCTGGGCTGTTTTGCTGCACCACTCCTCCCAAACATGGGAATATTGCCCCCTTCCATCTCCAAGTGATGGCAAACATGGACTCAGCCTCATTTTATGAAGTCTGAACTTGGCACGAATCATTTCCAGCTAAACTGACTTGACTGATTGAACCCTGAGCTTGAAATGCAGTTCTGTTTTGGTGCTTCTCAGTCAAAACCTCGTGTATCAGATACAACTGAGGTGATATTGGCACAGGTTAATGGAAGATGAAGGTGGAATAATCAGGTTTAGTAGTAGGGATAAAACACTTCTGGTAAGAATCCTGCTCTGGTCATTGCTGTTTGCTGTACCTGAATCTGCTGAGAGGGAACCAAAATATTGATACATTCAATAAAATATTCAGTAAAAGGAGGGTTTGAGAACTCAAAAATGCAGAAAGGCACAAATCTAAAGAAGCAGAAGGTTGGCTGAGTGCCATAATGGTTCCTTTTCATCTCTAGCTTCTGTGGCTCTAATACCACATTTTTGCTTCCCTTTAACCAAAAAATGGCACATTCCTTAGGCCATCAGGTGTGTGGACTGAGGTTGCAACCTCAAAAATCTTTCTCAAAGAAGGCTGTTACTTCTTGAGCAATTCCTTGACATCCTTAGGATTATTCTGTGAGTAAAAAGCAAGTCAGTTGATTAAAGTGCTGAAACCCAGCCTTCTGTGGCCATTGATTTAAAAGATTAAATCTTCATTTTTTGCATGTGGTATGAATCTGACCTTTCACAGTCAGCACTTTTAAAATAAGCAACTGTTAGTGTCTGATTTCTGCCTTCGCTCTCTGCTGCACGTGCTGAAGTAAAAGGCTGTTGCCCATCCCTTCATTCCATCCAGGATACCCTTGGCAACAAATATCCATATCCTTATTGTTGTCAAAACTCATAAGAACAGAGCTGGACTTCCCCCAGGTCTGAAGTTTTACATTTGCACTCTGATAAACGCAGCTTTGTCAGCTCTGAGGGAAGAAAATAAAAAAAGAGAAAGGAAAAAAGCAGAGACTGTGTCTCCAGTGCATGGTCATGGGCTGCTCTTTAAAGGCAGCCAGATCCCAGCTACCCCTCCGTGGGAACAGTGTTCCAGGGAGGAATTACATTTCGTGTTGTCTGTTAAATAAAAATACAAGCAAATATATCCACTGTGAAAAAACTGAGAGGTGTCTGGGGAAGGTCTTTACACTTCCCTTGCTTCCAGCGTGGCAGAGGGATGTGTGGAGTGGCTGAAGGGACATTTAGGTTGCCCTGTGCCATCTGGGAATCTTGTTTTGTGTGTGCACTGAGCTGTTCTGTGGCTTTTTAGGGGCTTGTTTAGCAGTGTATGAACAAAACCCTCTGCCTTTAACCTTTGTGCCCAGCTCCCAGTGGCTCAACTGCGTTTTCCAGGTGGCAGATGAAACAAAGTCTCAGCAGCCAGTTGTCCTGAGCGTGGCCTGTGATGCCACCCCAGCATTTCCAAGTCCAGTGGCACTTTCTGAGGGGACAGTCTGGGTGCAGGAAGGGCATCTGAGGACTGTTGTTCTTCCACAGCAGAGTTTTCATGCAGTAACTTTTGAATTTCTCTTTGGCTTCAGCCTCAAACCATTTGTGGTGCCCACACAAACAGGCCTGGAGAATCCTGTGCATGGGATCAAATCCTAAATTCCACCAAGCCATGGAGGACTTCTGCCACCTCCACTGGCTTTGTGACTCACCATCAGCAGTTTGCCAGCTTCTCTGGCTCTGACACTCTTGCTGTCTTTTGAGTATGAAAATATGGGGAAATGTAAGATCTTTTCAGAGTTTCTGCTTTATTGTTTTATCCCCTGTCCCCAACTTTATTCTGAAGTTTGGGAGAACTCCATTTAAATGCTTATTCAGGATACTTCACTGCATCATGTAGTAGAGGGCATTAATGGACAAGCTTAGATGAATTTCTGAGTCAGTGAAATATATTTTTAAAACAGTGAAATATATTTTCCAAGGAAAGCAGTGAAGGTGTGTTTAACTTATTTCCTGTCTGACTAAACTCTGGACTGATTCTTCAATAGGATGATGAACAAACTACTCAGATGATTTTGTGTGCAAACTGCTCTGGTGTTTTTCTGGTTGCATTTTTTGTCATTCTGGTTGAGCCACTGATGCTGATGGGGCCATTCTCTGTATTTATGTTGCAGGAATCGCTTACCTGGGAGGTGTCTGCAGTGCCAAGAGGAAGTGTGTTCTTGCTGAAGACAATGGTCTCAATCTGGCTTTTACAATTGCACATGAACTTGGGCACAAGTAAGAACCTGTCCTTCTGTTTCCTTCTTTCCTTCTGCCCCTGGAGCACACTTTTGTTTAAAGCCAGACAAGTGCAATTACCAGTGTGGCATGTTTGTTATGATTTCATGAATCTGGCACACTGGTACCTAACTTAATTTTTGGGAGGCTCACATAAATATTCGTTTCAGCACACATAAATCTTTCCAGTTGATTTTCCCCTGTTTTCTACTCTCTCTTCTGATTCTGAGTGGCACAAAGAGGCCTCATTCTCTTAAATGATTGATGGTAATAGAGACAAATTCTGCTTTTCTTCACTGCATAGAATAGATCCATAAAACCACCATCAACTTCAAAGTCTTTGAACTTGCTAAATTTTCTCTGAAGTTCAGGTGTCTGTGTCAAGGACTTTAATAGTTAAATAGTTTGGTAATGGTTTCATCTCTGCATGTGAAGTAATCTGCTGTGACTGAAATGGTAAACATCAGTATTTTGGAAATGCCCCTAGGCATTATTATTTGATCAGTAGAAAGAAATCATATAACTTGATTTATCAGCTCAATCACACCTAAGGAACACGCTTTGAACACACGGGAAAAAACAGGAAAGAACGTGATAACCCCAAGTCAGACAGAAATGTGCAGGATGAGATTACTGGGTACTCTCTGCAGGTGACTTTGAAGACTCTTTAAAGCTGCCTGGAAATATCCCCTGGACAGAAGAAAATTGAGTGGAGGAGTCAGCTGCATCCTCCTGGTGCAGCTCATGAGTTAAGCAAAGGTCAGCTTCCCATTCCCTGCTCTCCAGGCTCAGTGTCACAGGCACTTACTCAGAATACTGAGGAGCTTTTTCCCCTTTCCATTGACATCACTCTGGTTGAACTGTGTCACAGTCAGGCTGTGTAAGGTACAGAATTAGACCAGGAACAAAGTTACACAGGGCTCAGGACTGTACCTGTGGGATTTTCAAGTGCTCCTTCCTTCAGCTTCTCTGGATGGAAGGTGGGAAATCCCACCATCATTCCTGTACTAAGGAATTGTGCCCAAGTTTTGTCTGCACCATTCTGGGCTCCAACAGTTTGTGTGCCTGTTGCATCTTCCTTTCCTGGAGTAAGGAGTATTTCACAGCTAAGTCAGAGTCAATGTAGCATGTTCAGATCCTGGCCAGTCTCATTCCATGACAATTACTTTATGGCAATGTATTTCAAAGTTGCATGGAGGATTTTTAGGTTACTACCAAAAATGACAAGACGAAAATGAATCTCCTGTTCACCCTCCAGTGACACCAAAGGCAGCTGAGCCAAACCGAGGGTGGTTTCTGCAGAAATGAAGGACATTTGGTTTTGGTTTTATTTAAATTGCATGCCAAGATGTTAAACTGAGCCTAAACTTAATAACAAATTAACCTGTGGGTAATGTTAAGGGAAATTCAGCACTCATCTTTGGATGGGCCAAGAGCAAGAGGGGAAAAATACTTGAGCTGCAGAAAATCCAGCTGTGTAAAAGAGTGAGACTGGTGTGCCCTGGTGTTTGCCAAGTTTCTCAGCAGAGCTGACAAGCTTCCTTCCAATAATGCCTTGCAAAAAAATCCCCACCATAAGTAGGGGATGTAATGCTTTCAGATACAGCTCCATCTGTGCACAAAATTGCAAACTCCATTTGCTTTTCTGAGGGCAGTTTTGGTGCTGAGACCATAATGTCCTTCCTTTCTTTGCACCTTCTGCTCCAGGAGAGGCTTAGATCCCATAGTGGGGAGAGAGAGAGAGTTCAAATGGAGAGTGCAGGTGAGGGAGGACAAATGGCAAAGGAGGCTGAATTTTCTAACAGAGCTGCCTCATGAACCACTTCCCTGAGAGAGAAAAAATGAGAACAGGCTTTGGAAATAGAGGGATTGGGAAGATATTTGAGCACTGCAGGGGTGTGGAGAGTCTTGCCATAACCATGTATAGTCAACTCCCAGTGTGCCAAATCAGAGAGGGAAAAATACCATCCCTCACCATCCAACCTGGGCGTTAAAGTCATCCCTCTGTACTGTCACCTCCCAGTGGTCTGGTTACTTATTTCAAACTGGTCAATTGACTGGTGCTTTTCTGACCTGGAGATCAACAGGATCCTTTCATTGACCTTTCAAGGTGTGAGGCCTCTCCTTATCCTTCTGGTTTTGAACTGCTGTAGGATGCTCTGAGCAGCCCTGGTTTAGCACCTCTTGTGTAAGTAGATTTGTTTTCAGACTCTACTTACAAACTTGCAGTTTTTAATTGAAATGTAAGGAAACCCACAGCAGAGATGAACACAAAGAAGCTGACATGAGCTTGAAAAATGGAAACCAAGGAAAACTAGGGGCAAGTTTCTTAATTTTAAAAGAAAATCCAATCAAAACTTACATCCATATTGGCAAAAATATAAATTTTGGAGAGCCGTAACCGTGAGCTTTACTGAAGTCTGATTTCCTTATGAGTGTAGAAAAGCTGAGATTTATTATTCTTTCCTTAAGACTAACAAATGTCTGTGGAGATCACAAGCCCAGTTTGGCATTCACAGATAGTTTCTGATGTGGACTTTGGAAAAAGTGAATGGATTACTAATTGATGTGTCAGATTCCTAATCTGCCACTAATGTCATTTGGACTGACTGCAAAAAACACTATTGCAGGCAGCTGCACTGTGAAAACATGGAGACATCATTAAATAGGTCCATTAGGAATAAATAGGTCCTATGAAAGTTCATCCTCAGGTTTAACCTGTAGGGTTGTTGTTGCTTGATGATGGGGTGAGTGACATGACTTTTATCTCTTGTATTTAAATCTTTCAATCTGTGTTGATAATTTCGGTCCATGGATGCAGAGGGAGCATCCACTTGTGTTTAGATACAGTTTTTCCTACAAAAGGATGCAGGAGAAGAATTTTGCTCTTACAAAAAGGCATTCAGAGCCTATGTGGCAAGGCTGCATAAACTTCTTCCCATACAAGACAGGACCCTCATCAAGCCTCATTCCTTTATTCAGCAGGGTCAGTAGTGGATGCCTATTAAACACACTTGAACGTAGCCACAGTTAGTTGGGTTTTATCCAGGGTTTGCTGGGTGGAGTTCTGTGTTCTGACCTACACAAAAGGAGAGACCCAGATCACAGTGGGCACTGAGGTCTTAAAAAGTACAAGGCCAAGGTCTTCATGTTATAAACATGATATGAACACTGAACACTTTCTTAGTCTTCTCTTTGCTCAACTAGCAGGGCAAGGCCATCAGTAAACTGGGATCCTGAGTGGTGCTTCCCTCCTCCTCCATGAGCTGCACCAGCGGGAAGTCAATCTGACATTCACACCCCAAAGACCACCCTGAACAACCCACTTCTAGAAAAATAGTGCCACTTCCCCCTCCCCTGGTTCTTTCTTTGTCTACAGCAGTGCCTTTGTTACCATTTTCACGTCATTCTCCCAAGAAAAAAAAAGGCAAATAAGTTTTTTAAACAAAAGCCTGGATTCATCCTTATATCCGTTACCCCTAAACGGAGCCGGGCGGGCTGCAGCCAGAGGTTTTTCAGGACAACAATGCCAGCTTTGTTGCCATTCCTGTTTCTTTCAACAGCCTCAGCTTTCCTGTTGTGGGCTGGGGGCAGGCTTGGGTGAGGAGGGAAGATTCCCATTCATGAGCTGGCGGAACCTGGCACTGCCTGGCTGGGGAGGGAACAGCCGGAGGTGGGATGGCTGGAAGCCACAACGTGTCAGATGCCCTTGAGAAAGGGAATTAAATTCAACTGACAATAAGCAAGGAACAGTCTGTTGCCAACACTCTGAAACCACATGGCCTCAAACTTGAAGCTGAAACAGATGAGGACAAAAACGAGTCCAAAGGTAAAAAGCCCCTAATGCACAAACCAAACAGCTCTGGGCTTGGAATCAGACAAGAGAAGAGTTTGGAAACAGCAGGTTTCTCTCCAGTGTGAATATTTGCTTTAGATGTTAAGTATTGATAGCTGGAGCTCGGTTAAAATTACTTTAGGGTGCATAATTATTTGCTGCATGATTAAGTATGGCCTTTGTGGTGTGTCTCAAGCAATCCTGATGTTGCAGGTAAGGGAAAAGCACTTTCTGGATGTTCCCTTTGTGGTCTGATATTTATGCTGATAGACCTGTGAATAAACTTGCCTCCCTGATCTGTGCAGTGCAGCACCAGCAGAGAGATTCATGCAAATGTGTCAGAATGTGGAAATACTGCAGGCTGAGGAGGAGCACATCCCAAAGGTGCAGAATAATGCCCTGTAACAACTGACACTGGCAAAGCCAGCTCAGCGTGGTGCAGCCATACAACTTTAATTCCTGAGAACCAAAGAGGAAATTTACTGTGCCCCTTCTTCTCCCCTGCCCTGCAGTTTATAGAGGGTTGGTCCTAATGTATTTTAAAAATGAACATTTTCGTGTGGAAGCTGAGGACCACCCCAGTAAATGGGGCCCAGAGCTGTGCAGACAGGTAGTGATGCTGAGTGCCCACTGTGCTGATAGAAACCTGTTTGTGTTTCTGGAGCAGTTTGTGTTCTGGGATTCCAGTCAGCAGTGGAGGCAGGCAGCCAAACCATGGTGATGGGGCAAGGAGAGTGGTTCTGGGAACCCTGTAGAAATGGAGGAACCTCTGCTACAACTTCTCTCATTTTAATCTGGGAATATAACATTTAGGTATGGGATGTGGGAGCTGAGAAGCTGTTTTGAAAGAAAAAAGACCAGCAACCCTCTTTATATGTTTTAGAGCAGCTCACCATAGTCTAGCCCTTGAACTCAGGGCTCTACTGATACAGGCATCTGTGTGTAGTTTCTGTCCTGGCTGACTTTAAACATTAACTCTGTTTTTCAAACAAGCTCCTACCTGAGCTGCTTTTTCTGCTCTGTGTTCCTCCGAGTTAGTCCCACTTTTATCAGGTCGGTTCTGCCCCACCTGAATTTCTGTGGAAAATTTGTCTTTGTTGCTGTTGCAGAAATCCAGCAATTCATTGCCAGGGAGCAACGTGTCCCCTGGTTACTTCTTATCTCCCAAAAGGTATGAAAACCAACATTACTTCAGTTGTAGAATCAACCATGTAGAAGCATCAAAGTCTCAGTTTCAGGGTTATCTGGACAACTTCAGTTTTAACTCTAGTCCCTCTGTCCTGCCAGTGAGGCCAGACTTCCATTCACAGGGTAGGATTTCAGCATGTGGTTAATGACTTTACCTTAACACATGCCCACAGGCATCTTATTCACTCCTGTGAATTAATGTTTTCCTAGAGAGAGACCTTGCAAAGAGGTGCCCACCTTATGGGTCTGTAGGGTAGTATCCATTTATGGATGGCTCAGGGATGCAGCCAGTGCCTGGATAAACCTCTCCAGTGGCTCTGCTGGCAGTCTGGGAGTAGATTCTGCCTTGTGGTGGGCAGCTGTGGCACAGTTCCCTCTGTGCCTGTATAAACCCTGTGTGGCTGCTCTGAGCACGCTGCCAGTGTGTTGGAACTTGCATTTGTAGCGGTGGAAAATCAAGGTCAGTTGGATCCCAGGAGGACCAGAGGCAGAGGCAATCCCATGCAAGCTTTACTTTAGCAAGCTCAGGTACCAGTGACTGTGTTGGTGCAGCAAGACTTCCCGAGTAGCTGGGGAGTTCCTGCTCCAGTATGTTCTCCTGGTGCCAGCACTCTCCACTTTAGATCCCACAGGAATACGTAGCTGTTCCAGTATATTGCAGTCTTGGGAATACTGGGAGTGACTGGCTGCTGTGTAGACATACCCTGGGGCTGGCCAGAAATGCTGGCAGCAGTCAGTACCCACCCTGGAGTTGCTAATTTTATTTTCTGCCATTTGTGTTGTAAATCTGTTGTGTAATGTCTCTCTCTCTCTCTCTCTCTCCCCCTCTCTCTGTGTGTTCCCAGGCTCCCTTTCCGTGTTCCCCTCCTTCCAGGTTTCATTCTTCCACAGATAATTACAAGCACATTTTCACAGTTAAGTTGGAGTTACAACTCCAAAGGACAAAATGGAACACTGCCTATTTCATCATATATTCTTGTACATCAGAACTAGTATGATCTAATCAAAGCAGTGATTTAATAACATATTCTGGTTTGGAGAGAGAACCAGGTATATCTGAAAATTTCAGGAGATGCTTCTTTCCCCTTTGGTAATGCACAGAGAGGTCTGTTTTAGACAAAACAAGTTATTATGTACCTAAGTAGCTTGATAGAAGAATTCTGAAAACTGTGTGCTAAATTAATCAAAAGGAAGCAGAGATTAAAGACAGATACAGTTCTAAACATATTTAAAAAAAAAAATCAGTGGAGCCTTCTGCCAGCAAGGATGGTTTAACCTGGGGAAGAGGTAGTGGTGGAGCACCACTAAACAAAGATGTGTTTGCCCAATGTAAGGCAGTACAGGATACCCAAGTAAGTTTTTTGGAGGCCCAAAAGTAGAATATCCCTTTTGTATTAACCTTATCTGGGCAAGTTGTTTTTGCAATGACAGTGGGATAGAGGAAAATCACACAAAGAAAACCAGGTACAGAAATCACTCAGAGAAAAAGAAGATTAGGGAGGAGGAATGGAGAGGTCTGAGTAGTATCATGTGCCAGACTATGGATAATGGGTCTGGTTTGGGGTGTGTTTTTTTAGTTTTATGTAAAGCTGCGAGATATTACCTGGTGCAGTTACTGAACCTGCTGATCCTGGCACGGTGGTGGGACACCTTCCCTCTATCATGAGTTTCTTTTCTCACCCTCATATCTTCCAAATTCGATAGTTTATTTAGTGTTGGAATGCAATACCATTGGAACTGGGCGTGGGAATGTCCACCTCCCGTTGCTTTTGCACTCTTGTGGGAAGCACTAGTGTGGTTCTGGGCAAGGATTTCTATGGTTTTACTCTCTGCTTTGTGAAGGATCTCTGTGTAATCCCCAGTGAAGCAACATTCCCTTGCAGTGCCTCTAATTTCTTTGTTTTTGAGCATCTTGTACAGCTTTACTTGACATAATAAAACTGCACCAAGCAGGCGGGCGACAGTCATTTAGGAACACAATTTTGGTTTAATCAATAGCTTTGTAGCTTTGCCAGCTCTGCCTTTCTTTACTGTGCTGAGTAAGCCAAGGCCATGTTAAGTAGCTGGGCTGTAATGATTTGGCAAATCTTGCATCTGCTTCCTGCTACAAGAGTTTTGGTTTCATACTCCACTGGCTTTGCTGGCAACGACCTCGTGCACCCAGTGACCCAAAACGTGGGGACAGGACAAGTCCCCATTGTGCAGCCTCTCACTCCACACCAGCACAGGAAATATTAGAGTTTGTAAGTACCATTTACCAAATAATCATTTGTTTTTATACAAGGGCAGTGATCTGGATGAAATATTTGCTTTTCCACTCGAGGTTGGGTTCCAATAGCCTGTAAGCCGTGCTGTCTGCCTGGCCTGCCGAGTTCCACAGGTTCCAGGTGAAAATGACTGCTGGGCTGGGGAAGGTGATAAATCCCAGACTGTCACTTGGAAAAGCCTTCAGTAGTAACTCAGCAGCAGTGGAAATGTTGTTGCCTCTAAAAATGTGGTTCCCTTGAACCGTTATGTCAGTGGAAGGCTGTGCCGTGGTGCAACAAGGTCGGCTGCCTCTTGGCCAGCAGTTGTGTTGGGAAATAAAATTCAGCAAAAAGAGTTTAGTAGAGAAATGAAATAAACAGGCCTGCTTTGTTCTTACTGACCCCTTTCCATTTGCAAAATCCTCCCTCCCTCAGGTGCTGGGCCTCTTCCCATTGCTGCATCCAACCCAGCAGGGAGTTTTGTTATCTACTTCTTTGCTTGAACCCCACTTTCCAGAAAAAGAGAAGTTTCCTCAATTTTCTGCTTTTGTGCTTGTTTGGGTAAAACAAATCAAAGCAAAAGGAATCTGATCATAGTGGTTTTTTCTCACTTACTTGAAAAGTTTCCTTCCTGCTGGACTCTAATTAGCTCAGGGAGCTGAGCCTTAAAAATGAGTATTTTTTACTGTACCTTCTTTCTCCGCTCCAGATCCCACTGAGACACTCATCTTGTACACCAGGTCTTACCCACATATGGGACAGTTTGACCTTTTAGGAATTTCTGATGTCCACCCTCTGGTAGCTGTTTCTCACCTGCCAGTGACAGTCCAAATCCTGCCTGGCTCTTCTCCCTGCTTCCCACTGGGATCCCTTCCTCCCACCCTGCTGCTTGTCGGCATCGCCCCAGAGACAGATAATGAGGTGGCAGGTTTCTGATCTAGGTTTGAAATGTTCATTTTAATTACACACAATAAAGCTGGACAGGATAAAGAAATGCTCCCTGGAAGCAGTTTGCTTCTCAGTTTAGGTAGTCTCTGTACTTAGGAAGAGTATCTTTCCTTCAAAGGAAAAGCACAGCTTCCTTTCTTCCCCCTGAAAACACAACCGCCAGCACTTTTCAATGGGGGAATTCTTTCCTGTCTGGTTCCTCCTTTATCTCAAGTAAAGCTGCTTGCTGTGTAACACTGCTGTGTGACATGGGATAGACTCAGCCAAGGAAGGCAGAACTCTTCCCTAATATCCATCATGAGCCACCACAGCCAGGAGTGGTCAGATGGTGATAAAAATGCAGATTTGACCACGTTCAGTAGCTTTAAAGTAATGCAGCCAACTGGGTTTTCCTGCAGGAGCACTATAATAATGACTTTGTTGTCTGCTTTTCTACTGGTGTGCACAGTCCTCCCATCTGTTCATGTGAAGTGTCATCATCTCCATTTGGTTTATTTTTCTACCTCTTTCTCAATTATTTTACCTTCTCGGTACTAATCCAGATATGATCCTGAGGCTTCTCTCCATTCAAAGAAAAAGCCCAACTTGTTTGTTTAGGAAAATATATTCATATTTACTTTTTATACCTGAAGTACTGCCATTCATACCTGCAGGTCATTCTGAACTGTTTATGGTGTGTGTTGAAGTAACTTTGCAGGTTTGCCAGGTGTGTTAAATGAGCAGAATCCCATGAGAAAGCTCAGACACGGCCCCCAGAAAGCTGCCACCAGTTAAATGATATGCACCCTGCACCTCTTATCAGCTAAAAACCCTCTAAAGAGGTATCTTCTTATGAAGATAACAAACTATTTTCCTTTATCTGTAATTTGTCTTCACATCAACACGTTCAAGCCAAAGTTATTCGAAGCAAGTGTCTCTTTTCAAGTTACTTTTTAATTTCCTCATGTCACTCCCTTAGACAATATGAAATCAAACTTAGCCTTGAGGTTTATAGGCAACCAGGCACACCCACTACCTAAAGAATTTCACTCCAGTATCGGTCTGAACATATCGTTTCCCAATTGCTTTGATACCAAGCCATAATTTGCAACATTCCTGTTTGATATTGAGTCTCTCCCTGCTGATAAAAGGAGTGAGACTGAGATAGCTTCCTGAACTTTTCAAATCATTTATGAACAGCCAAGGCCAGATGGTTCTGGTGTTATAAATTAATTTCCCAGCTGCACCATTATGAAAAATCCCAAGAGTTTAGGGAGCTGGTATACGGGAGTACCACTACCAGAAATAGTTTCCCTGAGGAAGGGGAGCACTCCTGAGTGGTGGAAGTGACTGTGACAGGGATACCACTGAAAATGCCATGTCCTTAAAGCAAATGTCTTCAGCTGAACTACTGCAGACTGATCTACTGCCTGAGAACAACTGCAAATCATGGAATTGGATCGTGCATTTCCTGTGCAACTTTTTTTTCTAGGCAGTTCTGGTGGTTTTTTTGAATCAGTAAAAGGGGGTCACATAGAATGGATTTTTCTTGCACTGAACCTGTGAGCCCACAGTGATTGACAACCTGGACCAGGAAAGAAGAATAAAAGAAAGAGGATGAAAAATATTTCTGTGAAAAGGACTTCTGCTGCTCTGGGAACCATGAAACACATCCCCACTGGCTTGTCTGGGGCTGCACAAGACTCAATGCTGATAGAATTTATATATGCTACGGTTACTTCACACCTCTTTGTCTCTTGATGTTGGCCATCTCCTCATTCCCAGCTCCAGGAATGGAGAATTCATCTCCCAGTGTGGGGAAGGCAGCCAGCATTCCTGACTCCTACAGTGCATTCCCCAGGCTGTCCCACTTCCCCAGCTCTCAGCAGTGGGTGGCTTCCTGATGGGGCAGAGTGTGGGACATCTGTGCTTACTTGTGTTGCACATATTTGGCAAATATTCCATTTCTCCCTTCTCTTTGATTTTCTTTTAAGGGTCTCTCGTTCTTCATCTCTTCATTCAGGTTTGGTCATTAATGCAGTTGACTGGAGGCTTTCACTGGTTTCACAGGAGTTTTGAGAAAAGTGCACTCAAGTGATTGCACACAAGAGCTTCCCCTTGGGTTGCTGACACTGTGAGTGACAGAGCTGTCAGCTGCTCACTGAGCTTTTGTCTCTCTTGCCTGGTGGGTGGGAAATCCCACCCAGCTATCCCAGGGTTTGGTCTTTTTTTTTCCACCCTACAATTTATATTCCCTTTTCATCCTCTGAGGAAATGCATGTCACATTTTCAGAAGGTCTCGTTCTCACCCACTTCAGGCAGTGCTGAAAGCAAGCAGCTTGTTACCCTTCAGCATGTTAGCTCTGGGATGCCCCGGGGTGCTTTCCAAACACAAGGAGCCACAGATGGAGCACAGCAGCCTCTGAAATGAGCAGTTGTTCTCTGCCCACCGCTGGTTCATTCATAGTCATTGTGCTCCTTCTGCAGCAATTCCCTCTTTTCTGAAAGCAAACTGAAGCAAGTGAGAAGGAGAGAATTTTTTACGTCCAAGAAGTGGATTAAATCCTGAGGAGGGTGAGGAAACAGCTAAGTACATCCATTCTCTTGGGGATGTTATCCCCTGGCCTTCAGATAACTTTATTATTACTTCAGGGTCACAGCTCAACTGTGATCATGACAAGTAGCCAGTGTGAGACAAGTGATTCCCAGTGATCCATGTTTTACAATGAGTGGTTTTTGATGTATCTGTGTTCACTTCTTCGACAGGGATTGAAGGAATTAAAGCAATCCTTGACTCCCTCTGATGCTGTTGTGTCAGAAACCTGCTGTGTGTTGTTGACATGTATCAAAGCATCTGAAAGGGTTTAGAAATGCTGAGCATCTGGTTGGATGACTGCATGGAGATGGGATAGTGCTTTAAGGAAGTGAAGGGGCCAGGAGAGATTTATATTAGATGCTACATGGGACTTGGAAAGGAGTGATTTTTGAGATCAGTAAGAAGAAAGGTGTTTTCCTGAGGTGATGCTACTTCTTCAGTGCTGAGTTTCTGCCAAGTTTATTTGTAGATATATTGATCAACTTTAGCTTTTTCTAGGACTTTGTATTTGGTGGGGCACTCCTTTTTTTTACCACATGGTAAACTGCCCCCTGCAGCCTCAGAACCTGCAAGCTCTTACCAGAACACTGTGAAGCTTTTGCAGGAACAGGTTTCTATGCTGGGGCCACATCCCACAAATCAGAAGCAGTGGAGGCAGGCCATGGGAATGGCAGGTGTTCAGTTGCACTGCAGCTGGATTCCTTCATCTCACCAGAGTTCTTGGAATACATCAGGCAATGCCTGCCCTGCTGTGAATTATCCACTCTGGGAAAGGGGCAAGGGTGAGAGAGAGAGAATTCCATGGGCAAATGTCTGCAGGAAAAAGGAGTCAGTAATGTGAACATTTATTGCTGGGGAGAAGATCGCGGGTGATTCACCCTGTTCTTCATGGCCTTTGAAGAACAAACTTTGATCAAACCGTAAGAAGGACTGACATTGATGCCAGTGGGCTTTGGCCAGTTCTGTATCCAGGCAGTGTGGGCAGCAAGCTTTTGGATAAAATGTGTGAGTGAGAGGCCACACTGCCCATCCCTGCCATGTCAGGCTCCATGTGCTATCTGTCCCTTGAGGCACAGGCTCATACTTGCTGCCTTCCAGATTCCAGGGCAAAAGAACTAATTCTTTTTAAATGAAAACCATATCATAAAGGGCTGGGATCTGTCCTGCAGCTGAACAAACCCCAGCTTTCCACACTGTTATTCACCATCGTGAATAACACGTGCTGAATAACATGGTGTGTTCCCACTCGCTGTTGTTGACTTCTTGGCTGCTTGATGAGCAGATAACCATATAAAATATCTGGTTACTTCATTATTGGAGAGTGACATAAACTTGGTTATGAAAACAAGAGTCCAGTAGTCATGGCTCCCTTTAGATATTGTCTTTCCTGATTAAAAAAATCCCAAAAGTACAGCACCCGTCCTGAACGCCCCTGTTCTAGATAACACATGGACACAGTGACCAGCTTTGATTACTTCACATGCTTTAAGCAGGGTCATCTCCCTCTCTTCATCACAGCTTCCCAAAGTGCTTCTGACAGCTTCTGGAATAGTTGAGGTGCATTTAAGAAACAGTGGTTACATGTTTGAAAAACACAAGGTGAAGAAGCCTGTTTCCCATTAAGCCAAGAGCCTCGGTGGCTGCTGGTTTTGTAAGAAGGTTGCACAAGGTGTTTCCTTGCCTCCTCCCTCGGCCTGAGCTCAGCTCACCTCAGTGTTTCCTCAGGATTTGTTAGTTTGCCCTTCATCCAAGCCCCACTTGGACCCCCTCTGACCCCTCTGCCTCTCTTGGGTTGCTCTGCAGAGGCATCACCTTCCTGTGTCTCTCTCTCAGACTTACTGTCCTCACTTTGCACTGCAGCTCCAGTTACAATTCCAGCTCTAATGAGCACTCCCACTTCACTCCTGCCTCTGCTGTGCCTTTATTCTCAACTGGATGGAAACCTCATAACTTGCAAGATACCAGCATTTTATATTGGAACATTAAACATGTTGAACCAGTTCAGAATAGGCATCTTTCCAGTGGCACAGCTTCAATTTCAAACATTAATAAAAATTCCTAACATTGAACTCAATTTTGGACCGGACGGCTCACGGGCTGATGATGTGGTGGATGGTCTCCCACTCCTGGTTCCAATCCAGGGGCAGGAGCTGCTGGGAACTGTTGATGTACCTTCTTTTCTTAGTGACCTGGATTGATTCGAGTTTAATGGCCATGTTTGATATTCTCAGCTGTCAACCTGTGTAACCTCCTTCCATACCGACATCTTCCTTTGTGGTTGATATTTGATGGACTGTAGAGACAGAACTCCCTTCTCAGGCCTGATAGGAATTGGGAGGGGGGAGGAATGTTGTCATTCAGTTGTGTCCTTCATATGGACAAACAGATGGCATTTGTGCCCACAGCATGTCTAAATAGCAGTCCTTCCGTGGGGCACTGTCATCCTGCCCACACTGAAATGCCAGAGTGGATAAATTACAGCTCCCCTTCTCCCTCCCCTCACCCTCTGTGAGGATGTTGTCCAGTCTGCCCTCCCTTTGCATTTATATTTCTCCAGTGGGGTTTAGAAAGAAATCTTGTGCTTAATCCTGGCTCTGCAATTAATGCTGGATTACTTGTGGGTGAGTCATGGCAAGCTGGGTCACAGGGAATGGCTTCTCTCCTGTTCCCTTTTGAGAAGGTCAGTGGTGACGTGCCCTGGTACTGCCTGTAGCTCACAGCAATGCACTGTTCCCCCACAGAAATGGAGCCTTTAGGAGAACATTTGTTCCAAACACAGGTAGAGAAAACATGCTTTCCAGCAAACAAATATCAGCCAAGAATGTAAAAACCTTTGTGGCCTCAACTTTTCACTTGGAGCGTGAGATGTCACTGCCTTCTCCTGTCCCCCTCTGTATTTGGGACAAGGCTGTGATGGGCTCTTTGCTCAGTTCTCTGAGTCTGTGTTGGTCTGAAGGGGTGACCCCAAGGACCTCTTCCTACTTAATGTCTTGCTGAGCTTATCCAGTTACAACCCTTTATGAGTTGGTTCTTTGGGAAGAGAAAGACTCTCCTTTGGACTTCTGTCTGTAGAAGTGAGAGACATCCCACTGTCCTCATTTCCTTGGTGTCCTCAGTGCCCTTTGGAGAAATGGAGACTGAGGTAAGTGCAGTTGTGTGGAGAGCAATCAATTGTGTGCTGAGCTCATGTTTAATAAGCAGCTGAGGTGACAGCCAAGTCACCTTGGGCAGCTTGGTAGCCGTGAGTGTCACTCCTTTCTAAAGTGATCCAGTGCTTGACTCACCCCTGAATTGTTTGCAGACAAATGGCATGGTTTGACTGTCAGAGGGAGGTGATGGAAAAGGCCATTCTACCAGCCAGCTGAAGTGATTATTTGAAACAGAGGGATTGCAGAACCTCCTGGGTGTGGTTTTTTCAGGCTCTCCCCTTCATACTTTTTTTTTTCCGCTTGCTACCCTTTTTCTAAAGAAAAGCTCTTCTTTTACTGCTGATGGTATTTTCTGTAGAACGTGCCTCTTGTCCCTACTTCACAATCTGTCCCCACCAGAGGGGGAGTGTATGATAATAGTCTTGGGGATTTCTCAAGTGTTCTCTTACCAGCCACCAAGTTCCAGCTGTTGGAAAAATTTTTAGCATCTCCTCCATCAGTTTCCCCCAGCCCTTGGCCTTATCCTTTCACTCGGATTTGGGGCTTTTAGTAGGAAACCCATCAAGAGTCGTAGTGATTCTGATGAAGGTTTGTATACATGACCTTGAGGACTTGGAGGTGCAACACACAGTGCATTGAAGGCAGTAGGAGGCTTTCCACAGGCTTTGGTGCACTTTGGCTCAGGCTTTTGAAGAATAACAGGAAATATTGGAAAACTGCACCAAGGGTAAACAGAGCAGTTTAGTTACATTAACTGTCTAGAGGAGAAGCTCCGCTAATGACTGAGACAAACAAAGCAAGTGCAGTGGTTTAGCATTGCTGTGGGAAAACAAGCGGCTGATAATTGCTGTTAGTTTAAAAGAGTTACACAAGGAATTGGCCAGCTCAGGCCCGGAGAGTAATTCTGGCATCCTGACCCAGTTCTGGGCGCTGCACAGCCGCTGACGGGGGAGCATGTCCTGGAAAGGAGCACAGACTGCAGGGAGGCCAGAGGCTGAATGCTGTGTTTTATTCATAGCATTGCTACTCTAAAGTCTTCTTCTCCAAAAAAATGCATCAGAGAGATCTGTTGTTGCTGCCTCCCTGTGACTCCTGATAAGGTTTGCCTTGCTGTGATTATGTTAACAGTCAGGACTCACACGGGTCAGCCAGCTTGTTTCTGGACTCACATATGATGAGCAACAATAAATAGGCTGCAAGGACTCCTCTGGTGAGGCCGTGGTGTCTTTGACTAGTAACCAATGCATTATTTATATTTGGAAAGAAGCTGGAGTGTGAAACCAGATCCCAGGGTGCTTACTCTGAATAAATATTGAATGAAAGGAGTTTAAGAGCTGAGGTCTGAGCTGTCCTTGTTTGCCTTTGTGGAATGTCATTGTCTTCAGGAGGAGAATGTGAGGAACTGAAGGCTGAGATTTACCTTGGGGTTAGAATGGAGGAGTGACTGTGGTAGTGACAGCACGGAGGGACTAGTCCTGCTCATCCCTCGTGGCTCTGCTGGCTTTGTAAAGGATAAGAGGCAGCAGCACGTGTTTGTGGTTCCTGGTAAAATGGACAGTTTTGGCTGGGAGAGCACAGAGGGCAGTGGGTCTGCAGGGCAATGCAGTGCTGTTTTGACATTCCTACTTCTAATCTAAGAGCTTTTCCTATCAGCTCATTATTCAAGTTCTGTTCATGAAAGAATAGAACTCCTTCCTAAGGCAGAGTATTTCAAGAGACTGATTACCTGCTTCTAATTCCATGTGAATTCTGAATAGCAGGTAAGATTAGGGGATCACAAAGGAAATGCAAACTCCTGATTCAGCATTTGCACTGCTGTTTAGGACAAACAAATACTGCTGTGTCCCATTTATTTCTGTTAAAAGGAGGGGGGCTGTTCATTAGTGAAAGGAATCAGCGTGGCATTGCATTTACTACGTGTAGAAAAACCTGGCCCCTTTGATGTAGCTGGAGACCCTTGAACTTCAGAAAAGAATGTGTTAGCATGCTAGAGTATGCCTGAGTCCTGCAGGTCAGTTAATCCTTTTCTCAAGTGAGTCATTGTAAGGTAAAGTAGATGCTGAGAAAAGTTCTACATTGCCAATTAAAACAGGCTCCAAAGGTGTTGCTGGTTTCAGTCTACCAGAAACTCATCACTGAGGGGCCAGGAGGGGCTGCCTGTGTACCTTGAGTCCAGATCCTAGGCTAATATAAACTGGCTTGGTTCTCTGGATTTAGCAGAGCTCCTTTGCTTTATTCCAATAAAGGTATTCCTTTCAGACACAATTCCTTTATGCTTATGAGTTTATGACTTTTTAAAGGATTTCTGTTAAGAAACCTGGAATGGTTCGGGAAGGTGTCGATTTCCACACATGTAAGAATTGAACAGATTTCAGAAGAAGCCTGTAAATAACTGGAACATGAGTTCTGACTCAGTCTTTATAGAGGATACATTTTATCTGCCTCAGACCCCCCTGCAAAATCAAAGCTGAATAATGACTGGCAGCCTCAGCATTTCTCCCAGGCACAGACCTTTTGTGAGGTCAGGTTTAAAATAAAGTTAAGGACAGGAATGTACTGATTAGTAGCTGCTGCCCTTGTTGTTCACCAGCAAAACCCCACTTTCAGCGTGTTTAACAAAAAATATAATTGAAGCTATCAGAAAGCTAAGGCATTTCTTAATGAACAACCCTAGACCAAACACTATTGTTTTGTGGAAGGGATAAAATCAAGGAGCCTAAACCACTTGGGAAGTCAGGAAGATGATTTGTTTTCACCCCTTTGAAGTGGAACAGCTGATGTGCTGACCAGGAGGCCGTTCAGGAAGCTGTTGGAATGGGGTGGCTGCCAGATCCCGTCCCACAGGAGCCTGGACAGAGCAGAAACCTGAAGGACCCAGCTTTCAGCCTCAGCACTGGGGCAAGCACAAGGCAGACAAGCTGCAAGAAACCTTGGAAACCTCCTTGTCTCATCTCCATTAGAAAAGTTAACAGGATTGCTGCATGCCCAGGAGCCTTCTAAACTGGCATTTCATGGCAAACTTCCCTCTGGAAGATTTCCAGCCAGCTTACATACCTTACTCATGGTACTGAGCCCTTCCTGTCCTGACTTTTAGGAACAGGATCTTTAGATGGGCTTGTTTGCATTGGAGGAATACTGCTGGAACTTCCTTCCTAGCATGTGAAGAGTTTTCTCTGTGTGCAGAAACAACGTGGGTAAAATATTTGGAGTGAAATCCAGGCTCCACTGAAGTCAGTGGCAAAACTCCCGTTCACTTCAGTGGAGCAGGAATTTCACTCTCTACTGTTTTGAAGTTGGAGCTACTAATAGACTGTTAGATTAGTCCTGCATGCATCAAACAAAATGTGCTTGATGTGAATGTTTCTGCTGTGTTCAAAACCCACAAAGGTTTGAAAACAAGAATAACTATGAGCTTCTGAGTCAAAAAATTATATTAAATGTAGTTTTGCTAGAAATAATAATGTCCCTGGAGATAAACCTAAAATAATAGACTGCACTGTATAATCTTCACTTTAAGTTAAAAATAGCAGAGATGGTGGTTTAATCTAAGCCATAATTATCAAACTGCTGAAGCTGGTTTTTGGTTCACTGCAGCTAGAAATGGATGTCATGTTTGGGCTTTGAACAGTCAAGCCCCACACCTGGAGAGAAGCAAAGCCAAGAGCACAGTCAGAAAACAAACAGGAGCCTCTGATTTACAGAGAAGTAGCACAGATTAAAGAGTCCAACTCCATATGTAAAGGTACTGCCCTGGCTTGCTCCAGCCAGCCAGCTGGAGACCCAATGAGTTCCTGTTAATCTGTGTTTTCAGCCCCAAACTGGTGACATTTTGCTAGAAGGTGACACTGGCCCTACAAGACACCTTTTGTCTGAAACTCATCTTCCGTTTCCTCTTGGAATTGAAGGAGGACTGTTAGTGTTTCAAACAGTTACTGCTCTGCAAGATTCTAAGAAAGGGGTTTAATGATAATTTCAGGGCAGGATGGAAACCCTTTAACCTTTCACTGCCAGGCACCGTGGGATGGGCTGAGTGTAGGACTGAGTCAGGCTTCTGACATGGCACTGACACAGGAGGTGAACTTGGTCACCTCATTTATCCCTGTTCACAAAGGCTGACCTGCAGCAGACAAGTCTCACCTTCCTGTAGAGTCAACAGAGGTTTATTCTGAGCAGGATTTGGTGCAGCAGCCCCATTCTGTCCTTGCTGGGATGGGCACGGGGCAGTCTTGGTGCTTTTTTGGACAGTGCTTGGAGAAATGGGGCGTGATTCTGCCTCGGGCTCCAATCTGAGCACTGCTGTTCCAGAGTCAGAGGCTAATTCAGGTTGGAAGGGCCATTGGAGACCATCTGATCCAGCCACTGCTCAAAGAAGGATCACCTTCAAAGTTAGATGAGAGACTGTACAATACTACTGATTTAGAAACATGTTTTTCCTAATGGTGTATTCCAAATTCACACTGACAAAACAACAACATTGGCCCATCTCTGGTATTAATTTTGATCATTCCCTCAATGTGATTATAGGGATCATATCCACTAGATTTGGGAAAGCAATCCCAAATTTTCAATAGATATTACCTTCAATATTCTAGCAGATTTCCTTCCACTGGGCTGCATCACTTCTGCAGGTCACATCTCGTGAACCTCAAATAGTTTCACATTTTCTGGTAGAAAAGTCCATAAGAAGCCCATTTTAAAGTTTCAAACACATAAACACTAAACCCCTTGTGAAATTAAGGCAACAGATAACCTAAAAGAACCTGTAGTTTACTTATATTTATTAATTTAACAGGTGCCCAGAGCAGTGGGTGAAAGATTGTGTGTTATATGTGCAGCCTGGTTTCGAGCTGTTAATTGCTAAGAGTATAATTACTAATTGCAATGGGAAATGAGAAACCCACATCATAACTTGATAGATTTTTTGTCCTGTTTTGTTCTCCTCCAACAGCATGGGGATGAGCCACGATGATGACCACCAGCCCTGTGCAGGGAGGTCCCACATTATGTCTGGAGAGTGGGTGAAGGGCAGGAACCCCAGTGACCTTTCCTGGTCTTCGTGCAGCCGTGACGACCTGGAAAACTTCCTAAAGTAAGGATTGTGCTGAGGATCAAAGATCCTGCAAGGCAAAAATGCAATATGTTATTTGAAAGTGAAAGTATAAATGATTTTCCTTCAAAAAAAAGCGTGTGTGCATGTGTCATTAGGGTGTGCAGGTTGGATTCTGTCTCCACTACAGTCGCCCCTTTGAAACTGAGGATTGCAGAGAGGCAGAAGAATTATGTGCTGATAATTTCTTAAATATAATTCCAGACCACCTTCATTTTAGTGCCCTTCATGTTTGCAGTGACAGAAATCTGTATGTATGTAGCCTGCAGGAATCTCTGCTGGAGGATGCTGCAACTTTTTGCTGTGGCTTTTACTGCCTATCTTGTTATTAAATAGCTTTTATTTTATATTTTATTTTACCTGGAGGTAATTCTGATATGTTTTCTCACTCTTCAGTGAGTGTTGGTCTAAAATGGTCCACTATAAACTTATTTTCCACTGTTTCAGCTCATCATATTCAACAATTCAGGAAGGACTTCTGTCCTGATGCTTCTTAACTCTCATGTACACTGGAATTGTCTGAACTCTGCGACTGGGCTCTTAAACCTACAGTGCAGCTCTCTGACAAACAGTTCCTGGCACAGTGGCCAGTGCTTTTGTTGCTAAGAATGGGTTCAGCATGGAAAATTTCCCACTCTAAGGGTTAGAGGTGGCAAAGAAAGGAAAATGATGAAAGAAAATGGAATATCTACTGTTACATTAAAGGCATGAAGTTGAAAAAGAAGTTGCATCTGAACTCACCTGGTTGCATCTGGTCCCTGAGATGGGAGAGATGACAGTGATATTCTAATTTGTAAAAGATTGTTGTGAAGGCAAAGAGAAAAATCTTTCCTTTATGCCTGTGATGGATAAGAAAAGAAGTCAAGGGCTCAAAATTCAACTGGGCATATTCAGGTGAGACGTGACAGAAGACTTTTTTGCTGTCACTGTCAGGCTTGTGAAGCTTTGGGCTGGATAACCTCGGGGCAGAACTGAGTCTCCATGAGATTTCTAGGAACAGTTTAGATGAATGTTTAACCCAGAATGTTGTGAATGTAGTCTGTTCTGCCTTGGGGTTTGTGGATAAGGGTGAATTCCCAAGGACCCTTTTCAATTATTTAGAAGCTTCCAGATATATAGTGGGAAAAATCTCCACTGTTCCATCCGATTAAAGAGAGGACAGCAGCTTCTCTGCAGCAGGGATCTAACACTGCAGTTCAGAGGTGTTTTCCCTTAAAAGGCTCTGTAATTCCTGCCCTCCCAGGTCCAAGGTGAGCACGTGCTTGCTGGTGACAGACCCCCGGAGCCAGTTCTCCGTGCGGCTCCCTCACAAGCTGCCGGGGATGCACTACAGCGCCGACGAGCAGTGCCAGATCCTCTTCGGGACCAACGCCACCTTCTGCAAGAACATGGAGGTAAGAGCCCGTGGGCTGGACCTGGAAACAAGGTGGGAAGTGGAAATAAAGCTGTCAGGCACCGAGGGAGAAAAGAGATCTGTGCTTTCCTCAGCGCTGCTTAGCGGGAGTTGCGGCGTGTTCAGCGCTGCTGAGAGAAAATCAAACCCCCGCTGACCTCCCTGTCAGCAGCACATTCGGAGACACTTCTCCTCTTTTCCCCACACTGCCCTTGTTAATCTCCTAAAGCAGACCCAGAAAAGCTGGTGTTTGCACTTTGTTCCCTCCTGACACTGTTTTGCTGAAATACTCAGCAGAGATTGTTTTCCTGGAAGTTCAGCTGAGGTGAAAGCCTCTCCTCACAAGAGTGCTTGGCTCCTTTCACAGAGTCAGCTTAGATGGCTGTCTGGATCTTTCCGTAGACTTCACCTTCAGACCACTGCAGTGCTCTTAGGAGCTGACTCTCAACTCTGTGCTGAGAAAATATTAGTATCTGCTTGTTAGATGAGGCCATTTAGAATCTTGTGCAGAATCCTGTGTATTTTCTAAGCAAAATGATGTTTAATCAGGATTCGGGTGCAGCGTGGCTTATATCACGTAGTTGGTTGACAAAACAGAAACACTGCTTGTTGGTGTCTCTGGAAGTAGGTTGTATTTGAGATGAGGCTGTGTGACATGTCCTCTGGAATTTAGACAGCTAAACTTTTCCTAAGGTCTTTTTATTCTGAGCATATCTTACCTGCATCCCACTTTAGGCAGGGACTGGGGATGAGCTTCCTTCCAGTGTGGCCTTGGAGATACCCAGAGGAAAGTCATGTAGCACTGTGTTGGGTCACCAACATCCCCTCCTTTACAGACAGGCAAGAAGCAGCCAAGTTTCTTGCTGTTTTTAACTGGCCATTTGTCTTCTTCAGTTGTCCCTCATTCCCACTCTGAACAAGTCTGGGATCTTAGATCAGTGTTAGGAAATAAAACAATAATCGCCGATAACTGGGGGTTTCTAAGTGCCAAATTACTAAAACTGTTGGACACATGCAAGTCCTGGGAACGTGCTCTTAGTTTCACATTAGCTGTTTTATTTATTTTGGATTTGGAAACTAGCTAATATAAAACAATAAGAAAAGAATCTGGATGGGTTGTATTTCCCAGCTCCATCAAGAAAACGCAGACCACCAGGACTACTGTACTGGAAGGAAAGTGGTGTAGGTCTGTGGAGAAAACCCCAGATCTACCCAGCATGACTCAAGTTCTTCCACTTGTGTGGGTGTCACCCAGCTTGACTGCTGTTGGAAGAGATATTTGCTATTTCCCTTCTTGGGATGAAAAAACATTCTGTTTCTGGATATTCCAGTGCCTAATGAGAATGTCAGCCCACTGGTAGGTGGTCAGCCTTTCTCACACACAAATTGCATGTCCAGTCTGGAATTGCTTCAGGGACATGTTGTTTGCCAGAATAAGGTGCCAAGAGGCACAGTTCTGTAAGATACAGACAGCAGGTGTTTGTGCCTCCTAAGATTTTTCACCAGTCTTATTATTTGACACCTTTAGAACACAATGAAAACTCTGCTCTTTTGCTTCATCACTCTCTTTAGTGTCTCCCCAAGAAAGGCATATTTTGTGAGGACTTCAGTACTTTCTAATGAAAAGCCTTGTAGAAGTTCAGCAGATTAAAACCAATTTGCAGTCATTTAGAATTATTTCTGTTGCAGATGTGCATTGAAAGTGAGCATTCACCCTGTGAAGCCTTGGATCAGTCATGTCACGTGCCATTCATTTAAGTAAATATTTGCATCCTGTTACGCTGCTCTGAATTGGCTTTTGAAGGCAATGAAAGGAAATTCTTTAGAGGAAATGATCACTTTTGATTTTTAAACCTCTCAAGTTTGTGTTCTTTTCACCTCTGTGTTTCTCAGGCCTCATCTGCACAGTGCTTGTATCATAAGTCTCAAAGCTGTCTACAAAAATATGAACCAAAAAAAAAATTGGCACTGGTCACTGGCATTAGCTGTAGAAATTACTGGCAAATACAGCTGTCTCCTCTTCTAGCCAATGGTAATGTGGTATTTTTAATTCAATAAAGTATTAAGAAAATCCAAATGTAAAAGCAATAAACATTTGACAGTAAATATTTGTTACAAAAAGGAAATAAACTTCAGGAAATGAGCCTGCTCAATCTTTTTATGATTACATGTGTCTACTGCCTATTTTCTTATATAATAAAAGAGCTACATTACTATATTTCTTTGGAGATAGTTGAGCTCCATAATTATGTCAGGCAAACTAGAGGCCCTGTGTTCAAAAATGCCATGCACTTTGGTTTAGAGCAAATTTCAGAGATTAGATGATTCCAAAATTTCAACAAACTGCAGAGGCTTTCTGTGCAGTAAAGTCTCTCCTTTAAAGGCATCAAAGCCCAAATTTTTGAAGGAATGTAACCTCCTTTGCCTTCACAGAGAGTCAGGTGCCTGAATGCTTGGCAGCTCCTGGACCTCCAACACCGCTCCAACCAGATAGTTAATCTGTGAATATTCACCCTCATCTGAATATTTGGGATTGCATCCCCAAAATTCTTCTTCCATTTTGTTTTTAATGATAACTCAGATGCCCTACAACAAAACTGTAGCTCTCAGAAAATGCTCAGTTTGCCAAACGAGCCGTCCTGCAGCTGCTCTGCTCCGAATGTGCAGAACAGAGATCAAAACGTCTGAGGAGGGCTCAGCTTTACATACACTGAACCTCCTGACAGTCCTTCTTCCTTTGCTTGGACACTGCATCTACATTTTAATACACTAAAATTTTAAAAAATGAACTAATTAGCAGAGTGAGTGTGTGATAGTCAGAGGATTCGTAGCCTGTTGTAATCTGTGACCTCCAAGGTGTGTAATTTAGGGTCTGGTTCTGTAACATCAGTGTTAGGTCAGATTTACTAGTGCATGTCACCTTTTTGAGGAGCTGTGAATCAAGCTTTTAGGCTGGATGTTTGTAAGACAGGGAACAATCAATTTTTCAATTTTTATTTCTTTGAGAAGCACTGTTTCTATTATTACACAGTATGAATAATAAATGGCAAGATAACCTGCCAGGCCCTTGAGGGAAGACAAGTCCCTTTGGGTGTGTGCTCTGCTTATAGTTTAATTGCTTTGAGATGAATCCAGGTGCCTGGTTTTGGATTAACTTTACCCTGAGTATTGCATGGATAAGTCCTTACCCACCATCAGGAAAGCAAAGGTTTCCATGGCTCCATGGAAGAATTAGTTTTGATCTGAGGAACTGGATAAGTTAATCTTTCCCATTGTAAATGTCAGGCATTATCTGATCCATGTAAATACTTATCTGTCAGGATTTAAAAATGTGCTTCTGCCATGCCAGGCATGCTGCCTGCTTCCAGCCATGCCCCTTGCAGTGCCAGGAGAGCTTTGGCCCACCCAAGAGGTTGCACAGGGATCTTTATTTTGAGGGAGACAAGTTGCTTTTAGCAGGAATTAAATAGATGACTGTGTCATTCTCAAGCTCTGAGCAACACCAGGATAATTGTGGAAAAAGCTCAGCAAGAATGCACCTTTGACACTACAAAGTGCATTATCAGTACCCCCCAAACTCCAAGATCTTTGGGGATTCTGGCTGCTAAACCTTGACATGAGTCCAGGGCTAACATGGAAGCAGTTGTGCAAATTACAGGCAATTCAACCTGTCTGACCTCTGTCCTTCAGCTCCACACTGTGCTATGAATCAACTATTGTGAATTCATTTGACCACTGTGAAAGAGGAAACAGAAAGTTCAACCCCAGCCAGGCAATGGAGGCTCTGCAGGGAGCAGCAGTTAACTCTTTGCTTCCCTGGATTTATTCCGAGAGGAAGAGCAGGGGTGGTTTATGCTGAATCTCTCGCAGAGCAGAGATGGTTCTCCACCAGAAATGCATCAAACACCTTCACAACCTGCACCAGAAATGCATCAAAACACCTTCACAACCTGCACCAGAAATGCATCAGAACACAACCATAAACTCACATGAAAAGATACCATGTGTTTAATCACTAATTTTCAGACTGGCACACCCACCAACAGAGGCTTTTGCACTGAAATCCTATTGATGGGGAAAACCAGGGATTTCTGTCTCTTCTATCCTGTGTTTGGCTTTTTGTTTCATAAGCCTTTTGGCTTATTTATTATTAACACATTTTTGCGGGTTTTTACATAACCCATATCTGTGTTTTGTTTTGAGTCAGAACTGGGCTCGGGCTGAAGTGGCTCACGGGGAGAGACCAGAATTGCTCCAAAGAGGTTTTTTTCTGAGCAGGGACACTGTCAGCTCAGATGTAACTGGGAATGAGAATTTTGACATGACACTGTTTTTAGAAAAATTAAACCAGCTTAGAATTGACTCTACTTAAGTTCAAGTTGTTTTATAACAATTGTAAGCATTTCCCAGTATCTCCAAGCTACAGAACAGGGGGGCAAAACTGATTCCAAGCTAGAGGAGACTGACTGGATTTCTGGGCTAATATGGAAAAGGAGGTGAACTAAAAAACCAAGTAAAGAAAGAGCAGCAATTGTAATGATCAGATGGATTTTATGTGCCCCTTCAGTTTTCATATTTGAGGGTGGGGTGGTGAATATAATTTAGCAATTGTGGGTCTCTCTGTGGTCTTGATCTTGCAGAGGGACTGGTGGGGTGGACCCTTGGACTCCATGCCTGGGAATCAATGGGCCTCTGTCTGCCTTTTCTCTGCAAGATGCCAAGGATGATACTGAGCCCTGTTATTTAGTAATGTATAGAATATTTACAGGAACATGGTAATTAGATTGAAAACTGATTTATCCTGAAAATAATAGGTTGCATTGTCATTTTCTGTACAACCAGGGACTTTGTCTACATAATAATACTTATAAATCTGGAAGAGGATGGGTGGGGTTTTCTTGAGCCTGGCAATTCTAAAAAAAATGAGAGTTTTTTGAGAAGTAAAGGTAACAATTTGCTTAATTGCCATAGTATAGTTTATAGTTTTCCTCATGTAGGTTGTTAGAATTCAGACTATTTTCATGTTGCCTGTCTCTGTGAAACCAAAGTGTCCTATTTCACTGCTCCTGTATGTTGCAAAAAGACGTTTTTCTCTTTCTTTTCAGTGGAAATACTTTTTATTTAAGAGAGAGAAAGAACAAGAGAGAAGCAGAGTTCCTGCCTGGGCAGCACAGCCCAGTTTACAATTATTGGAATGCTTCAGAAATTTTTGTACGTGTTTCAGTTTGGAAGGTGGTCAAAACACATTCTGGTGCAGTGGTTTAAAGGAAAATAAAAAGAGAGAGGGGAACCAAAATAAAATTATAAAAATACAACGTGGAAATTTAAGAATATAAACATAATAAACTTTTAACAATAATAGAGAGAGCTTATTAAGAATTAAACACTTGAGCTTGGCAATCTTACACTTCTTACTAAGAGACAAGGGGAGGGAGAATTAGTGTAGCCTTGTGATGTGGCATCTACAGCTAAAGTTTGAACTTAACAAAATTAGCCAAAATACTATTGAGTATCAGCCTGAAAATAGTGTATAACAAGTTTGAAGGGCATTGGCCTTCTGGGAACTTCCCATCTGCAAAACACTTCAAGAGAAAACTCCCATAATCTTCACAACCACATCTCAACAGTGTGTGTACATATCTATATTTATTTTACTGTCCCTTTCTTCTCTTTTCCCATGGCCAAGAAACAGAACCCATGATTTCATTCTTCTAATTTCCTTTTTTTGTTGTTGTTGTTGTTTAGCTTGGTTTTTGTTTGGGTTTTTTTTTTAATGGACAACTTTGCCTGTTGTTCAAAAAAATTCAATTCTTTGCATCTCCTCCAGTCAGGTGTTCGGGCCTGGGGAGTTCACTGGGAGCTGTTGGGTGAACGTTGCTCTCAGTGAAGGCAGCACAGGATGGATATTGCAAAGTCAGAATTTTTTAGGCTTTAAAGTTGCAAACACAACATTAGAGGGGAGTGATCAGGTTGATGATGAAACCTGCCCGAAGCTCCTGCCCTCCTTCACCACGGGCAGATCTTCTCCTGAGCCAAATTATAAAGGAGTGACTCTGTTCCAGTGCCTTGTTCCACATGTCTCCACTTCTTCCAGGTTTGACCATGGAAAGATACTTCCATGATTTCTTCAGCTGGTGTAATGTGGATGTGTTGTGTTCTCTCACTTAAGATGCTGAAAACTGGGCTCAGCAAAGCTGAGAGTTGTGTGTTGGTGGAAAAGTGGATAAGACCTCTCTTTTTCTTCTGGAATTTCTGCATGCTGTGAATGCCATACCCCCCTTGTAGCTGGTGTCAGGGGTGCCCTAAAGGCACTGGGTATTTAGCATAAGCTGTTTTGCCTTGCAGTTAGTTTGTGGTCTCATTAATGCCGTCTTTCCAATCTCTTTTGACTCTTAACTTAATTCCAGATATATAAAAAAATCAAATGGAACACGTGCTTTGCAGAGAAATACTTTAGACACTGGAGAAGGCTTTTAGTTTGCCATGAGAGCACCAGAAATTGCTAAAACTGGAGACTCTCTTTTCCTGTTTCATTGTTTGCTTCCCAAAGTATGTTTTTTTAAAAAAAGTTGTTTCTACTGCCTTCTACCTTCCTGGCAGTTTGGGAGTTTCCCACTGCTTGTCTGGCAGGATCCTTTCATGTTTCTTGAACTCCTGGTGTCCAGCTTCATCACCAGCCCTTCACATCTGCACTTCTGTGCAGTGTCCCTGCAAATTGTCACGTTTCCTTTCATTCTGATGCCTGTTAAGGAGGTTTAATCATGGCCTATCTTATGTTTTAACTGTAGGTTAGAAAAGCCCTTGGTATCACTGCATATATGTCAGGGTGTGTTTTATAGAATGGATGTTGTCACCGAGGTCAGAGGATCAAACCCCGTGTGACACCCTCCGTGTTTGCTGGGTTCACACAGTTTTGTTTGCTCTGATACAGAACATTAACAAATCTGGGAAATGAGTATGTTGAATTTTTGTCCTGTTCTGCAAGGAAAGGAGCAGCACAGGAAAGCAGTTATCTCTCAAGGACCATTTCCTTAGAGTTCTTTAACTGTCAAGGGCCATTTCCACAAGAGTTCAAACAATCCTTGGGGTTCTGAACACTTGTGTCTGATGTTGGTGACTTCCCACTCACGCAAGGGTTCATGAAGAGGCTGTTCATTGAGTTACTGGAATCACACTGATGATAAAACTGATATGAAGGGGAATCAGCTCTAAATGTGTTGGCTCTAAGCAGGCAAGTTGTCGGTCCTGTTCATCTCTGAAGCGTAATGTGCACGTGAGTTTCTGTAAGTTCTGAAGAAACAGGATGATCATCCTGTAGTTAAAATAGGGAAATGTTCTTTAAGAAACCTTTTCTAGGGCATCTAAGGAGATCATGATTATTATAATAAGAGCTGAGGTGCTTCCTCTCCAGCAGTAAAGAGATTGATTCTTCTTTCTCATTAATGAGTATAATCACACATTATGAATTTGTGGGATTGTTGTCCAGTTTTGTTAAAATTAAACATTTGTGGATATCAACTGCTGCCTGAATATTCTTGTATAGTGACACTTCCTCAAACCTTCCCCTGACTTTTGAATCAGGTCTGTAATTTGGACAGATGTTTCCTTTATTGGACCTACCACTTATTCCTTGGAATATCAGCAAAGGTCAGCAGCTTGGCCACTGATACATGGATCCAAGTTTCTCAGTTATCTTGTCTGGGACAGCAGGTGGCTCCTTTTCAAAAGTGCCTTCCAATTTTACAGGGTTCCATCTTGTTTTCATCTTGTTTTCAACAGCAAGAAGCTCCATCAAACAAAAGTGTTTGGCTCCCTTGTGATCCCTTGTAGGTTGTGGGTTATTTATGCACCCAAAATTGAAGACAGTGGTGGTGTAGAAATTGGGGGTATTGGTTTTGTCACTTTGTTGTGTAAAGAATTCCTCCTCAGAAATGTGCTGTGAGGCTTCAGGAATATTTTCATAGTGTTTTGAACAGGAAAGGGAGAGTAAATTGTGTGTTTATTGGACCTGATAGGTGTTAATTAGGATTCTGTTTATGAGCACATTTTCTCTCAAGGTGAGCCAAAACCTTGGCAAAATAAAGGAGTCCTGATACTTCATTGGAAGCCTGTTTCTAGCCATGCCTGTGTATTATGTGGTCTGCTTCTCCTCTTCCTTAAGGATATTTGCTCTTCCTAAGTCCTTATTCATAATCCCCTCATTTTGACAGCAAAATTGATTTCATGGTGGTTTAATTCTGCTGTTAGAAATAAGAGGTTCCTCTCTCCAGTGGACAACAGGAACAAATTCATCCTCAGGAGAAATAAGTGTTTCTGGTTTTTGCATGAAAACAAGGAGTGAATGTGTAGGGAATGAATAAACTTCTGTGGAGTTGTTCCATGATGGGAAGGACATCTTTATTCATTGGATTCCCTTTCTGCTGTGGAGGTTTGGAAGCTCCCCTTCCTTGTGGGTCAATAACCTGAGGCTCTGAGGTGAGGAAGCATCGTGGGCCTTGTGAGGTCCTGGGGCAGGATCACACAGATTTTGGCAGTGGTGGTGATGCAATAGCTGGGAAAGAGGCAGACTCGAGACTTACTGCCTGTGGGCAAAGAGCTGGCTGGATAAATTCTGGCTTCTGCTCCTTTCCAGCTGCAGCACTGAGCTAAGGAACCCAAAATAGATCCCTTCCCTAGAGCCGGGTGAGCCTCGTGCTGCGTGTCCGCGCTGGCACACGTGGGATGGAGTCACAGGGAAGGCAAACAGCCTCTTCAGAAACGGCCTGTCTGGGGAAAAAGTATGGAAAGCTGTGAAAGGTGGGCAGGCCCAGAGCCAGACATGTTCCTGGGAGGATCCCAGGAGTTGTCTCTGGATTTACCCTGGATTTAGCTGGAGCAGGCGGTGGGAACCGGTGGCTGTGACACTGAGCAGAGGAACATTTAATCCCTTTCTGTTCCTCATCTTTCCACCTGTAACAGAAGGATAGAACTTCCTTTATCTCCGAGCTCCCAGGAGTCTGTTTAGATTGCAAGTTCTTTGAGGAAGAGAAAACACCTGGCACAGGCAGGCCCCTTTGGCAAATAGATGCCATTGTCACCCCTGTAATTGGAAGGTCATTCATCTGCCCAGCAGATCTCTCCCAGCTTGGGAGTTTCCAGATCATGACCTCCCTCAGGACTGGTTTTTAACAGCTGTGCAGACAAGCTTTCCTATCTCCCAGGAGTTTCTGAGAGACCTTCCTAAAAATTTCATTTTATTTCAATTTCTAAATTTTGTTTTCTCTCTGTATAAAATTCCTGAAGGGTTCAGTTGAAAAAGCGTTTAATTTTATTTTGAACAAGTAATTTTAAATTTTTATTGAAATACTACTTTTCAGCAGCCATCTAGCTTTTTTAAAAAAATTTTATTTTGCTCTTGGAAATATTTCAGACTGGGAGCTGATCCAAAGATGACCTTTCCCCACAGACAGATTCAACAAATCAATATTTTTCCAGTGCAAAATATCTATCATTGGAAAATCCTCACTGGCACTTTTTGAATGCTTTACAGACAGAGGCCTGCCATCTGAAAGCTGCTTGCTGAGTGTAGAATTAGCAGTAATACAGTCCTTTTGATGGCTTCTTCTGTATCAGTGTAAGCTCTGAACTGCCACTCACATACAACAACTTCCTTTCAAGTCCTGCCATTTCTCCCTTGGATATTTCCCCACAAAGTTGGCTGTTTAACCATTAAAAAGTCACTCACTGCGACTGGTTCCCTGTAGCTCTGTTTAATGGGGAGTTTTGTTTGGGTTTCTATTGTAGCCGAGGAGGATACACGATCTCTTTTGAAATGAGCTATTAACATGATAAAACATCTTGGGAACACACAATAGCAGAGCTGATGGTTTAATCTTTGCTGGGGTATCTGAGAGCTCCATTAAATGCAGGGGACTGCACTAACGAGGGCTGAAGCTTTGTAGTGGTGTGGCACCAGAACACAGAGCTTTTTCTGTAACTGTTTCCTGAAATATGCTTTGCATTTAGGATTCTGAATCAAACATAGGGATGCTATAAAAATCCAATGTTTTCCATACCTCGAAGATGGGAAGTTTCAGAAAGGTTGGTGTTGCTGAGAGAGATGATTCCTTTTTTCCTCTATAATTCTGTGTGTGTATACATATATATATATATATGTATATATATATAAGCACAGACACACATATATATTTATATATACACAAATACACACATGTGTGTGAATATTTGCACCCTCTGTATCCGTAGTCTGGGCCCAGTCCTGGAGTTCTGCAGGTACAGACACACTTTTTGGGGTAGTCTCTGCCCATTGCATCCCCACATCATGGCTCATACCTGGGAAATGTTAGCTGGCTTTAGCACCTTCCACGTTTTCGTGGGCTCTGGAGGAGTTCTGCATGCTAACTAAAACTGTACAAAAAGCTGCTTCGTTTTTATGACTTTTGTTTCCATCACCACCTCCTTCTACATCAAAGAGGGGAATTTAACCCTAATTTACACCCAGTTTATGATCCAGGGACCTGAAGCTGAAGCTTAACAAACACTGGCCTTGCCTAATGCACAGCTCTTTAGCGATGGTGCTCATATGTGTCCAGGACACCTTCTTTAGGGATGTAGGGAATTCCATTACATCTTCAGCCAGGGTGTCTTTCTGAGAGAAAACAGAAGCAGAGGGTTTCCTTCTGGGGGCAGGATTTTTGTCTGGATCATTCAAGAGACCAGGCTGGAGTGTGTCTCCTCACATTCTGCTCTTATGCTTTGTGATTTTATGAAAGAGAGGAACTGAAGCTTGGAAAAGTGGAAATACTTGCTGCCTGCATCCTTGATCTCCAAAGCTTCCCATTATTTTACACACCAATATTCCCCAGCCACCGTTTGGGAGGAGACCTTGCTGGTGGTGCTTTCACACTGTGGTTTGTTGCCCAGATTAGTGTTCTTTCTGTCAAACTTTTGGGCAGTAATTGATGTACTTTTGGATTTTAGTCCTCTCCAGAAGGCAGGGTTCTCCAGAATCTGAGATTTCTGGTGTGGAACAAAGGATTTCTCAGTAAGCTGTGAAATCTCTGCCCTGTCAATGTTTCTGCCTGGCTGTACCTATCCATAAAACTGTGTGATGTCCTTATGGCTAATTGGTGCTTAAGTGCCTTCAGAGCTGTGGGTAAACCACTAATTAGTCACACTCATTTAGTCAAAATTACTAACGCCTGATATTTTCCCATATGCTCTATTAGTTCAGGGAAAATGTCTTGGAAATTCATTGATTTAGGCTTCCCTGGTGTATTTGCTGATTTTTGTTTGTGTGACAATGACTTTCTGTGTTGTGGTTAATACAGATGTCACTGAATTGTGCCATCTGCTTCCAGATTTTGGGTTTAAATAGTGCAAAATCCTCTTTCCAGAAAGAAATGTGGAAATAAATCAGGATGCAGATACTGCTGGGATAACTGTTTTGTTTCAGTATGTTCTACATCATCACTGGGACTGGGATTTATCTCGTCTGCAGCCTCTCTTGTACTGATCTATTTTATATAGACATGATCAGTTTTATATAGACATACCAACATGCCTGTACACAAAACACACACATGCCCCCACAGTCTCTTACATTACACTGGGAAAGAACCATAAGCTTGAAGTGTGTTGACTCAACTATTTAATGAGGTGCAATAAATCTTGACAAGACCAGCTGGCACTGGAGTCAGGCTTCTCATCTTTTTACCATTACATTGAAATGTGAACAATAGTGGAAAGAAATGTAACTCTTCTTTTTCTTTTTATTTTTTTCTTTATTTTTTTTTTTGATACTCAGCTATGTAGCACTGTACTGAAATCATCCACTTCCATGGAATGCAAAGCACGGTGGATGCTGTGGAAAATGTTAACGATGCAAAGGCCCCTTTTGCTGGTTCTTTTTCTCAAATTCTGAGAACGTGTTGATCTGGCAGATCACAGAGCTGTGGTCAGCACTGACATCCCTGCACACATGCTGGCTCCTCCTCTGCTGCACAGCACACCATGACATCCTTTCCTCTTTCTCATTGCCCCTTCCCCCAAGGTGCAGCACCACCCAGGTGCAGCAGGGTGTTACTTGAGTATCTTCTTTAAAAAATAGGACTAATTAAGCATCTTGGACATCTAAGCACGTGGCGTGGTTCCAAGGCACCCAATTTGGCCTCTTTTAAGGAACCAGATTTATTCCTGTGAAAAGAAATCTGTTTGAAAAACACACTTCTTGTTTTGGGTAGGTTCCTGTCAGTGGCATCCATCAAACTCTTCATGTTTCCAGCCCCACCACTTAATGCCAATCGAGCCTTAAAAAATAACTGCCCCCAAACCAACTGGATGCCTCTGGATTCACTTGAGAAGGTCTGCCTGAGCTTTGAAGTGTATCCCATAACGATAGCTGACATCTCCAGAAGGAATAACTGCCCCCCCTTGCTTTGTCATTGCAGCATTTGATGTGTGCTGGGCTCTGGTGCCTGGTGGAAGGAGATACCTCCTGTAAAACCAAGTTGGACCCCCCTCTGGATGGCACCGAGTGTGGCGCAGACAAGGTAATCAAACTGCTCAGCAGCACTTCTTGCTTTCCAGCATTGGGAATAATGTTTCCAAGATGTTCTGGATTTACCATAAACCTGTATTTTCGACTGATTCTGTTACAGAAACTGCTCAATTAACAGCTGGATTGGGTTAAGTCTTCCTGATTTTATATTTAAGTGTATTTCAGTAGCTTCTGGAGGCTTCAGTGGTGAAGTTGTTGTGGTCAGGGCACTCCACAAACTGCAGGAGAAGCCCAGGGCTCGCTGCTGAGGGCACTCCCTGCTGTCACCTCTGCTCAGTGCTGCTGATGGGGTTTCCTCAGTGAGGTGTTTTTCAGTGTGAGCTGAGCTAGTTGTGTTCTGGGCTGTATTTGAGGTAGAAAGTGTGCAGAGCATTTGGGGAGTGGAGGAAGATGGGGAAAGAAAAAGAGGCTACTTAAAAACTTTATAGTTTCTAATAGTAGCTCAAAATGTTTGAGCTCAAATTCAGTGATGTTTCCTTATTTCAGAGGTATAATTTGCTGTATATATTTTGGAACTTGACTGGTTTGGTAACTGCCACCCACCACTTAACTGGTTTTGGACTCTAATATTTTTTGTATATTGTATGGTTGGGGAGGTAAGAAGGGGTAAAATTAAAAAGGCTGTTGCTGAAATCAAAGGTTAAAGAACTTTGCTTGCAAATAAATAATGAAAAGAAAAGCTGGGCCCTGGAAAGCGTGACAAGGAAACTGAGACAAAAGGTTTTTTAGATCTGAGTTTTTGTAGCTACAGAAGTCCTGGTGACTCTCTTAGCAGTGTCACATCCTGGACAGGCCAAGTTTGCTGCTTGGTCAGGAGCCAGCCACCTATTAGAATCAAAGAGGTTTGGGGCTTTAGCCAAGTTAGGTCCAAAATACTTCAATTATTTTGTACATCCTGGGAATAGTGCTGATGAAGGCATTGCTTTGGGGTATAACTTCTTGGACTGGGTTTCTATGAATAGTGGGGCTTTAAGTCTTAGCACTTAGGTAATAATCTGCTTTATAAAGCAAGGGGCTCAGTTCTGTGATTATTTTTTTTAATGACAGAACTGCCTTCAGGGGTTTGTTGAGAGTGACACTTAAAATTTCTGTGTTTCACCTCCTCCCTTTCTCCTTCTCCCACCTCCCTCTCACCTTGAACCTCCAGAAACTTAAACGCGAGCTTGTCGTAACCCCTCAGACACCCTTTGAAGTCCACCTGAGCAGGAATGTTTGCAGGATCGGGGCTCCTTTGCAGGCTGTGCTAACCCAGTTCCATTGCAGTGGTGCCGAGCCGGGGAGTGTGTCAGTAAAACCCCCATCCCTGAGCACGTGGACGGGGACTGGAGCGTGTGGAGCCAGTGGAGCATGTGCAGCCGGACCTGCGGCACCGGAGTGCGCTTCCGGCAGAGGAAATGCGACAACCCCCCGTAAGTCTTCCCTTCCTCAGGGTTCTTTCCACGTGTAGCACTTGGACAGTCCTTGCTGCAGGAGTGCAGGGAGGGAACAGGCAGCAGAGCTGTGCAAAGGCCGTGATTTCTCCTTCGCGAGCAGCAAAACCCAGGTCAGAGTCCTGGAGCGGCTTGGAGTGAAGTGGGTTTTGTGGAAGCGGCTCGAAGGGTCACCACTGGAAGTGGCCCCATTGCAGTGTTTCAAACGTAGATAAAATTGAATTGAAAACATGTAGTTTGGCAGAAAAAGTGGTGCTGTGTTTGCTCTCCAGCACTGCAGTGAAGGAGGGGGGGCTGATCTGGATCTACAGACCAAACTGAGCCGATGTCTTGAGAGATCAGCTTTGCAGGGAGTGCTGGCTCTGGGCTTGGGAAGCCTAAGAGTGGCTGACACTGGTTATCTCAGTGTCCCAGAGCTGTGTTTGTAAAGCACCTTAAGTTATTCTGTATGTCAGGAAGTGCTGCATAAGAAAAGGAAAGTTTTCATACACAGAGAGTGCCATGGGTGCTGTTTAGCTCTTGAACAGTGACTACAAATAATCCTGTGCTCTCTGCTTGGCTTTTTTCTAATTCAGGAGAAAACGGAAGTGTTGTTATCTCCTGTGTGTTGTCCTTCATCCCTCAGGTCAGCTGAGGCCCATCTGGAAGTCTCTTTCTCATATGGGAGGCCTGAACAGGTTACCATGGTGCCATTTAACTGCCCACCCTGTCTGTGTGCATTATAACTTCTCCCAGTCTTGAGAGCAACCCTCCAAGCACTGTACCTCTCATTTTATTCAGATTTTAAGTTTTTCTCCACAGAAAAATCACAGGAAGCTTTGCTTTTTAAATTGGGGCTGAAATTCTGGCTCACAACACAGTCCCTTTGAAGGCATGCCTGGATGATGGATAGGCTCACACTGGCTGCTGTTGACCTGTATTCATGTGAAAGGGATATTTTTGTTTATTCCTCTCCTTATATAACACTGAGCTGCAGTTGAATGTCTGTAATGTCCAGGTTTGATTTTTACCAGCTGATTTTCCTGAACAAGGATCTGAACTGGTTCTTTTGCTGTCAGCTACAGTGCTGACCAAACCTTAATCCATTCATCATCGTTCCTTCAATCACAGGAAATGCTCCCTCCAGCACTGCACACTGATTTTAAAATTCTCTTGCTCATATACATTCTTGGCTGGGGATACACACGTGATCTTTTGCTTCAGATTCCTGGCATCAGCCCACTCCTGCAGCTGGTTTATTCACTGTCCAAAAACATTGGCTAAGGGATTTATCTTTTATTTTATATATATTTGGTCTTGGGATATTTTTTTTTAACAGGAATCTTTACTCCTGCCAGCTGACTCTTGAGCCTGTGGGACTATCAGTATTTTTCAACCAGTTGCTTCACTGTTTGATTTGGTTTTTCCTCTCAGTAATTTCTTTGAGCATTTACATGCATTGCCTCCACATGGTTGTAAGGAGTGTGTCATGAGCCAGTGTGCACGTGCAGCCTTTGGAGTTGTGCTGCCTCTTGCTCTTGTCTGGGCTTTGGACTCTTGCTGTGCAGGGGGATTGAAGAGAAAACCACTGGCTTAAAGAGAACATCTAAATGAGGTCTCCACACCTTCTTCAGTCCCCTCCTGTCGTGTAAAAGGGTCACAGCAGTATAAATGGGCTTTGATTTCTTCAGTTCCATTAGTGGGTGGATTCTCTTGGCATAAATACAGTGGAAGGTGGCTGTGAAGTTGTCTACCAGGAGATCTCACACAGTCACTGTTTGAGGCGAGTGCCAAGGTGGGCTGGAATTACTCTGTTTATTGGAAATCCCGGGCAGTGCTTGAGCTCACAGTGCGCAGGACTTGGGACCTGGCATTACAGAGATCCTTCCCTTTGGATTCTTTTCCAATGCCCAAACTCGTGGCCTCAGCATTTGGAAAGGTGGAAGGGACACAAGGATGAAACCACAAAAATGAAGTGAAGCAGGAAGAGAACGATGTAGGAACAAGTGCTTGGTAATTATCTGTGGGAGACCAGAGAGACCATATTGCCAACAGTGAGAGCTGCTTGATTCCAGTCTGCACTGGCAAACTCATGGGAATTCCCTCATGAATTACTGACATCTGAAGATAAAAACCAAAGCAGCTGCTGATGTAAATAGTTGTCCTGCTGTGTCTCCTGCTCCGTGGCCATCCACTTGATCCTCTGCTTTTGGGAGGGTGCTCTGTTACTCTTTGGGTGTTCTGACTGCTCCCTTTTGTTGTTTTGTTTTCCCTGTACCCACAAACATGCACAGTCACCTACATCCAGTGGCTCCATCTCCTCTGCTGTAGCTGGAGGGATGGTGCTGAAACCAAAGTCTGTGTGTCTGGTGTGTTCATGTGAGTGCAGGGTCTGTGTAGGAAGGAGCCTGTGTTGTGCTCCCAGGCATCTGGACACAGTATCTGTCCCACAGTCTGAGGCACAGACAATCTTCCCAGAAGGTTCTGCAGCACTCCCAGCACAGCTTCTGCCTCACACGTGTCCATGGCAGAGGGAGGTGTCAGCAGAGCATGCAGGCAATGTCCAGGCTGTGCTGGTGACTCTCTGTGATGTTCCAGTGTCACTGGAGATCAGCATTTCCATTAAAAAACACCCCAAACACTCATTCTGGGATTAATGGAGCTACTGTAAAAATTTGATCTAGGCTGGGATTTGGCATTAAGCTTTTCTGTGAAGAATCACACATTTCTGTTGCACCAAATGCTGGATTCATCCAGGCCAGCACAGGTAGGAAAGCAAAGGCCCAGTCCTGTGGCCAGTGGTACATGAACAGGGCAACTCCTGCTATGACCACTGACACAAATAAATGATGTACAATGAGGGCCTTGCTTTCCAATTAGCTGAGTGATATAACCTGATGTTCATTGCTCTTCAGGGAGGGAGGGGGGAGAAGCTTTTGGAATGAACTGCCTTACTGCTAAAAACTGGAATTTGGCTGGAGTTGCTTTTTATAGCCATCTGTTAAAGAAGAGTAAGAACATGACCTTATCCATCTTCACTCATTACAACTGGGGAGAGATAGGTATGTGACAAATTCAGGAGAGTGTCAGCAAGTAGCTAAAGAAATTATCTGTTAGGATGGCCGAGTCTTTTTTGTTTGTTTGTTTGTGTATTGTTTTATTTTGCAAAGAAAATGCAGGCTATTGTTGAGAGTTTGAGTTTTCCTTCTTCTCTGGGGATTCATAAATAAGAACAAATAGGTTTTGCAGATGCTTAATCCCCATTTTGGAGTAGTTACCTTTCCTGCATGTTTAGAAAACAAATGTGTAAAATGGAATGGTTTTCATGGGTGGAGATTATCTGCTGCACAGATTTTTTTCTGGGTGCCCTGTTTACAGTGCAGGTTGTAGCTGCTTGTGTGTTATCCTAATTTCAAACTGCTGAAGACAACCTTAGAGGACACGTGCTGAGCAGACTTGATTAAGAGTGTCTGAGGCAGAGGCAAAGCAAATGGTGGGAGGAGAAAGGTGAAATGTTCTGGGTTGCTGCCTCTGCCTTGGGTGTTTGGTGCTGACCCTGGTTTGTCTTTCCTGCCATAGCCCAGGGCCAGGGGGGAAGAACTGCCGTGGAGCCAGCGTGGAGCACACGGTGTGTGAGAACTTACCCTGCCCCAAAGGTGTGCCAAGCTTCAGGGACCAGCAGTGCCAGGCCCATGACAGGTACACCAACAAGAAGAAAAGCCTCCTGACAGCTGTCATCGTTGATGGTGAGGTTTTTTTCATCTTCCTCTGGAATTCTTTGCTGTTCTTTCACTGCAGCTTCTTGATTTCGTCTACAGGGCTCCCATTTGTTGGTAAGAAGGTTAGAAAATGTCCCCCTAAGCTGCAACTGAAAGACTTAAGTACAATGAGTTGTTCTTGGTGCTGCTCTGCTGTTCTTTGAGTCTTCTTAACAGAATATACAGAGCTGTCAGTCCTTTGCTCCTCTTTCTGTAATGCTGGGAGAGAAGTGCCTTAACTTGATTCCCAGTCTGAACAGGCAGGTGTTTGGGCATTTAAACATTAGAAAGTTCAAGTTAGTTTGGAACTGAAAAAAGAGGGGTTCCCTGGTACATTTTTGATATGTGTCAATTTTGGGCCTTTCAGCATGATTGCCTGTCCCACCTACATTCCTTTAATGCTTCCTGTGCTGGATCTTGCTGTTCATCTGCTATTCAACCAGATTTTGGTGGATATGAAATAATGTCCTTTCTGGAAGAGTAAACATCTTTCCCTGCACTCTGCTGAAAAGCACACCAGGCTGGTCTCACTTGGTCAGCCCAAAGACATCCTTGCACAGGGGAGGGTGGTGTTGGAACTGACACCAGAACACCAGACACTGAATGAGCCCTTCCCTGTGCCAGCACTGACAGATGAGCTCTGATGCCAGGACAAGAGCACAGGCAGCATTTCAGTTCCCACAGCAGACCCTCCAAGAGCACAATTCCTTCAGACTGATTTTGCTTGTTGTTCCCCTCTGCCCCACTTCCTAAATAGTTTTGCTGGATGAATGCACAATACAGAGCTACTTCCTGGACTCATTTCAGTCACAGAAAACTCTCCCAGTTTTTTCCAGGGGTGAGCTGTTTCATTCCTTTCTCCATTTTCAGTCAGGAACTATGGGCTGCTGAGGGTCTGTAGATTCTTCCTTGGATGAAGTCCATGAGTAGCAGAATCTGCTCCAGAGGAAAAACATTATATTGCCTAAATATCTGTTACTTAAACATATGGCAGAGGCAGTCAGCAAACCCTGACACTGCTGAATGCTGCCAGTTAATAATACAAATGTTTGAAAAGGCTTTTTACTTAACTCCTTCTCTAGCTAAACATAATAGTAGCTTTTCCAAAGTGATGTCTAAATAGCTAATGATTGTCATTAGCATGGGTGAAAGATACAACTTTTCTCTACTGATGTATTTGCAGTTATTTGGGGGTTCTTTCTCTAGCTGTTCTAGCAGCATAGTTGGCTGCCAGGAATGTTTGTAGGGCCACAAATACCAGTTTAAGAAAATAGTAAGTAATATGAATGCAAGAATGCTTTATATGTGGGTATATAAGTGTTCTTACTGGCACACTGATGCAAGAAGTTGGTCTATCAGGAGGAGAAAGTGACTGGAGAACTTGTTCTTCTAAAATCAGTGGCTGTATCCTGAGACACACACACAGTCACTTGATCATTCTTCTCAGACTGTTGAAAGTGTATTGACTCAATGGTTTTCTGTACCTTAAAAGCCCAATCTCATCAGTGTAACCCTTTGAATATTGATATTTGGAAGTGGGGAAATGCCAGGCCTGAATTGACAGGCTGATGTTCCTTCGAAGATGAGATACCCAAAGCCACTCATGCAGAGAATGCATCCCCATTGCCTCAAACACTTGTCTGTACTGTTCCTAAAGGCAGATGTGTTTCTTTTCCCAGATAAGCCATGTGAGCTGTTCTGCTCTCCCCTGGGGAAGGATTCTCCCGTGCTGGTGACAGACAGAGTCCTGGATGGGACTCCCTGTGGGCCCTACGAGACCGACCTCTGTGTACATGGCAAGTGCCAGGTGGAGTAACCTTCTCTTGTTTTATTTCTAGTGTCAGGTACAGCCTGGGCAGCCTCTCTGGGGGTGGCTGGGGGGCTGTCTGTGAGGTGAGCACAACCCTGTTTTATCAGACCCACTACAAGTGCTCCACAGCCCTGGGTCTTGGGCTAAGAATTAAAATGCCCCAGTTATGATATTATTGCTGAACAGCTGGGAATGTTCAGTGATCACATTTGCTTGCGTGTAGTCATCAAATGGCTTGGGTGGGAAGGGACTTCTGTGAGGGGAGCAGATGGGAGTGGAAATCTTGGCCTGCTTAACTGCTCCTTTTTGGCTATTAGAGGAATCACTGAAAAAAACACTGGAGCTGCAAACTGGATTACAAATTGTCACTACCCTGTTACATGAGGTAGGTTTCCAGAATCGGATGCTTTTCAGGTCCACCTGGTTCCTGCCTGGAAACACTGAGAAAGCTTTTCAATACCAGTTGCCCCTTGTTTCCTGCAGCTGCTTGAGCCAGTAGCTTCCCCTGTGTGATTTTTGTTGACTGTTATTCTGTGATGCCAAGGTGAGTTACTGGAGGGGCCCATCAAAGCTGTTCAAAAGGCCTGTTGCCCTTGCAGTAATGAAAAGGGTCCCTTTCTCCCACAAAATTAGATTTAAAGCTCCCCCCTAGAGAATACAGGTTTTAAGAGCAGATCCTGCAGCCCTGAGCACAGACAAAGCCAGGGGTTTTTGCCTCTCAGTTGGGTCACATAAGGAGCAAACTAGAGAGTATCTAGGGGAGGTTTTCTTCTGCTGTCCTGCAAATGAGACAATCAATATCCCCTTGGTTGTCCTTGGATGGACTGACCAAACCCTGAACATGCTTTTTCCTTCTGCCTCTGGTCAGACAAGTCAAGGATGGAAATGAAGAGGATTCTTCAGAGTCTTCAGATTTGGTTCTCTTTTCCTTAGAGTGAAGGTGTGATGGCCTGTAACCACTGCAATGATTATTTCTCTCTAAGTTACATACAGAACCAAAATTAGGTGTGGGAGATCTTTGTAATAAAACTCTCCTGTTTTGCTGGGCAGTGAGACTGTAACACAGCACACTGAATGCTTAGGGAGGGCATCTCTTAGAGCTGGTGTTACAGGTCCCTTGAAAATTTAATGGAGTTGTTAGACCCATACTAACTGAAGATTTAAGGTTTGGACAAGGAAAGGGAGAGAAGAAAATGTTTATTTAAAGATCATAATTGACAGGAAGTCATTCATGGGTGTTCCTAGTGATGTGTTGCAGTTTGGTTCAAGTCCTTTGTCACAGACACTGTGACAGGGCAGACACTTGGTGGGTTTTCTCTCTCCTAATCATGTAACATGTGTTCAAAGTTTGCTGCACACACAAGAGTGATGTGAAAGACAGTTCACTTGGCTACTGCAACCCTGTCAGTGCTGGATTATTCCTGGCAGTTCTGCTTCTAAGTTTCTCCTCATCTGGATTTGTATCCTGTGGTAGGACTTCCTCTTTGTGCAGGGCACACCAAATCTGGCATTATTCTGATTTCTGTGAACAGGGACTGAGAGCCACTGAGTTTATTGCTTTGAGCCTTCCAGGCAGGGAGATGGATAAGCACAATATTCACCTGGGTGTAAGAGAGGCTTTGGAGGCATAAAGCAGCTTTACTTATAGCAATGTAGAGAAATGAAAAATCTTTGGATTGAATTCTGCACTGCTGCAGGAGACACTTCCCACTGTTTCCTGTCAAATGCTGCTGAAGAGACATTTTTAATTCAGTCTTTCTAATTTGAACAGCAAGAGTCTGGGAGCCAATACAAGTTTGATTCTTTATAATTCAAAGTACTTTGCATAGAGCCAGGTTCATGGGGCATCCCACGTTACTTAATTTTTCCCTGTTTTTAGCTGTATCTGAAAAAAAAATGGAAAAAAAACCATTAATAACCTTTTATAGTCGGACCAGCTGTGCACCTCCAGCTGTGTGCCACTGACCATTCCTCTGGGCTGGCCAGCTTTACTGCTCCAGCAGTTCAGAGCAGCCACAAGTGGTAAATCAGACATTATGGCAGTGTATGTTTGCTTCTTGCAGGGAGGAGCAGTAGCTCCCTCCAGATGAATTCCTTGATGAGCTCAGAGCCTTGGAGGTGCCTCACGAGAAGCAAATTGCACCCTGAGTCGGGGGCAACTGCCTGGGACTGTGCAGGGAGGTGCTGACAGCTCAGAACAGTCAGTCCATTTGCATCTGGCTGAGAAAGAATGCAGAATGATCAGCTGAGGCTGAGCAGATCTGAAAGCCTTGGGAACTCATTTATAACACTCCTCTGCCTTCCATGCAGTGCAGTGCTGAGATTTGCCATATGTGCCTGTGCACCCCATTTGCCACAGATCCCTGTCTCACCAGCTGCCTGCTAAACCAATTGAATTGACATATTCATTTAATTACTCTTCTCCTTATTTCTTTACCCAGCATAGACAAAGCCTGGCAACAAGCATTGCAGGGGGCCTGGAGAAGAGAATAAGTGCTGAAATCAGAGGGTGGTATTACTGTTATTTATTTTCCTATGTCGTCCTTCCAGCTAAAGGCTCTTAAAGGCAGGAATGACACATTGTCAGTGTAACAGACAAATTAGCAGTAACCATTGCCTGTGAACATTTAGTCTAGGAAATGTAATAGATCTTTTCCCTTCATTAGATGCTCCTAAATGGAACTCATGCATCATTGTTGGGTGATGAATGGATGTAGATGAACATGGCAGAGAAAAAACTGCTGCAATGAGAGGAGGGTTTTGAGAAGGAAAGCAGGAACAGATTCTTTGAAGCATTTGGGCACTAAGGGAAGAGAGTTTTCCTTCAGTTGTACTTTGGGAAGTTATTACAGTTTCATTTTAAAGCCATGAGCTGAGCTCAGATTTAAACAGTATGAGTGAAGCCTTTTGGTGTCAGCCTTTCTATCCCTGAAACAAAATCATCCCTGTATTTATCCCCTACACCTAAAGGCAGCTGGAGTGAGTAAACTTGGTTATTACTTTGATCAAGCCTAGAAGCACCAGAGAGCAAAGTCAGCCCTAAATTTAGCATAGGAGTTCCTAAATCAACTAGACTTTTTATAATCTTACTCCTTGTTTTTTCTATGAATCGTAAGCTCTTCCTCCAATTTTGTCATGTCCTTATTTATTAGAGTTGATTTTGAGGTCAAACATTTCAAATGCACTTATCCTTTCCACCTCCTGAGCAGACTGGAACCCCTGTTCACTGTGGATATAGGGATTTGACATTCCCTTCTTGAAGGGCACATGGTCCTCTAGCAAGGAGAATTTACTTTCTCCAGGGATTTTTCAGCCACAGAAAATCTGTAGCAGGCTGCAGAACAAGAGGAGGGTGAGGGCTCCTCTGGGCTTTGCAGGTTTGCTTTCTCAGTCATTTCAGTCCTGGTGAGACAGGGCAGGGCAGTGCAACCTGCAGCTCACAGTGGCTTTATCTTCTCATATTTCTCTCCCAGTGACAAGTGGCTTTCAGAGAGAGGATTCCCTGAGGGTTTTGTTCTCCCTCAAGACTGTTGTGCGTGTGTTCCATGAGGGAACACTCGTGGAAGCAGAGCCCTTTCTTACCTCTTACAGACCTTCACTCTATGCTGCTGAGGTTGACACAAAACTGAGGCAGCAGCAGAGCTAAAAAAAGTGTCAGATGTGCCAGGGCAGTGGTGTGAGGAGAAGAGCAGCTGCTCAGCTGAGTGTGGTGACACACAGGGCTTTGTGCTGGCTTTTCTCAAAGGAGGATTAGTCTGAGACTCATGATAGCATGAGAACTTTCCAGTGGGGGCTACAGAGTCTACTTGAGGATGTAATCTAAGGTCTCTTTGAAATGAGAGACCTCCTTTTATAGCAGGACTGGGCTGGAGATCAAGGGCAGTCTTTGCTGTGATTTAGCAGTTGAAGAGGTGAAGATGTTTTGGCTCTGTCTGTGGTTTTCTCATTGATATTTTGTCATATCACACCTCCTTTAACTTGCTTGTGAATCCACAATGATAATAAGCCACATACTGGACTGTCCTGGCACAACAACAGTGTTATAGAACTACTTTCTTTCCAAAGTGATTGTCATACAGTGTGAAAGGGGAGCATAAACTGGAAAATGGACAGATTTTCAAAAATAATTTCTGCAAACTGGTTAGGCAGAGTGGCAGCAGAAGGCCTCAGGTGGCAGAGGAGAAATTGGAGTGGTCTACTGGACCTGCTGCTGGCAAACAGTTTTCTACACACTCAGTACCCACTTTTTGCATTTGATTGACACATCCAGTTCTGGCTTTGTCTCCTCACTTGAGTATTTTCCGTGTATTATTCATATTCCTGCACTACAAACTGTGGTACAAGATGTTCCAGACTGGGTAGCTTGTCTCCCTACAACAACTTGGCTTAGCATTGTACTTTGATAAATTATTTAGTGTATGTGCACAAAATCCAGGATTGTCTGAACTACAGAAACCTGTTGTATAATTGCCTTTTTTTTCCATTTCTGGGTCTGTAGCCTTGTAATCTGAGGGCTAAAAAGAGTATCAGGGCTTTTGGTGAGTAAAGTGTAGTGACAAAACCAAGACTTTGTTGATATCTTACTAGTTTTTAAATGTACTTTACAGTGGGGTGTGAAGAAAGTAAAACAAGCTGCTTCCCCTTATTTTTCTTCCATGTTATCCCATGAAAAGCATATAATAGAACAGCAGCAAAGGAGTTCCTGGGATGGGAAAAAGCTTTGTATTATTTGCATGTTCTCTCAGGAACACAGGGGTTTTGACACATAACCTTCAGTCTCTATATGTGAATAAGGGGTTACCAAGAATTATTATTTCTAGAACCCCACAAACTGCTGAGGGATCTAAGCACAGAGTCAATGGTCAGGTGTCACTGGAGATCCAAAGCAGATGAGATAATGCTAATTTAAAATAGGCAGTGTCCAGCTCCTGTTCCAACAGAGCTGCCCTGACTCATGTAAAATCTGAAGGCTTGGGAAGTTACAGGAGGATATTTCCTGAGCTAAATTCTACATGGACTCCAATCCATCACCCAAAATTTGTTGTGGAACAGAAATAGAAGTAACTCAGAGATGAAGTGCCTGATTAGGGACCAGGACTCCTCTCCTGTACAAACCCTCACAGACACTCACAACCCTCCAGAAGGGCAAAAGTGTTTAAAACAGAAAAATAAGAATTCTCTTCCCCTCAGATCTGAATTTCAGTTGTTCCCATATGGACATTCCTGTTTCTTGTGGTCCATCCCTGGAGGTATCAATGGCCATTGGATATTATGGACAAAAAGAATTGGCAGTGTGGGTGAATCTGTCATAACCAGCGTGCTCTGTACATGATTAATTTGTAAAATGGCACATATTGCATCAATATTTATATTTGATCCATTGAGACAGCTAGTTAGTTCAGCATATGGGAAGCATTACAGTTTTGTGAGCCTACAATGTCATTTCTTACACAGGGTGGGTGTATATAACAAAAATAATTGTGTTTATGTAGCAAAACATACTCACACAGGCTGTATCAATTGAGCTCTTGCACAGCCATTGAAAATACAAATAAAAATATCATTAAAAAATAGCCAAGCAATACAGAAAATAGTTCACACAGAAGAATCCAAATGATCTGTATTCAGAAGAGAAGAGGAGTTTTCCTATGCTGGAGCCAGCAATGACTGAAGCTGGAAATACCACCCAACAAGCAGTACTTTCAGATGTTTAATTATAAAAATGAGAAGAAGGGGGAGGGAGAGAAGGAAGGGTGGACTGAGATAGCAGCTTAAAGAGAATTAATTTCAGGCCTTTGGCTCAGCAAATGTGCAGTTACCTGCCAATTTATAGGTCAATGAATAGTTCCAAAATGTGGTGTCAGAGTAGGAGACTGCCTGGGTTGAGGATGGATTGGAAACCTGTGGACACATTTCTGACTCTCCATGCTGAGTTCTTGAACCCTTAAAAGACTTACCTTTATGTTTCTTGTCAGCATTTCCATGTTTTAAAACTGCTTGTTTTCTCACCAGTCCATTCAAAGCTGATGGAACTGAAAGTATCCAGCTCCTGTTGGATGGGCTGGTCCACGGTCTCCTGGATAACTCCTGGGTCAGCAAACAGACAGGATGTTACTTAAAAGGTCTTTCTTTCTTCAGGATGTAAAGCTTCCCCTTTCTGCTTCTCAGTTTGGTAAATCCTCTTACCTTGGTTGGCACTGGACTGTACAGGGAGCAGCACAGAGCAAGTGAGAGATGGTAAAGATCAAACAGCTCCCTTGAGCCATTTGGGTTTTAAGGAATTCTTTCTGCACTATGAAAACTTGACTTTTGAGCAGTGACACTTGGGATTTTTCCCCTTGCATGTGGTTAATTAAGCCCTCACTTTTTGGAAGGCTTTCAGCAGGTTGAGGACAGCTCTGTAGTTCAATGATTGGCAGTCAAACACAAACAGCATCATGTTGGTGAGAAGCTGATGATGGACAGACTCGATAGTTTGGTGAGGCTCCAATTTTTCCACCCAGTGCTGGAATCTCAGAGGCTTTCACACCTTGGAGAAACCTGGAAGTATCTCTCAATTAACAGCCCAAGGAGTGGCAGGTGCTTTCCTCTCAGAAGGGAGTGTTTTGCTCTCCCAGCCCTGTCTCTTTCCCTTGTTTTAAGAGTGACTTTATTTTCCATGTGGAAAGTCCTTGAAGGATCTGATTGACTGAGGTGGTCACTGTAATGTGTTTCTAAATGACTTTACAGCTTTTGGAATCCATTGTCAAATCTTAACCAAAGCTGTTTCATAATATACTGTTATTAAATGTACTGTTATTAAATGCACTTTCAGTTTGGACATGGTTGGAAGGCTTGGGGAGAGGGAAATGGGCTCTAATATTTACGTAGACAACAGTAAAGTGCTTCCAAGGTATTTTTCCCCCATAAAGTATCAAGAATGCACCAATTTTCATCTTGAAGCCAAGAAAGAAAACTGTTATGTTCTCTGAAAGATTTTCCTTTGTAAGAAGCCATTTCCTGGCCCAGATCTGTTGGGGGCTTCAATCCTCAAGCCCTGGATTGGAGAAAATCAGTCCCTGCGAATGGGAGAGATGATGCTGTTGAAGGGAAGGCTGCAAGGGCCATTCCCAGTTCCTTCACTCACAGGGAATTAGGGTGAAGATGAAAGGTAAAAAACAGCAAAGGTTTTGGGAGTTGTATCTGTGAATTCAGTGGATGCTCTTTCCATGCCCTCAGAGAGGGTCTCTCAAGTCCAAGAGTGTCAGTGACCAAGTAGATGTGGGAGGAGAAGGCTTATCTGGTACCCCAGTGTCAGAGGAGGGGGATTCATTCTTCCCAAGGCTTTGCTGGCTTGCACTGGTTCCCATTAGCTGGGAAACTCCAGTGTAAATGCAAAGCATGTGATTGCTAACTCCCCATTCTTCCCCTGCCTCCGTTAGAGCCCTGCAGACTCCTCCTGGAGCACTGGGAATAAGTGCGGTTCAACACTCATTATATTCCCTTTATTCATGTGTGTGCTCACATAGTGCTAATAACAATGCAGCACAATAAAAGATAGCACTAGAGCCTGAAATGAAGCACAGCCTTTCCAGGATCCCAGCAGGGTGGCAGGCAGGCATTTATTTCCAGCTGCCTTTCAGCAGCCCCGTTAATAAATCATCCCAATTTTCCTGGAAGGAGAACTGCTGGGACATCCTTCTGTTCTGGGGGCAGAATCACATTCAATATCCCAAAATTATTTGTTGGACAAGGGTGTGAAGTTAAGACTTGAGAATTGCAACTGCCAGGAACTCCATGCTCTTCTTCTTACCTTTTTCAACTCCCCTTTACGGAGTTTTTTTTCCCTGAAGTTCTTTGCACCCCCGTACGTGCAGTGCTGGTTAATGAGCAGCATTTCCCTGCTCTGTGTTTGGGATGATCAGCCTTTCTCAGCATGTGTCTGCCTCTAATGATTTACCCAGACAAACTGCCTCAGCACACGTCTGAGCACTGGCAGCCTTTGATCCCTGAGCACATCTGGACTCAGGCAGTGGCCAGTGTCTCCTGAAACAAGCGGAATGTTGGAGTTCAGCTCCAAATTACTTTGCTTACACGCAGACAGGCTCAGATAAACAGCCCAAGTCCTCTTAATATTTCCCTGCTTTACCCTATTTTTCAAAATGTTTGTTGTTTTGATCGTTCCCTAAGATATCTCTCCAACTTTCCCCTGGCTTCATTATAGCAAGGCAAAGAAGGGAGAGACCCAACAGCCTTATTCAAATAAGTCTTATTAGTGACAGTCCTGCTAATTCATTTGCCAAGAAACTGTTTATCTGCACAGAATAAAACTTTAACTCATTTTTAATACTGCAGTTGCTGCTAATAATTTGCATAATGACAACTCTTATTTCAGGAGAAATTTATGAATAAAGAGGGAATTGCTGATTCTTTAGAGGGTCTTACATGGACAGAATACAATTTATGTAGATTAATGACAGTAAGTCTTGTCAACATCAAGATCTATGGATGTGGAATGTTCACCATCGTAACCTGCAAATGCTTTGTGAATAAGGAATATTATGGTGATAATCCTGATAGGTACAGGGAGAATACTGTGACTATTCTAGGAATTCCCATCTGTGGAAGCAAAACTTCAGGTTTTTATTGGAAGAAGTTTAGGTAGGTGTACAAAATGATGAAAATACCATTTAAAGTGAAGTGAAATTGTTAGAATTTATTATTTGTTTTACAATCAAATGTCTATGCTTAATACAGTGCAAGCACATGGAAAATTTCATAATTGTGTAAGCAATTTTATGGTATGAATTGGCCAAATATGAACCTGACCCGCTTCCATTAAACTGCTCTTGCACTGCAGGTATTTTGAGCCATCTGATTAATGAGCTCTTTTTTCAGGTATTGCAGAAGTGTAAAGAGAACTGAATGTTACCTTTCCTGTTAAGATCCCCATCCAAAACAGAGCTCATTCAGTGGAATTGTAATTACTCTGCATTTTTGTGCATTGAAGGGCTATGACCAGGATTTTTATTACTTGGGTTAATTCTCATTTGAGGAGATCACATTTTTCTCTTCTCTCTGTGGTCCATTTCTCTGGGATGTCTTTGAGCTCCTCAGATGGAAATTGCTTTACAAACTTGAAACTGTTGAGTTTGAAGGAAGTTAGAGTGGGATAGTATGAAATCTGTGATGATACCTGGAATAACTAGTGTTTGTGAGACTCTCTCCAGTTAAATCTAAATCAAAGTTCCTGCTCTGAGTGTTAGAGGAGGGAGCTGCTGAATAACCAACTCACCACCGTTCCAGCTGAGTGCTCCCCTGACTCACAGTGTTTCCTTCCCATTCAGGCTTTCAGTCAGATGTCAATCTTAGTCTTGACCCCGGTGTTTAGATCTGCTCTAACCTTGCAAACAAAATAACGGGGACCCTCTGGTTGTTGTCCCCAGAAAATCGGCTGCGATGGAATCATTGGCTCGGCTGCCAAGGAGGATCGCTGTGGAATCTGCAGTGGGGATGGGAAAACCTGCAAGGTGGTGAAAGGAGACTTCAACCACACCAAGGGGATGGGTGAGTAAACCCCCAGAGGGGAGTTAGAGTGGTAGTAACAGCTCTTCTTGGGTAGCATTGGACTCATCTGCTCTGGTGAACACACAACAAACACAACCCAAAACCCAGCTCACTTCAAATGTGATGCCCTGCCTGCTTCTTATTCACACACCAGGCATTGCCTCTGTCTGAAATTCAGGATGAAGTTGTGTTTCTCATTTTCAATGCTACTGGTGCTGATGATTTTAAGTAAGAGACAAAATCACAGTGTCTTCTCCAGTGGGAGGGAGGTTGGATTTCAGCACCGTCTTGGAGCTCTTTGGGAGCTCAGAATGATGCATGTTGCATGTTGTACATGATTCATGTTATAATCAGGATATCTCAGCTAAAGGAAAGAGCACTCCCCTCTGAATGTTTTTACTGATTCCCTGCCAGCAATAGTATCCAGTATAGGATACAGGAGCTTCCACTTGGAGTTAAGACATTTCCCTCTCTTGTTAAACATTAATGTATGTACAGCTTGGTGTTTGAATTAGTCTTTGTTCCAGGGTTTCTCTATTGCACTTCTGAGAAGCCTGTTATCACACATCCCTAATCAGCCAAAGGCAGGGAAAGCCACCTTCAGAACTTGCAAGCTGCTCCAAGAGGAGGGAATTTTCCAGAAAAAAAATTATTTCACATTCAGTAGATACAGAATTGCCACTTTCAACACGTGCTACTCGAGGACTAAGTTCCACAAAGCACATAAAGATCCTCTTTAAACACACACTCAATTCTGTTTGGTCACCAAAGCAGCACCAGTGCTCAGCAGCTTCCTTTAATTGAGGTTTCAGCACTGAGGTCTGAGGCTCTGATTTGTTTATTGACCTCTTCCTCTGCATCCTCCTCCTCCTCATTACCTCTGGAGCCAGCTGGGATCTGGCTCCTCCTCTGAGCTGCAGGTAGGATTTCCCCCTGCACCACATCTCTCTGGAGCCTATTTGTGCTGTGGCATTGCTTGGCCAGCCTGTTGAATGGCTTCCATTAGTGCCTTTGACTCTTTTGTCCCAGTATTTTCCACCTACTTATGTCAAGGCATTTACATTTGATACAAATGGTGGGAAAATTTTCATGTTTCTATTGAAAAAAAAAAGCTATTCTCCATTTCTGTAGCAGACTGTAGAGCTTTCATGAACTTCTTACATGCTCCTGAAGAGAAACTATCTTTTATCTTTCCCAATGAGTCCACAAAACATCTTGTGCAGATAACTGAGAAATTTCTGGGTCACTGCCAGGAGGTTGCTCCCGTTTCCAGCTCGACAGGCTGCTCCAGGGTGGTGACTTTACAAGGCTGTTGGAACAGAACAGTTTGAGCCTTAACTGGCTGCCAGGACACTGCAGGAGCTTTCACCCCCAGAGCCCTGGAGCCCAGTCAGAAGGGATTCCTGACTGGCTCAGGGATAGTGTTCAGGCATTTGGATTCTTTGCTGATCATCTCAGAATCAAAAACCTTTCAAAATGTTGCTTTGTCAGTGCAATGTTTCCACCTTTACCCATCTCACGTTATCTAGAAGATAATTAGGTTTCTTGCCATTATAATCTCATAAACATTTATTAGATATTTTGATTATTTTTTTTTTAGTTTAATTTGAAAGATAGTTAAATTTAATGTTTACTCCCATCAGTTTCTATTCACACACTGCTGTTTTGCAGAATCAGGTCCTCAGGTGAACTCACTGAATCTCATGCAGTAGGCAGAGCTCCAGGGCTGGGTCTGGGGTATCACAAGTGAACACAAGGTTATTTAAGAAAAAATTGCCTTTTTTCTTTAAATTGACAGTTAAGCAAATATATGCAAACATTTGACAGAAGCTGGGGCAAAGGAGGACCCACAATATTCTGTGGTAACAGATCCAAGGTTGGATGTGTAAATGATTGCAAATCCCCACGAACCTGCTGCGATCCAAGTCAAGGCCAACACCCCAATTTAAGATTTCAGAAGAGAACAGACCTCAAGCATCAGGACAGTGGTTGTTCTGGATGGTACCTGTTCAGGGAATTGCAGCTGCAGCCCCTGGGCCAGATGCTCAGCAGCTCTGCAGGGTTGGTCCCTCTGTGCCCTGGGGTTGCAAATGATGTTGTGGAGCCCTGTGACCTGAACATAACCCCTGCCAACCCCTTTCTGTTTCTCAGTAACCAATAGTCATTGTAAGAAGGTTTCCACATGTGTGATGGCAAAGGCAAAGGCTGTTCCCAAGTGTTTCTCGTGTAAGATACTTGAATGCTGTTTGCAGTGTCAGTGGGTGTTGGTGACATCCTTTGGTGTTGGTTCTTTGTCTTCTTTTGGTTGGATTAGTTGGGGAAATTTGGTATCAAAAGCCATGGATAAACTTCAAGCCCTTTTACTGTTTCACTTGCTTTGTCAGAGATACAAAGTACAGACCCTTTTCTTCTAGAGAACCTGCATGAAAGAAAGCCAAATTTTCATTAACCCAGCAAAAAGAACCAGGCCTATTTATTCTTTTCCTGACTTTAATGTCCCAGAGGTTCTGACACCCTGGTGGGAGATGATATTGGAATGTTCAAAGTCCCTCATAGGAGGTCCAACAGTTCAGATCTTACCACCTGTGATCCAGGGTGATCCAACTGGAAATGGATTCCCTTTTTCTGTTGGAGAGGGGGTCAAAAGCCTTTATTTATGATGCTGAACATCACATACACTTGTGTGCAGCTGGCTGTCCTCACCAGCCCAGCTCAATGCACTGTTTAGACTGAGGTTTCCTTTTGACTGGCAGCTTGCCCTGTACCTATTTCTGTGACATAATTTTTCAAAAACAAACACAGAGTTGTTCTAAAGTCCATCTCTGTCACCCTGCCACTGTTCAGGGCACCTAGAAATGAAGGACAGCTCTTTGACTTGTGTCTGTTGAGGAGCTGATTCATCTTCTGCCTTGGCTGCTCAGAGACCTGCATCTCTCTCTTCATTTTTCTCAGCCACATCAAGATTTTCGTTTGCTTATGATTCAAAAGAAGTACCACAGATATTTGGATTTATTTTTTTTTTTAATGGCAGAACTTAATAAGGTGAGATATGCCCATTGTAATTTTGGGAAAGATGGAGTACATCTTTCCTGGCAATTTTTCTTTTTAAGATAGTGGAAAAGCAGGCTTTTTATTTTATATGCTGCTTGTCCAGCACTTACTTGAAAGAAATTTGAATAGGAGTGCTGGCTACAAGCATCTTTAGCCCACACAAAAAAAGTCTTTTTTTATCAATAGGGTTTGCATCTAAATGATGAGAAAATAGAGCCCTAGGGCTAACTCTGAGGGTTATAGGTTTATATATCAACTTATAAGGGTTTCAGCAGCACATGCAAGTTAGAAATCCCAGCAACCAACTTCACAGCAATAGTAGGAGGCTTTGAAATCTATCCATGGCTCTCCAGTGAAATTGTTTCCTTCCAAACGAGCTGTCCCATGGCTGGAAGTGTTCAGGTGCCGAGGGAGGATTTGTTCTCAAGCTGACAGCAAGTGAGAATCATCACAACTGTTCAGACAACAGAGACCTAATTCTCACTCCATTGCAACAAATAGCACTGAGCAAAAGGTGCAAGGTGGGAAGAGTCATGGAGACTGACATGCCCAGCTGATGCTTATCCCTAAAATATTCCCGAAGATGTGCTGGTCATGGTTGGAAGGGAGGCAGGGCAGCCTGATTTCCTTGGCTTCTGCCCCGAGATCTTTGTTCAAAGCACTTTTTCTGGAAAGTTTAGTGATGGGATGAGCACTGTTGACTTTCTCACACCTGATTTTGGTGTGTACAGGGATAGGATGTGAAGGTGCAGTAGCCAGAGATTGGGACTTCCAGCCATGGGATACTTTTTCCTTTACCTCAGAGTCTGTCTTTCATTGCAGTGTGGACCAGAAGAACAGTTTTGTAGCAGATCAGTGACATTCTGAAGTTCACACTAAATTTCTGTTCTTTCTGGGAGTAATAACAATGGCTAACAATGGATTTTTCTGTGGGCTGCTTTCCTCTCGCAAATCTCTCCAACATTTAAATGAAGATACAGTAGCCACTGTTCACATATTAATCTCCTTGATGACAAAGCCACCTCTTTGTTCTGGTGTCTCTCCTAATATGAGTTACACCATATAATTTGTATCTAGGATTTGCTTCAATCACAGTCTTACATTCCTGAGACACTGATGTAATGCAGATTATCCAGAAAGATTGGTGTGTGCCAAAGTAACTGTTCCCAAGGTGGAGTATACTGCATACAGCACTATAAATTATCAAATAATGAAGTTCTCCTGTTGTATTTTCAAAGCTTCATCTTAACAGGCTGATTTATGGGTGAAATTACTAAAAATACTGCCTGATAGTTGCCAAATCTCGTCAGTCTTTAACCAGTTCCTCATTTAAAGCAGAGCTTTAAGCCCAACCTTGCAAACCCCTGCCTTGCAGACAGTCATCCTCAGACCTGACAGAGCTTTGAGAGTCCTTGGCTTGGGGCCAACTCTGAGACTTTTTTTGGTCTTTCTAGCTGACACTTGATAATCTTTCTGGCAATTTGCAGTTACAGTTTGCTTAATAAAATGTGCCTGGAAAACACTGGAGGTGTTTTCCAGGTGCAGTTATCTCAAAGATCAGGAATCTGTGACCAGAAGCCTCACACCAGCTCCCAGGACCGGAGTGGAGGGGTGGTAGTGACCCAAGTGTGTTCCTGTGGCAGATTTGCATGGATGATATTTAGTCTGTTTGCAGTAGGATTTGACCACTAACTCACACAGTATTGCTGGAGGCAATGAATGAGAGTGTTAAGATGCTCCCAGTGGGGACATGCCCAAGAGTTCTGCTTCACCTCTGAAAGGGTTGGATCATACAGCTGCAAAGCAGTTTGCAGTTCTCTAAGAGGAGAGGGAAGGTCAGCAGGCAGGTTTGTGCCACGTGGTCTCAGTGAGTTAACACAATATGCTTCTTCTTGTTCAGGAGCTGTGAATACAACCCCCCAAAGCCATCAATCAGGATTAGAAATTACATGAGGAGAAAAATCTGGTATAAGACCAAACTAAACAGTCCCCAGAACTAATACACTATTAATAGCACACACTTCACTCTTTACTATTGTAAAAAGTAACATGAAAATCAACTTTTCCACGTGGTGTTTCTCTCATGGCACAGTGATGAAATGAGAGTGTATTTATGGCTCGAGCTGAGCCTGCAGCACAGCTCCACTGCTCACTCACCTCTGCAGTGTGACACACTCCTGGCTGCTGCTGGGTCAGGGGATGGATCCAAAGTTCACTAAGTTAGTGACTGGCTTCCACTAAATTCACAGTAACTTTGTCTCCAACCCCTTCATGATTTAGCTCTGGGCGTTTGTATCTGGCATGTGGCTTAAAAAATAAATAAGTAAATAAATAGTCCCCCAGTAGGTACATTAAATTACCTGAAACTTGGGCATGTTCCAAACTGGTTTGCTAAGAGGGGTGTTCAGATGTGTCTCAGGGGCTGCTCCCTTTTGACAGACTGTCCCTGGTCACACCTTTGCTGTGTGCTCATGTCTGGTGGTGCAGGTGCATGGGGTGCAGTGGGGATGTTTGATATCTGAAACACTCAGGTTTCACTGTAACTTGGTATCTCAGCTGTTGAAAAACCAACTCCTGGCAATGTCTAGAATAAAACCCAACATCTGTTTGCTTTGATTTCATAGCAGATTTCGGTATTACCTTTAAAAAATTGACCCTGGAAGTAATGATTTTTCCTGGTGAATCCCAGTGTGTAACAGGAGCTGGGAGAGCCACTGCTCTGGCTTCTGTGCACAGACAAGGTTTGCAGCTCTGCTGCCCCTCTCTCTGGTTTTCCTGCAAGGGATGACTGGCTGTTCCTGAGATATCCTGAGTCAAGGGAGAAGTAAGTAAGGAGGAACAAGTGCAAAGAGAACTAAGCTGAAGGGTGAGATGAAAGTGTCATTCAGATACAACAAGAGGGAGTGTGTCTTTCCCAAGTCATCTGCCCAATGCACCTGATGAAACCCAAGAACTCAAGCCTTATTCAGGAAGTGAATATTCAGGAAGTGAATCCACAGCCTGAGACCCAAAATCCTCATCTGTCTCACTCCATGTCACAATGGTGAGAGAATCACTTACTCCTGACATGCATAAGGCTGTCACCATCCTTTGAGACCCCCCTGTATCAGCACAGCAGAAGCACAGCCCTTCAGCTGCACTTACATCCCTAAAATAGCTCCCCAAACACTGCTGAATGTAGAGGAGTCACTGCTCTTCATGCCAGCATTTCTCTAACCCATGGCTCTGAACTTCCCACAATTCCCATAAAGGCATCACTGACACAGAACAGTTTCACAGAGCCCTTTAAAGCAGAAAAGGGGATGAGGGAACATACAGAATAAGCTGCTTAACATCTAAAAGAAAGGGGACAGCAATAACCCCCAAAAGGTGCCAAGTGATACACTGCAAAGTAAACTGGGTGGCCAATTAGAAGGAATCAAGTCATGGTTGTGATGAGATTAGTGTCATTTACAGAGGACTGATTCAAAATCCAATGAAGCCAATGGAAAAACTCTGCCTGGCTCCCAGACCTTTGAAATGGGCTCTGTGTTCCTCTGCTTTGTAGTTTAAAGGCACCACTTCCACCCCATGGAACAAGCCTGTAACTCCACGTCTTTTAGCATGGGAAAATAGGCTACATTTCCTTGTAGCTCCTAATTATTCTTACAGTTATTCTGTTAGTCAGAGTTGCTGTTAGAAAAATTGTTTAGAGGTGAGCAGTGATCAGTCCTTGGAAACCTTCAGCTCTGTTGTTGCATTAAATTTAAGCTGTTGAATTCCATTCAGCAACCTGATACCAAGGAGACCATTGCCATTGTATCCTCCAGAATTTTTATATGAAGCTGAAATGTGATAACAATTTTTCCCCCATCTGTTCCACTAATTCTCACTGTTTAGTTTTAGTGTCATGAAAATGTTTTGTGGAAGTGAGTCCTTCCTGACACTGACCACAACCTTGACTAGGGTTGGGGTTTTTTTTGAGGAGAAAACAGGAGCATCTGTTGGAAACTTCATTTCAAAGGTCTGTTCTGTGTAGTGTTGCTCCTGACAGTGACATTTCACAGTGTCCTTGTGCATCCCTGCAGGAAAACCAGGGTGATTCAGAGGGTGCAGATCAAATCAGGCCCAACACAAGCCTGGAGTCACAACTGAGCAGCACTCGTGGGTTTCTCTCCCTCTTCTCGGGCTGAATTGTGAGTCAGGACCATGCATGTCATGGCACTGAAACTTGGCTGCCAGCTCAGGGATCCCATTTGCAATGTTTCTCACTCAGTCCCCAAGCCTGGAGTTGAGTTTTCCACAGGGAGATATGGAATGGCTGCTGCCTCTGCCCTGCTCTCACTCCTCTCTCCTCTGTCCCACAGGTTACATCGAAGCTGCCGTGATCCCTGCGGGTGCCCGGCGCATCAGAGTGGTTGAGGATAAACCTGCTCACAGTTTTCTGGGTAAAAAGACAAAAGAAAAAAGAATGTTTAGATTCAAGCTCAGCTCTGTTTTCTGTTAAAATGACCCTTCTCTAACTGCCCTGTAAGAGGATAGGTTTGTTGCTGCCAGGGAAGCATCTGTTGATTTCATTCTTGTTGCAGTCTCTGCTTTTGTGGCTTGGTTTCATGATGTTTGCTTGATGTGATAGTTTGTGACACTTACAGGCCCTGTGCAACCTGAAAGGGCCAGAGAATACTTTTATATATAGACAGAAGAGTTCCTGAACAGAACTTGGCAGTGGGTTGGACACGGCTGCCAGGAGCACACAGCACTTTGGGAGGGAGCAGGGAAGAGAACAGTGTGTTTGGAGAAAGAAATGGCAGAGACACAGATAGGAAGGCACCCAGCTCAGGCTGAAGCAGAGGCAGGACAGGGCAGATGATATCCCTCAATAAAGTGACCATGAGGTTGCCTGTGCCAGTTCCTGCAGCAGCAGTTGTTCACTTGATGCTGTACCCAAAACCTGATCCTGCACTCTGAGATGGGCTGACTCTTCTCCACTTAGCTCTGTTTTCTCAGGCCAAACAATTTGTTTAATCCTCTTCTCATTTCTACTTCTGTATTCCTTTTGAGGGGAACAAGCTTCCTCTCCTCCTTTTCCTATTGGAAACAAAGAATTAGACATGGCTGTGAGGCTGAGATTTGCACGTGAGGTTGTTGTAGGGCAGTCTGTCAACAAATTTGTTGTTCAGTTACTAATTTCTTAGATTAAAGATTAGAAAGGCATTTGTAAAATGCATCCAGTCAGCTACACTGAACATCTGGTCTTCTGCCTCTTCTCTCCAATGTTTGGGGTGTTCCTTTTTTGTGTCATTACTGTGCAATAGATGAAGGGCTTTATCTCCCATCTACTTCTAGGGAGAGCAAGTCACAGAAATGCTGATGCCCCACGGCCCCAAATTCACACTGGGAGCCTGTGGCAGAGCAAGAAGTTCAAGGAAAATTGGCCAAGATCCAGAAAAACACCCAGCACATTGAAGTGTCCTTTGCACACTCAGAGCTCCATGGCCATGGAGTTGCTTCCAGAGATATCTCAAGTCTGTGGTAGGAACTCTGAGAGGATTACGAAGCTTGTCACTCTGAAGGGGATTCAGTAGCAAAACTCAGCCTAGGACCCTTGGGTTCTGATTTCCACAACTCTTGCTTATAATGCTCCATCCCCACAGCCAAAAGGAGATGTTACTGTCCATCACTGGGATACAGGATGACACTGAAAACATTTACATAGTGACTGTATCTTAGGATTTCAGGTCTACTGCCATTGACTTTCCATCTTAAGATGCTTCCAAACTTGGCGATATCACTGGCAAAGATGCTTTTGTTCCCTGTCTTTCACTCCAGATTCAGGGGGGGAAAAGAGGGCAAATCATGTCACTGAGCTGCCCCTGGGTCCAAACCATTGCCATTTGTGCCACGTACCACTCCTCTGGTATTTCCACCAGTGCTGTAGCCAGGCTGCTGGGAGGGGATTACGCCTACACGTAACATGTTTGACATAGCAAAGCTTGGTGGAACAATGAGAGCCAGTGTTTCCTTGGGTTTTGCAAATGCTCTGCCTTCTGGAAACCAGCCTTTTTGTTTGTCTTGGTGGGGTTTGCACAGGGTATTTGTCCGGGGTTTGGGCTTTGGCAGATAGTGGAGTTCAAAGTCTTACGTGCAGTGACTGCCCTTCACTGGGACAACGTAACCTTGACTAAAGCAGATGTTTCCCCACTGGGTGGTGAAGATTAGGATTGTGTATATTTGAGAGCAGGACTTGGCCCTGTGTGCATCACATAAAGACAGATAAAAATCTGGCTATTTTAAAGCTTCTGAGTGCTTTTAGCTCTTTGGTTCGTGGTCAGGAGCCAGGAGAACCTCTCTAAGCTTTCCAGGGTTTTCTCTTTCAAGGGACACTGGACACAAAGAGAAGATACCCAATGTCTTGCTAAACTAAGGTGAAGAATAGCAGTAATGGGGTTCCAGTAGGACAATAAAGATGACCAAGAAAACAAAATCTCATCACTCTGATAAGTCTCTTGAATACAGGTCTGTGTATGGAAGAATTTTCTATTTCAATAACACTGACGAAGCTGAGTCCAATCAGGTCCTATTTCTACTCAGAACCGGGTACAGCACTTTGGAAAGGAGCCCAGCATAATTTGGAATCATTATTCCATGTGCTGGGAGCAGTGCCTGAAGAATTTCCCTCCACCTCCAGGCAACCCACGCTGGCTGCCTTGGCTGGCTGCAACACTGAAAAACCACCTTGAACAGGAAATGCCTGGGCAGTTTGTGTCCACAGGCTGGGAAGCAAGCTGGAGAGACCCAAGGTGGATATAAAGATCTGACTGGATGCCAGCTTTAGAAATAGATGGGTCAGTTCCTGTCTTCCGGCCAACAAGAAAAACAGAAGTTACAGGTTGTTGCTGGGGTTCCTATTCCTTCTGCTCTTCTGCTGCACAGCTTTGAGTTTAGTTCTGTCACCTCTGGGGCTGGGCAGAGCCAGGCAATAGTTGTGTGTGACAAAAGCCACTGGAGAAAAAGGAAGTTCTTTGTGTCTTAAGGTACATGGAGGTTTTACAGCTGCAACATTATCTCTACTGATGGGGCGCTTGGTACAATGAAGGCAAACAGTGGTGAAAACACTTTGGCCCAGATGCTCTGCTGAGCCTCCAGTAGAATTCCTGCAGTCCTCAATTTGGGAACAGGTCTGTTTCCAAACTCTCCATCTCCTCAGTGACTGAGGGAGCGGTGCCTGCAACAATCAAAATCAAACCTTACCCAGAAAATAGGTTCACGAAGATTAAACGTTTCGGTTTTCATCAGGAATCTGTCTTCCTTTGATGGGGAGCTGGAACCAAAGCATGGTTTTACTCATTCAGTTTTGAGCATGTGCTGGGATATCTTTGCTAGTCAGCCATGGAAATAGCTTTATCTCATCCCCAGCTTTGATTAGTCATGTCCACAGCTCCTCGAGGCGGCCTGATGGCCGCTTTGATCTGCCTGGAAGCCACTAGGCTTTGGCAGAGGGAAGCAATCCTGCTTCAGAATTTTGTCTGAAGCTTGCAGAAGGTACTTTGTAGATGGAGGAACAAAGCAGGAGGAGAAGGGAGGTGCAGACAGAGTTCTATTGCTGTAGCATGCAAATACCAGGACACCATCATACCCCCAGGCTGTGTGCCAAAGAGAACTTTCCTCAGAAAAGAACGTTCTCCCACGTACATCCCACTTCTCCCGGGGAAACCACACCTGCAGTTTCCCTTCACCCTGATTTTGGAGCCTCTCATGGGACCATGAGAGCTGTCAGGAAGCTTGTGTGCAGCAGGACACAAAGGTATTCCACCTTTTTCCAGTAGCTCCCCAGGGTACAGGTCCTCAAAACGGCACATGCAGAGAACATTGTGACCTTCACTTGCTCCAGGCTCCCCCAGAGCTCAGACACTACGAATTATATGTATATGCTCAGCACACCTAGGAGGGTTTGCTGGCTGTGGAGGCTTGATCCAAAGAGATGACAGTGGCAGATTCCCTGTTGGCTTCCAAAGGCTTTAAGCAGCTCCTCTTACCTCCTTGCATCACACTCAGTTAAGTGAAGGCCAAGGTTGTGTTCTGGGCTGGAAGAGAATAAAACAGGCGTGAAATGCTGGAGGTTAAAAAAACACCTTGTTAAAGGCTTAGCCAAAGGACACAGTGAACCTTGAACTAGGGAAGCCCAGTAACACAGGGGATATTCTGTCTGTCTGCTGTCAGGGCACATTTGAGCACGGTCATGGATCTCCACAAAGGGGCCTGGCACTTTCTGCTGGAACAGGAGCTGCCAATTTTCTCTTCCCTCAGTGCATCACAGCCCCTCTGGATAACTGTGCTTCCGTTCCAATGGAGAAAACACATCAATCCCTAAATCAGCTTGCACTGATGAGTCAGCAGGAATGGGATGTCCTTGTGGCTGGAGTTGTCTTTGAGTGCTTGAAGGATGTCCGTGATCCTGATGCAATAGTTATGCTGGAAGAAAGGACATATTACTAAAGATACTCCAAGTGTCTTTTCTTCTCAATACTCATTTTCCTTCAGCAATAGAGCTTTCCGTGTTGGCCTTACTGATGCTTAGAGGCACTGCCTGGCAGGATGGATGTGATCCCACAGCACCTGACCTTGTGCATGTGTTTCCAGCTCATGGACTCTGAAAAGGGGGTGGCCAAGTTCACCTTCTGTCCACTGACCAGCCTCTGCTTTGTAACCTGGCTTTTCTTTACATCTTTGACAGTTAAATGTTCACATGTTCACTGTTTGAATTACGGAGCACACACAAACTCAGGATCACTTGTATTTTGCACTTGCAAATCTTGTATCAGCACGGAGATTTGACTGATCTGTTTCTCAAGGAAAGTTTAGGAAAATATGGTCTCAAAAGCCGGAAACTAAAAAAAAAAAAAAATAATTCTGCTTGGGAACTAAATTGCAGAGTTGTCTTGTTGCATTTGGAAGGAGAGTTTAGAGATAAGTGGTCTATGAATTCTATGTTAATGCTTGAAACACCTTCATCAACCGAAATACAGAATATATCCAAGTTAGACACATTGAGTCACCTAAAAGTGTATTTTGTTTTAATTTAAACTCAGATCTGTTACGCAGTTACTGCATCCTGTGCTCCAGGTAGCCTCAGACAAAGACTCAGTAGCCTGTGTTGCAATTACAAATTTGCTTGCCTTTCATTCCATGGTGTTTGGTTCATTCCAGCTCTAAAAGATTCCAGTAAGAGATCCATTAACAGCGACTGGAAAATTGAGCTTCCCGGTGAGTTTCAGATCGCAGGCACTACTGTCCGGTACGTGCGGAGGGGTCTGTGGGAGAAAATCTCTGCCAAAGGACCAACTAAAATACCACTGCACTTGATGGTAACTTTATATCCTTTGTTTGTGTTTCTTAAATGATGCAACGTAAAGGGTTTATGTCCTTGCTGAAAGTTAAATTTTGATTGTTTGCTCCCTCACCACAGTGTTTTCAAGGTATGCTGTAGTGCCCCTCTTTTTTGTTGCAAAGGCTGGAGAATCCCAGCTCCCTACTTCAAAATAAGTGATGCTCTGTCCTGGGAGAACATTCAGTGCCCCAGTAAACTCATGTCCAGTGCAGGATACCCCTGTAATGTGTCACACTATGTGACACATCCATTCCAGAGGATGTAGGTTCCCAGAGACCTTTTTTATTTCATGGACATGCCTGATCACACACATAAAAGGATATTTGCTGAAATACCTTCTCATCTTATGCCAGAATATATTCTGTGTTTTAATGCACTGTTCTCTAACAGAAGACATGCATATTTAGCATGTGCAGATGATACATGTGAATTCGAATCTAAGTAGTGACTTAATTACACACAGAAATGTTCCTTGTTTTCTTTATATTGTTTTTTCAGTTGTATGTAATTTAAGGTGTTTTTTGAAAGTTTTCCCTAATGTTCAACATAGTCCTTCTGTTAACGCTGTCATTTTATAAACACCCTCATGGCTGCTGTACGAGAACAGGAGTGAGAAGTCCACAGGGGTGAGAAGAGCAGGACTGTAGTCCCAGAGCTGTCACTGTGGGTGATGGGGTGACCCATGGGCCAGGCCCTTAACACTGGTGTAACCTTAATGTTGTCATCTATAAGACAGCTATAATGATGATGCCTGTCTCTTATCTGTGTTCCTAGTTGAAAGTCTGCAAAAAGCTTTGCAGTTTCTGTAGCAAGGTTTGCTTAGAAACACGGAATATTTTAATGTGTTCATTGTTTCCTGTTACTTTTTTATCCACTTGCATTTTTCTCTGTGCTGTTTCTTTTCCCTGTTGCCACGTTTATTCACTGAAGGCCATCTGTAAGCACTGCTAAAAATCGTTTTCTCCCTTTCCTCACCTGATTTTTTTGGCTTGCTGGTGTTCGTTGTGCAACATTTCCTGACACAGTTTGAAAAGCTCCAAAGATGCTTTTCACACACACACAAAAAATAATAGTTATACACCACTTTGTCAGTACTTTCTGTGTGTCAAAATATGCTGCATAGGAACATGGGGTGTTTTGTCTTTGCTTTCTCAGATGAGTGAGTTTACCAGGTTCACAGACCAGTGTAAAGCTGGATTCCAAGAGCTGGAATGGTCAGGGGGCAGGTTTGGGCACACCAGCACTTTCCTGACTCGGCCACATGGTTCAAAGTCTGCCCACACAAAGGAGGTGTGTACAGGCACCTTCTTCATCACCAGAAACATCAGCTTCTGCTTGATTTTGGCCTTAACACAAGTCTTCCCTCCTGAAACCAGGACTCTGACAAAGTATCTTGTACAAGGTCTTCCTAACCCCCTGTGAGAAAAAGGAGTTGCACAGGTACCGTTTGTGAACATGCTGTGCAGGGTTCCTTTGGCAGCTCTTGGAACCTCCTGGGGCACGACTTGGTTGAGGTCTAGTGCAGTAAAATCTGGTTATCAGCATTTTGTGAACCTCAGCATCAGTATAGTGTTGGTTTCAAAGAAATACTCAGTTCCCCTTTGTTAAGGAGTAAGTAGCTAACATAAGAAACTAGTGATTATGAGGTTCTCCAGGAGAACCTTTCCAGGTACAGACTGGCACTTTCAGCAAACATAAGCAGAGGAAATGTTCCTTCTTCACCTTCCCTCACAGAAATGATTAAAAATGAGGAAAGTAAAAATTACCAGACCACTAAAAAACATGTGGCTTAAAATCCCTGCCAGTGGTAAACAAAGCACAGATGAAGCCTTTGCTTCAAATCAGATACTAATCTTTTCCTTGATACGGGGTAGTGGGTTTCATTCTTTCAACACAAGAAAGGCAGGATGGTTACCAGTTCCCCCTAAATAGAAAACTGTTGTTCAAACAGTGGTGGAATACACTGGGCTGAGAAGGAGCCAGAAGCTTCAGTCAGTGTGTTGTGACCTGCATTTGAAACCAATTATCCCCACGTACACACACCCCCCAATTATACATGGCTACGAAATTGCATGAAATTGGTTTCATATGGGCCTTTAGATTCACTAGTCTTGCACCCATATTGAGATAATAAGGATTTCTTTTTAGGAGCTGGTTTTTAATACTTGAGGCATTTCTCCAAGTGCATTGCTGTAAGTGGATTTCTTGGAGAAATTAATGTTTGTGTAACTAGGCCTGTGCTAGTCCTGCTCTCACAACAAACACTCCCAGAGCAGAAGGAATCTTGAGACAAGGCTGAAGGATCAATTCTGTAGAACAAGCTGTTTGTATCTCGTGCACTTCAGGAAAGCCAGAGCAGGACTGGAGCTCTCTGCCTCTGCCTGGTGTTTGAATTGTGTTTAAAAAACCAACGTTTATCTTTGAAATTGTAATGATGAGCACTAGTATTCAGTCCTGGTAGTAAGGCTCCCTCTGTAGCTGAAGCAAAAGCATATCTTTGTTCCCCACATCCTCTGGAAGAGGCTTTTTTCTGCCCAGGGTGCAGAGCAGCTCATGGGTGCTGAGTTTGTAGTGCACCCCCAGTGCTCATGCACAGGCTGCCACATCATCACATAGTGATTTATGTGGTTAAACAAGCACCTGGCAGCTTTAGTGAGATTATTGGTTAAGCAGGAATGATTTGTGCAAATCTGAAGGGGAAACAATTACTGTTGGGACAAAATAGCATTTGCAAATTTGTCTTTTTTAATTGGGCAGCTGCTTGCTTCACTTATGAGAGCCCTGCTTAAAATATCTTGTTGGGTAAGGCATTGCTTTCATTTCAGTGGGTGTCAAAAGCCAGCACAATTCACCTGTCTAATGCTGCTGCTGAAATTATGGGATAATAAGTGTGAGTAAGTCTAAAGCCACAGCATCAGCATTACAGTAGTACTTCTGTGGCATTTGTTAATAGTGTGGTAACTCAGATTCCATGGACCTCACACTCCATTGCATATTTTCTAGTCACTTCTGACTCAAGCCAGTGAAAGTGAGATCCAAACAAAGCCCAACATGTAAATCAAAACAGGACCAGAAATCTCATCTGACTGTGGTGAAAAAATAAGCATTTTTCTCTCTTCCTCTGTTAATAGTGAATTTTAGAGTAATAACACTGGAGACATCACATGTGACTCCATGGGAAATAGCCTGCTGCTGGAAGCAGGTTTCACCCTCCTCTGGCAATATGCAGGCTATGAAAATACGTGCTGCCAGCAGCTCTGTGATAGGGCTCTTCCTCGTCATCCTCAGGCCTCTGAGGCAATAAAATCCTGCTGCCACAGCTTGTCAGCAGCAATAGTCACACTCACTGTGAGTGCCACATTTCCCAGGAGATCTGTGACTTTTTTTGCATTAGCTATTTTTGCTCTGAGAAGGATCACCTTGACCTTTCAGATGTGTTAACTCTGTAGATGCTCATTAAAATAGTTGCTGTATGAAGAGTGTTGATTTAATGCTTTCTGTTGTCTTACTGCTTCTCTTTGGGTAGTCAGTGGCCTGTTGATTGCACATAAGGCTTAAAGCTCTGCCCTGAATTTCAGGTTTAGACATCTCCATGGCTGTTTTAAATATTCACAAATCATAAGCAGTTGTTGCTCCCGCAGTGCCCTGTTTTACCAATGCCACTGTAATTTCAGGTTTCTAGGTAAAGATTTGGTTGCCTTTCACAAGGTATATTTTATGTTTTATGTTTTAGAAACCTTGGCCTGAGCCAGCATTTCCAGCATTACTGTCTCCACAGTCTGTTGGCTTTCCCAGTACAGTGTGTTGTAACTGCCTTTCTTTTCCTGCCGAACCAGGTGCTGTTGTTTCATGACCAGAATTATGGGATTCATTATGAATACACCATTCCTGTAAACTATACTGCTGAAAACAGGAGTGAGCCAGAAAAGCAACAGGATTCCTTGTACATCTGGACACACAGTGGATGGGAAGGATGCAGTGTGCAGTGTGGAGGAGGTAGGGATCTTGGGAAGCTTGGTGGGACTCGCTGTATGGGGTTTGCAGACACCAGGCATCAGAGAGGGGGATGGAAACTGGCCATGGGAATGGATGTTGTCATAATGAACTCAAATGAGAGCTCGTTCTCACCAGCTCTCCCAGCTCTCATCCCATCCCCTACAGTTAATTTTCACCCGGGATTTTGGCAGGGACTTGCTGTGTCGGCTCCTCACCATAGGCTGGAGCTGCACCTGGATTTGTGCTCCTCAGGTGGCTCAAGGCGCTGCTGCAGCCCCGTATCTCAAACCCCCGTCACGTTCTTGGAGCAGAGTCTTCCCAGGTGTTCAGGCACGTTCACCAGGAGACACCTCCTTGCCCAGGGATGGAGCAGGGGCAGTGCTGCTCTGACAGTCCCAGGGTGGACGTGCTGGGAGTCCAGGAGCACACGGCAGAGCTCAGTTTTCACAGGATCCCTCCGATGTGCTGAGACAGATCTGCTGAAACCCTGAGGGGAGTTGATGCTGTGAAACCAGAGACTGGTTTGTCAGCCACTGGCCATTGAATTTTCAGTGCTGGAAGGAGTAGGTTGTTCCCTGAGGAAAACAGATCGTTTCCATGCATTCTGGCCAGTCTTTCTTCACCAGCAGTCCCAGTTATTTATGATATGATGTGACAGAAGGAAAGAGGGCTCATCTTCACATTTGCAGGCTCACTGCCCTCAGTGCACTGAAACCATGGATTTATTTTGTTCCGTAAATAGAACTCATTTTAAAATAGACACTTACTTTTACTCATGCATTAAAATAATAATTTCTGAGTCATTAAATCCTCACATGAATGAGTAGGAGATTTGTTTGTGGCTTTATTTTTTGTTGCAAGCTTGCTATGTATTTGAATAAAATCAGTGTCTGCCGACCATGGCTCCTGCCAGTGGTAGCTTGACAGTTGATCTTTTATTTTGGTTGCCAGATGCTGTTACTCCTTATCCAACCTGGGAAGGGCCTTTTCTCTTTTTCCCTTCCAAACAGACTTTTACAAAATTTTTATTTACAGAATTTGAGTTATTTTTTATTATCTGCTGCAGGTCATGAATGAATAAACTCCATTTGATGCAGGCTCAGGGTTAGAAAGAGGCTCTGAGGAACCAAAATAATTAGCAGTGAGGCAAAGTCACACTGTGGAGGGGTGGCATTTTCCTTGTCACCTGTGGTCATTGTCATGCTGCCCTGTGGCCCAGCTTTCCTGGGGTCACACAGGGGAAGGCAGAGCCCTGAGGGCCACACTGCAGTGTCCTGGGCAAAGACACTCCTGATGTGAGTTTATCTGAGAAATGCTGAGATGTATCCTACTAGCAGGGCTTTTAAAGCAGTATATCTGGAGGACCAAAAGATGAGATTTTCTTACTTTGGAGGTTTAATTTCAGCTCTTTGTGAAACAAAACCGAGCCCAGTTAATCTCTCTTGAACTTCCATCACTCCTTTTCAACCTGACTGTTCCTGCCTGGAAGCAGCAAGAGGCAGCTGTCCTGTGGTTATCAGCACATCTGTCTGAGGTGATTACAGGGCACAGCTACCTGTGGGGGAGGAACAAGAAATGAAAGCAAATTGTTTTCAAGATGTTTTCCACGTTGAACACTAGAAAGAGAAAGCCCAACCTGCTGTCCCTGTGAAGGAGTCAATTGCAGAATTATTGGCTGAAGATTTGTAGCTTTTCTGGGGGGGTGGAAAAAGAGTACAACAGTAAGGCAGAAGTGGAGAATAAAATTGCTTGCAGGGCACAGTCTTGTAGAGGGAGCAGGGAGCTCCAAGCTGCTGAGTTTTGGTTAAGGAGTTGACAGGGTTTTGTTCAGAGTTCTTTTTTGTTTGACTTGTAGGTGAAAGGAAAACCATTGTGTCCTGCACCCGAATTATTAACAAGACCATGACACTGGTGAATGACAGTGACTGCCAGCGAGTGACACGCCCCGAGCCCCAGGTCAGGAAATGTAACACACACCCCTGCCAGTCACGGTAAGGAGCTAAAAACCACTGCAAACCAATATCCCTTCCCTTCAGAAATCACCCATTTCCAAAGCCTCCATCTGGTGAACACAGTGAAAATGTCTGAAAGCATTGGGACACATTGTTAGCCACAGTAAGCAGCTGTAATATTCATTTCCTTTTGTTGAGCAGGTCAGATTTTCATTACCTCAGACAAAGCCCATTTAATCTGTGGCCAGCAAGGCCAGATTCCATGCAAGCTGCCTCCATGCATTGTTTGGGGATGGTTTGCTTTTCCCCTTGGCTGCCTCCTGGGAGACAGAGCAACTTGCAGTGTAAAGTTAGACAAGAGTCCAGTGACTGCATATCTAACCTTTTCCTTTCCTGAATCAGCACAGAATAGGGTCTAATTGACTGTCAAACAGTGCTACCAAAAAAAAAAAAAAAAGAACTCAAGAAATTATGATGAAACACATTTTAGATGCCTTCCTCAGTAAGAGTGCTTTTCTCCTCAGTAGGAGTAATTAGAGATCTAATAGTAATAATTTTTAAAAGCAATAAAAAGCTCTCTTTCTGATTTGGCAAGCAGTTTTAGCTGAATTAATTTTGATCTGCATTGTGTAAAAAAAAAAGACTTTTCTGGCCAAAATGAGGAAACACAGGAAGGTACATTAATTTGTTCAGTTTGTTTGCTAACAAAAAAGTTCACTCTTGCTCTGCAGTAATCTTTAGCATTGTAGGCTACTATAGACTCTCCAATTTTCATAGCAGTTATAACATAAAATCAGTTTAGAATAAAGCTGAAAAATACCTTAAAAATCATATTCAAACAAACCTGCTGGCTGTTGCATCTTTTATATTCAGACAAGCCAGGGAAATGCTCCTACAAAGCTAATCCTCCTTGCAGAAACAATGGGGAAAATGACAAACAGCACACTTCCTTCTAATTAGACCTGCACTCTGATTAAAGTGCCCTGAAGCAGGGAACTCGTGTCAGGTCATCCATCAATAAGGCCAGGCTGGTTCAGGTTTCAGTTTCTGCCTGTTATTGCTGCTGTACAATATTGTGGCCACACAGCTTTCAGTACTGAAAGGTAAAATGAGATGCCCCCTGAGCTTCCAGGTGTGTAAGGAGAGCCAAACTCCCAGTGGCTTCCAGGAAACAACTGGCATTTCCATGAGGAAGTTTCCTAAATCCAGTGATGCTGGGATTTCTGTCGTGTCACTCTCAGACAGAAACAAAAAGCATCTGCTTTTGTTTGTACCCTGCCATGAAATACTCCTAGACCTTTTATGAAGTCACTGTGAGGAGGCTGGAGGAGGCCAAGCAGGTACCTGGAGGGCATCCAGGTGGTGGAGATGAAAGAAAAGCAACTTAAAAAGCTCTAGAAGACGTGGGCAGCTTCTGCCTCTATCAGGAGGGCAGCAAAGGGAGGTCCTGGCTGTCAGGTCTGCTATAGCCCCAAGACCCACAGGGCTATTTCTCAGGGGGATTCCATGACCCTGAATGAGCCCCTGGACGTCTCCTCTTTGTTGCACACTTCCACCATGGCATTGCTGCCTGTCCAGGTCAGGATGAATCACACAAAGCCTCCTGAGAAACGATTACTCTGTTCCTATAACCAGATTTGGAGAATCTCCTTTGGAGCTTCAGGTCCAGTCCTTATTCCAAGGTATCTCTTCTTCTGTGTGGGGTTACCAGGCAGTTTACAGCCACAATTTAGCAGAGTTCTCCCCAGGAACAATCAGCTCTGGCACAGTGTTCCTCTTGTTGGTCCTTTTTTCCAGAGCAGTGACAGCAGACACCAAATGCTCTCAGTACCCGGAAAGGCCACAGAATCCTTGCTGATGATCTGATAGACCACACTCCCTCCCTCCCTCCGTGTAGGCTACACTTTCACACTTAACATGCTTTTAACTGGGAACATTTTCAGAAGCACATTCTCTGTGCCTCTGTAGAATTTAAATTTCCACTTGCGTTTGCCCACCCAGACATTAGAAATGCATGCTTAGCATATTCTCTGACCAAGAACATCTTAAAGAAACCATTCTCTTTCACCATGTCAATGCTTTTTTTATGAGCCCTGAATTTGTTTTAGGGTTTCAAGTAAAATTATTGTAGCATCTTGTTACAATAAGGTCCTTTCCCGTTTCCACTCAGACCTAAGCCCTTCACCTGAGTTCAGAAGAAGGAACAATGCTCTCCTTTCTCTGGTAAACCTGCTCTGTTTTGTGCATTTTGAACTACATTTACACTTTCACTCAAAATTTAAGAGAATCACCTTACAGAGTGTTTATCTCTGGAGAGGGGTCTCATGGCCAGCACAGGGCTGGGTCGGGGGACGCTCAGTCTCTGTTTCACTTTTGGATGTGCTGTGTGACTTTAATTCACTATCCCACACTGTCCCTTTGTTTCCTCCCTCAATCCATGTATGACCCAGATTAAAAACTCTTTGGGTTGGGCTGAGATCATGTTGTTTAAATGGAGGAAGAGGCTGTTGCTGTTGAGATTGTAATAAAAATAAAAAAAGTAGTTACATTATATAAAGTGATCAGGAGAAAAAAAGGGTACGTTATTAATAACAGTGTCTTTCTTCCACCACAATCCCAAAGTGCTTTGTAAATTATATATCCCTTTGAACTTCAACCACCTCTTGAGAGAGCCAAATAATGTGGGCCAGGGACAGTAGTTTCATGAGGCCAAGGAGAAGATCAGAACTCTCCAAGTGCAACCCAGCATCTGAGAAAAACAAAGCAGGATTTAAAAATTGGTTGGATACGCTGACATGTTTTGAAATTAAACGTCACAGAAGAGAATTTTCTTAAGGGTTTTGTTGAAACTGGCAAAAATAAAAGAATCTTTCATTCTTTATTATTGTTACTCTTTCACCTTTTAAAAAAAAAGTACCTCTTTTTCTTCCTATTTTATTTTTTATGTTCCTTGACCCTCTTTTTCCATTAAATTCTTTACAGCTTCCTTTCCTGTCCCAACTGCACCCTATTAGCACCTCTTTATTCTAATCCTCTGCCTAGCTCTTTAGGTATTTTTTACAAAACCCTGCTGTAACCAGATGGAATCTGGATTCCTGCATGTGGTGTGTATGGGCTGCTTCCAGCACTCTGAGCACCAACCCAAATACGCGGCAAACCCAGCGCTGGGGCTGGCACCGGGCTCAGGAATCACAGATCACATCAGCTGTTATTACTGAAAACACAGGTCGGCCAGTGGCCACACAACTTCAGCGTGCATGGTTGGGGCTGGGAATGTGACACTGCTCCCCTCCAGTGCAGGAAAAGAACCAAAACCACATGAAATTTCCCAACTGTTGGACTTGCAGTGGAACGGCCTGTGAGCGAACGCTGGGGATTTTTGTGCTCTTCGCTGCAATGCATTTTCATGGAGGTTGAGTCCATCCAGGGACCTGCTGAATGAGTGGTGTTCCTACACCAGAAATCCCTGCCTGCATCTGCAGAAAACCACAGGAGACCTGAGCCCTTAGTTTCACTGTTTAGGACTTGAAAATACCTCCTGAGCCCAAGGGTTAGTTTTCTGCTTCCACCAGCAGCATGTTATAGACTCCCTTCCATAAACTGATTTTGCTCCACGGGCTCCTTCCCTCACTGGGAGGCTCCGCTGTGACCTTGCTGTTCTTGTGGGTCAGGATCTTTTATTTCCAGCCTTAATTAGTCATTGTCATTTTTCAGCCTTTTTTCTGTGCATCAGCTCTGCTTCTTTGCTTATACAGTGTTTTCCTTCCCTTGCTCTTTGCCTTGGGCTCAGTGCCATATGAGACAGCAAACCATTGTATCTTCTCCTTCCATCATTTTTCTGGGCTAAATCCATTACTTTAAGTTCTTACTGCTTTTTTTTCATGGCTGCATCATATTTGTGGCTTACAGTCATTGGAGATGTTTTCCTCCTCATTTTTTTCAGCATATGAACCCTCCTTTAACACAGAAATGCCTGTTATTAGTCCCTAAGCACACAGCCTTGCACTCTGTGCTATTAATTTCCGTCCTATCTTTGTTATTGCAGTACTCAAGGTTATTCAGACCTTCCTGGATGACATCCTAATCCTCTGAGGTATTGACAGTGCTTCTACACTTTGTATTGTCAGCATTTTCCCTAATTTTTCAGCATTTTTCTTCTCTCTGTGCCGGGGTCATTAATGAACAGACTGAATTGGATCAAATGCAGGACAGAGCTTTCAGGAAGTCCCCTAGTAACTAATCTAAATTCCTGTCATACCTGATACTCCTTTGCAGTACTACAGGTGAGTGAGAGCCCGGCTCTCACCTGCCATATGAATTGCACAATTATATCCATGTTTCCCAGCATATCACCAGTAAACATTTCCTATGCAGCAAAAGGACTTCTTCACCAAACAGATTAAATCTACCACATCTCCTTTGTCTGCAAACCCAGTTATTTTAGTCAAAGAAATGCAGCCAGTGAGTTTTGCCTGAAGGAAGCCCATCCTGCATCCTTTTAGCACCATGTCCTTGATTATTGTTGCCCTCCAAATCCTCTGTAGAAGCTGGCACGCTGCTGAGGTCAGGGCTGTGGTTACATGGATCACTTCCTTCTTTCTTTCTTCTATTCCACTTTCACTTTTCCGTCCATGGGCTGGAATCCAACTCCGTCCTCTCCAAGGGCTCACGCACCACAACGGTGCCCAGGGGGAAAAATGAAGCCAGTGGTAAGAGCCAGCCAAGGCCCCTCAAGCTGGCTCAGCACCTCAGCAGCCCATCCAAAAGGCTGGGGACTGCCAAAATAATGGTGCCTCGGTGTGGGGTGAGTGATAGTGCCCATTGCTTTGATTCCTGGTCTGATTTAAGCTCATGGAGTGTGTCCATATGACCCTGCTGACTGAGAGTCCTCCTCTCCCTTCAGACTCCACCATGTACCTGTGACAGTGCTGTTTAACAGCCCAAGAATACAGAAATCCCAATACAAAATACAGAAATCAGTCTGGCTCCCCCATTCTGGTCTGTTTGCACCACATTTTATGTGTGTTCTCATTGCAGGTAGATGGGGAGAAGAACAGTTTTGAATTTAGTTTGTGTGGTGAAAGCCTTGCAAATAGTAGAATTTGGGGGGAACAGTGTGATGGAAGACTTTTTTGGGAGTATCAGCAAATTGCTCACAGGGCTGTGTGGAAATTACACTAAACTTAAGGAACATTTTGGCTGTATGTGAACTGAAGGGACTGAGCTGGACATTTAATGGTTCCAAATGAGTCTGTTCTTTCATTAATGCTGTCAGGCTCTTTTGGGAGCTGTGCAAGTGTTTATCATCCATAAGGTTCAATGGCCACGAGATCAAAACCTTGTCTGTACCTTGTGCTGAGGAACATCTTTGGTGTGTGTTGGATTTGGTTTCATGAAAAAAAAAAAAAAGAAAAAGAAGGAACAGCCATGGGGAGAGTTTCAAATCATTTTAGCCTGGAAATCTGGCATAAATAGCAATGTTAGCACCCTCTGATCCAAGGAGGCACCACGTAGGAGCTCATTTTGAAGTAGTTCCCAAAGCTGGAGGTGGGATCTCTAGAATCAGTTGGAGCTTAATGAATTTGCCAGGACTGTGCTGGCTGGGGCGGCCGAGCCAGCCGGGAATGCTGCGCTCTGGTGGCTGCTCCTCGGGAACACCAGCCTGGCATGCAGGAGCAGAGGCCAAAATCCTGCAGAGCAAAAGGCCTGAGACACTGCTGGGCACCTTTGTGAGGGAGTAGCTGGTGTCTTGCTGTGACAGGTGATGGGGATCCCCATCCACGGGGAGGACACAAAGTCACCTGTTCCAGGTCAGCAGGTACCAGTCAGTGCTTAATTAGCCACTGAAAGACAAAAAGATGTTTTCAAGCAAACCCAGCAACTCAGCTCCATGGAGCAATTCTGGAAGAGAACTAAGAGAAGGCTGGGGAACAGAGAGTAGAATGAAGAGGGTTTATTGCCTACTGCTAAATGTGTTTACATCAAATAATCCAAGATGACTTGGTAGAGGATGAGTTAGTTTGGCATTAGTTTTCACATGGAGTCATGAGACAGGTTCCTTAGCTTTGGTGTGAACACCCAGGCTGCCTTATTTCACTGTTTTCCCCAGTACCAGTATTTGACTCAGCAACCTTATGGTTGACCATTGCCCTGTTTTAAAATGTTAAATGATCTGTGCTGCTTTGGTTTGAGGCTCTTCAGGCCAAGTGCAGTTCTAACCCACCAAAAAAAAAAAATATTAGCAGGATAATCTAGCAAAATGTTGAACGGTGAAATCCACTCCTGCTGCTGCCTGCTGTAATGCTCTTCACAGTTTGCATCCTGTGGTGGGAGCTGAGGAAAAGGCACTGTTTTCCTTGAAAAGGAGGGAATGGAGCTGGACACCAGTTACCACATCAAAGCTGCACCAGCCATGGATGAGGGAAGGGGTAACTCATTGAGAAGGGCTCTGGGAGTGCTGATGTTCTGTCCCTTAGTGTAGTGAGGCAGCTGCCAGGAAAAGGGACACCTACTCACACCAACCCCACTGAGTCCTCTAAAACTGAGTGATCTGCTCATTTTGGGAGGGGAGGAGGGAGAAAACAATGGCTCCCATTTAAAAGAAGGAACTTCCCAAGGTGCGTGTAAATTATAAAACATTGTCCCCGTGGCTGATCTTATTGGTGGGAAATTAAAAAACAAACCTGTCAAAATGATAACCACTAAAGAGAAAAAGAAACCTGTGTGAGTGAAAGTTGGCGAGTCTGTTAGCAGAATGACTACTGTACTGGAAAATTACTGAGCACTGTTTATAAAGGCAATCAGACAGGAATGTTAGTCTTGGAGTCCTACTTTCGACATCAGCAGCTGTATTATTCTACTAGATTCCTTGTACTTTTTTCCAAAAAAAAAAAAACAAACAAAACAAAAACACAAACCTTCTAGTGACTGGGTGTGGCACCAACCTGTTCCCAAAAAACAAGATTCACCTGATTATTTTGACCCCAGTACAGCAGAGAGGTGGTGGAGAGTTTGAGAAGTGTGTGGGGTCAGGTTGATCCAACAGCAGTGTGTGTGTTTTGTGGAAATCATGAGTCCTTTTGCAAGCAGAGTTTTCTTGCTTCTACATATTTGAGCATGAGCTGAGTTTGATAGATGTAAGCAAAGTGTATCTGACTGTCAGTTCCACATGACTGATTCTCAGGAACCTTTTCCAATTCTCCTTGCTAAAATTATCCCATGTGAAATCCTGGCCCTGACTCTGCCTGACATCAGTAGAGTCACAGTTTCACACAGGTGCCTCAGAAAACCAACTTTTCAATGCCTTTGGCATGATTTTGGCATGACAAACTGGTGCTAAAGACAACCAGTGCTAACTGGACATGGGGTTATCCTCACCTGTACATTAGTGCAACAATGTATGTTAAACCAAAAGTTATTCAATAAAATCTATTAGAAATAAAACCCTCAGATTACGAGGTTTTAGATTAGGTTCTGTCACAAGTATTTTTTCAGATAAGCTGTCTTGTTCTGTAGCAGATTTCATCTGATACTTTACTCTGTGGTAGAACGGGCTCTTAACTACAACTAGTTCAAAAAAAATGGCTTTAATAACAGAAAAAAAAGTGTTATTGCAAACATGTCTTTGGTCACATCTGAGCTATTACTGTGAAAGCAGGGAAACAATTTCACTGTAGCATTGGGAAGGGAACAAAAGTAACACAATCTCTGTAGATAGTGAGGAATGTGTGAATATGTCCTGGATGTTTAGTTAGTGGAAAAGAACCCATTTGCAGACACTGTTCTTCTGAAGGGCTCAAGGCAGAAATGTGGGCTGCAATATTTACTGTAGAATTTCAAATGATTTTGTGTTATAAGAGGCTGTAAATTGCTAAAAGGTGACCCCATGTCTATTTATTGAACTCCCTTGATCCATTTTATCTTCACAGCATTTTTTCCCCAAATCTTCAGCCACAAGCCCTCGTTTGCAGACATTCATCTCCCCTGGGTTTTTGTACATAGTGCTGTAGACAATTTTTTTTTTCCTAGAAAATGTGGGAGTTGTAGGCAAGTAGGTAGTGTAGATAATTCAAGGTTAATGACTAATCCTGACCATGGAAAGATCAAATGATGAACTGAACCTCCAAAAGATATTTCAAGTTTGCTCCAGGGGCCTGCCAGATGAGTGTTGCCAAAGCAGATTAGAAGAAGAACTCCCAATTCCTCAGAAGAGATACTGGGAGGTCAGAGGTTGAGGAAGACTCAGAAGATTTTGAACAGCCCTCTCAGATTGCATGTCCTGCCCATCCCAGCTTTTTGAGGCTTTTGAAAATCACACCCTTCTGGGCATTTTTTAGCTAGAAAGACAGCCACTGACTGGGTTAAAATCTGTGCTTGAAAGCTCATCACTGTCTCCCTGGATCTGACCACCAGCAGGCTCTTTTAGCTCTTGAGTCTTCTACAGAGGTAAGATTACAAAAAATAATACCACAGAGAAAGCCATCCCTGTGGCTGTGAGCAAGATGAGTGTGTTTGTCACGTAAATCAGGGCTTGTTGGCAAAATGAGGGGCTCTCCAGGGACTCCAGCTGGAGCTCTCCCATGGTCCCACAGAGGGCAGGTTATAACCTGAGAGGGAAAGACCAAACTGAGACAAGCTCTGGTGTTAAGCAATCCCTAAGATCAATTTACAGGCTTAAAGTGTAACTGGAAGCCAAGAGCTCTCTATGATACACACAGGGCTTAGTGTACAGCAGTTAATTGGCTTAGTTAATAATACAGAGCCAGCTTGGGGTTTGGAGTTAGAACACTGGAGTTATTTTTTACATTGTCATAAGAAGAATACTTACCCTTTTTTAAAAAAAAAACCCACCCTGTAAGTAAGTCTCATTGTTAAACACATCAGGGGTGTTCAAAAGGTGTAATGACAGAAAATCTGCCTGTGATGTAATTTAATAGGAACCATCACGTGATACTATTTGTGCATCACATTTTTCTTCCCCGTGTGTATATTACTTGCAGATAGTAATTCTGCTGATATCTTGCTGCACATTCCTTACTAAATATGAAACTGGCAGAAATTTTCATCTTTAATCACTTTATCCATAAATCCCTTGTTTTTCCACTTTAGTTGTGAATGATGTTGTGAAGACATAACTGCAGTGATTCTCTGTGTTACAGGCACCAAAAATATTTTCAGCTGCCTGTGAAGGAAACTTTGGGGGAGCTGTGGGGGGGTCAGGGCACTGCCAGGGCTGCACGTGGGACTCACCTTTACTTGTTTGCCAGATCATTTTTACAAGCCATTGAGCCAGGCAGAGATTCCACTGAGAGGATGGAGTTTTGTGGTCAAAGTGATCTTCCCCTTGGTGCCTTTGAAAATAACCTACTTAACTGATATTATTACTATGCAGACATTTCATGTCACTTGTCTCCTGGATATGAAACTAAACCCACCATTTCAAAAGAGCCTTTACTTTCTAAGTGTTTCAATTCCATGTTAGCAGCAGTTGTCACAGGCAGGGCAGAGTGGGCTGTGAGGTTTCAGAGATCCCTTCCAGCATTGCCCCTCCTTATTTGTGAGCACTGGGCTGGGATCAGGGATGGATGAAGTGGATGGGCAGCTGAAGCTGCCCACTCCAACCAAAAACTTGGAGACTGTGTTTTTAGCACAAACACATCTTTGTACTGATACCCTGGGTTTCAGCTCATGCTGTGCAATGATGATGATATTTAGGTTTTCTGTGCCAGTTTTCCAGTTACTCCCTGTTGTATTTGTACTGGAGTGGCACCAACTAGACACCACCAAACAGGGTAGAAAACAAGGTGATCTCTCCCATCCACAAGAGCAACAAAAAAATTAAAGAAGGAATTCTCCTTCCTGAAAGGAAAGCCATAACCTTGCTTCTTAAAGCATCTTGGGAATAGTTGGCATGCTGTGTGCTGCCCATCCTAAATGCAAGCTCACATACAGCCTCTGCCAAGAATGTATTTTTATCTTTCTTTGCTTCCAGTCCCTTTCCCTTTTTCTTTTGCCAGTGGCTGTAGATCACAGGGAGAGCACAGTGCTGAAGTGAGTATTAGTTGAGTGGAGCCTGGACAGAACCTGTTCCTGACTCTGTGACTCACATTCTGCTCGTAAAGCACAGTCACTCCATCCCCTCCCTGTCTTTGCTGAGAGGTTCCTTCACCCAGATGGACTTCTGACAGGGCAGAGCCCAGCTGATACCAAGGGGGCCTGGCTGTTAATTCTCATGAACACTGATTTCTGCACTTCAGGGCTATTTTTGTCAGACTTTCAGCCCAAGTATTCGATTTCCCAGCTGACATTTTCCTGTTCTGTAAGGGAGGTGCCAATTGCTGAGCCACAGAGATGCACCAAAACTGCAGTCTGGAGAAACAGGTTTGGTGTCTTGCCAGCTGTTTTAGCCAACAGGAATTCACAGATGTGTCAGTCAACTGCTTTAAAGCACAGAAACATTTGAGTGGGGCCCTGTTCCACAAAAGACAGGTGGCCTGGTCCTGCTCAAACCAAATGGCTTCTTGCCTTCCCTGTCAGCTCAGTCATCAGTGCTGTCACACCAGGTCATTTGTCATGGCATTTGCAAATTAATTCATGACACTTGCACCAGGTGAAGATGTTTCAAGTTGTGCTGAACTGATTTTTCCCCATTCAGGAATAGGAAGATGGGAAACAGTTGTTGGATTTGTTTCAGAGAAGTTACATGACAGCTTCAAAAGAAATGTGGTTAATAAGTTGTTGAGCACTTATGTTGTTCTGCCTGGGCTACAGGAGCCTTCAGCAGAATGAAATAGTATTTCTGAGCAGGCTTGTTTTTGAGAAGTCTTATTTGAAAAGTCTACTTTTCGTAACAGACAGCCCAGGACTGGGTGACAAGTAAAAGATTCATGATGTAAGGATACTAATCTAGATGACAGCCCTAAATAACAGGCTAGAAGGTCAATTGCCTGGTGAGAAAGGCATGATGGCCTTCCTCAGGGTTATTGCTCCAGTCCTTCCCTCCATCCAGGAATGCCTGTAATTACAGAGAACATGTTCCTCACTGACAGATTGCAGGAAGTGTGAAGATGGATGCTGCTTCTCCTTAGGAAAAAAGTGTCCTCCCTACATCCCTCCTAATCCAGATTCTTCTTAGACATTTTATTCAGCTCTAACCACAGTGGTGCTTTCAGCACTTGCTGGAGTCAGTGGGAGCTGGAAGATGGAGGGGTGAGGATGCCTCCTTTCCCTCATGGCATCAATATGTTCCCTACTTCGGAGGAACTCAAACACCTCACAGTGTTGGGCTGGGTTTTTGCTAAAGAGCCTTTAAAGACATAACAAAGCAAACAACAACAAAAAAAGGCCATGTATTTGTTCCCAGCACACTTTGATCAAAGGGGAAGGAAATGGAAACTGAGATGTGCTCACAAAGTGAATGAATCCCACAGCTCAGAGGAATGATGGTCATAGGGAAACACCCCCACCCCAATCCAGATTGAGTTGTAACACATCCTGGTGGGCTACAGCAGCTTGAAAACCACATTGTGGGATCCTTTCTCTAGGGGAAGTCTTGTCTTTTTAAATACTTCTTGAGCCTTGGCAGTTAAATGCAATTGAGAATCCACCTGGCCATAGTGAATGAACCTGGCCAGGATCGAAGCCCTTAGTGCCATGAACTTCAAACAGATGAGATTCCAATTAAACATCCTGGAAAGCCCAACTACATAAAGTGAAATCTCATCAGTGACCTTTGAGAGAGTGACTGAGAAATGAGGCAGGAGATGTCTTTGCATTCTAAAGGTCCAGGATGTAGAGGATTTCTATGCTTTGAGGTCATAAAATGTAGGGCTGGAGAAGCTGGTTCTGGTCTTGGATGTGGGAAAGCCCTGTAGGGCCAGGTGCCTGGCCATAGCACATCCCAGCTTGTTAGTAGGGTCTCTGCAGTGATGCTGTGCTTGCAGATGCAGCCCAGGTACCTCTCAAAGGCAGGAATATTTGTGGGGTAGAATGGTCTGCAGACAAGTCTGTCTTCATCTGAGGGAAAAACACAGCCACACTGTAGAGAGTGGGGTTAAAGGGAGTGATGCAGAGTTTCTGTTTCTGCCTGGCATGGAGTCAGGAGGGAATATTCACTTGTATCCTGACACTCTCCTGCTTTGCACACCCAAAGGTAATCAGTGATCTCAGTGTGATGATAACGCAGCACCATCAAAGAACCCACAAATCCAGGAATTGCTGCCCATTTCTCACTGGTTTTAAGAAAAGCATAATGTTTTATCACACCAGTTTGTTAACATTTTTTTCTCTGGCTCCTTCCCAGGTGGGTGACTGGCCACTGGAGTCCCTGCTCTGCCACCTGTGAGAAGGGTGTCCAGCACAGGGAGGTGACCTGTGTTTATCAGCTGCAGAACGGCACCTACGTCAACACGAGGGACCTTTACTGCCTGGGCAACAAACCAAGCCCGGTGCAGAGCTGTGAGGGAAGGGACTGCCTGTCCATCTGGGAAGCATCAGAGTGGTCAAAGGTAGGAACTTCACTCGAGAAAGGAGCCAGACTGCCCAGAGCTCTGCCTTAATCCAGCCGAGGGCTTAAAATTCTGCATGTTCTCGTGGTCAGCAAACTCCCAGCATTGGAGCACTGGGTAGGACTGTTATTTGTGGAGATGAGGTTTGATTTCCATACTGGATGAGTTATTAAGGCAGGGTTTAGATATGCTTTAGTAACTATATCTTTCCATCTGAAAACTCTGACCAGGAAGGAAAAACATTTCACTGACCTGAGGCCAGAAGTGTAGCAACCCACCAGGACTTCTGTCTCCATTTAAATGTGGTATGAAACAAATACCAGATTTATCAGGCATCTGCATGTTGCAGAGAATGTACAATCCTTGGGCCTTATCCAGCCTTCCTTTGTCTAATTCCAGGAACATGAAAAAGCTGGTTATACTTTGTATAAAAGGTGCATCTCTGAGTAGCTGCAGAGTTAATTTTTTTTCCCCCAGGTATTATAAATGCATTTCTGATGTAAATGGCCTAGGCAATTAGACTGTGTTTTGATTAGCAGCAAAGTGAGCTGGGAATGTGCCTGCAGTTCCTGACCAGGACTTGGCTAATCCAGGGCAATTTTGTCTGTACTTTGTGAGTAACATTCCTGATAGGATGTCCACATTAGTTTTGATATTGTATCTGTTGGGCTTCTCTGAATGATGAGATCCTTTCACTCCTGGTGCAGCACTTCCAGCTCTCCCAGGCTCATTCCAGCCTGGCTGTGTCCTGGCTCTGTCCAGCAACAGCCCCTTCCATGAGAAGGATTCCTTGTTACTCATCTCTGTTTGAAACAGTGAACTCCTGTTTAAAACATTGTCAAAGAGCTTTTGCAAAATATTATTGTTAGAAATGGGCTTAAAAGTCACAGGAGCTCAGGATACAAGGGATCCTGAGGAGAGCAGTGTCTCTTCACGAGCACAGTGGGATTCCATTGTGCACCTTCTGAACAGGAAATCTTGGCTTGGCAAGAGACATGATAGTTAAGTGAGAGCAGCGTTTCCTTTCAGTGAGGTGCTGGATCTGTTCACTTGTGCAAGATATTCGTGTTCTTCCTGAGTTCTTTCATTTGAAAAGATGTGGAGAAACACACTGAAATTTTAATAAGTTGTCTGGTAGGTCTTTTGTGTGTCATAGACGTTCCCCTCTTTATTTCTTATAGCTAAACCAGCTGAACTGTTTATAGCTGACACTGTTCTGATGGGGCAGTTCCTACCTGTTGTAGATGTGGAATTTTTACTTGAGTCTTTTGTTAACAATCCCAGGCACTTCTCTCTCCTTTTTATGGAATGGATGAAGTCAAGTTAGAGAAAAGTGGAAATCCAGAGTGGAAATCTTCCATGTTTGTGACCACGTAACTCGTGTGCAAATACACAACATTTTTAGATAATTTTTTCAATACTGGTTTACTTTTCCTTTGTCAGGGATATAATTGTCCACTTGTGCTTTTAAATTTGTTATTCTGGCACATTTCTGCTATTATGTAGCACAGTTGACTCCAGGACACATTTCATGCTCTGCCAGTGTGAACACTTCTCATACCTAGGACTTTTCTTCAGTGATAATCACTTTATTCCTTAGCATTTTAATCTGATGTTGTGGAATAAATATCACAACAGTGATATCATTTTATAAGTCAATTTTCTGATGTATGTTTTTGAACGTCTTGGTTGTATAACACAGTTGATATCTGGTCCCCAGTCAAAAATGTCTGTTTTCAAAGCAAATTCCAATGCAATCTTCATCATGGAAAAAATTAAGTTCCCCTTGTATTGCCAAACACTTGGGATTGTTTTGGACAAAGTACTGCTCAACCCATTTTTAATGACAAAAATAGAGGCTGTCAGGAAAAGGTGAATGTTTCTACTGTTACGGAGCTAGAGTAGAAAAAAATATGGATTTTCTTCAGATAAAGGAGCTGTGTTTTAGCAGCAAAATTGTGTTGCTCCTTTGAAAAAACTCATGGGTATTTAACTAAGTAATTTGTTAATAAAATAAGACATAGTGATCTCAGGTGGATGGACTGCACATTTGTGGAGTCTCTGTAAAATCTCTATATTAAAAAATTCGTCATGAAAACAGAGGACTTGAGGAAAGTAAAAACACTCTTAAAGGGGGTGATTTATAAGTGACCACCAAAGATCTGTTGGAAACCTTTCTTGCACATGCTGTTTTGTCTAGGGAAGTATATGCAGAATTAATCTGTGAATAGCTTAAAAGCTGTGGGAAGAACAAACAGTTGGTGTTTTTCCCAGACTTGCTTGTAAAACCCACCTAGAGATTTCTCCTACTGTGAAAAGCACTCCCACTTCAGCTTGATTTACTTGGAGTAAATTGGACCGTTTGGAAGATTTTATGTGTTGTGCTTTGTAGTTTGAGATGAACGAGTGCAGACCTGGGGACTGAGGAAAATGATAGATAATTTGGGAAAATCTGTACAACTCGGGGCAAATTCATGGCTTTAAGGTCCCATTTAGGGCTCTCTGGCAGGTCTTGTGCTCTGAGGAGCCCAGCAAAGCGGTTGCTGGAATCCTGCAAAGCCTGGAAGGATCCATCCATGCATCCAGCAGAACTGTACCTTGTGCTGGTCACAAAGACGTTCCATCCGTGAGGGGGTCACACAGTAGATGGAGTGGAAGGTTTCCCAGATTTCCAAGGAGTCACTCTGTAGTGCTCTGAAGTATTTAAAGGCATGTCTGTTTGCTTGCCAGCTCATAAACGCTTGTCATTCACGTCCTTAACAAGGGCAGCAGGTCAGAGCTGCCTGGATTGTGTTTTTAAGATGGTTAGACAGGCATGCTGAGATTTGTCCATTTGATGTAATTTATATCAAGCTGATGCTTGTTTCCAGCACAGACCCCCTGGATGGAGAAGCTTCTTGGAACACGTTCAAAAGACCTCACAGAGTATCTCATATCTTCGCTATTTATTCAGTGTCAGATCAACTGTCTTTTCCCTGCTGATCCCCTGAAGGGCAGAAACTTGACATGCCAGAGGAGGTTGGTTTTTATCTCAGCTGGTACATAGGTCATTTTTCCTGTCCCCAGTGGCTCTGCAAGAAAATGTCTCACTCTTCACCACTGCAGTGGCATGAGAGGGAAGAGCAGGCCGAGTGGGGACGTGGATTTAGGAGGCTGTGACAGCATCAGCAGATCTGGTGCTCTGTTACCAAACTGGTTATTGAGAACAGAAATCTGGTTTCCATTCGTGCCAGTGTCATTTTCCCACCTAGTACAGTCAAGGAAATCAAGACAAATTCTCCATTAAAACAGATTTTCCAGCCAGCCTTTGGCAAAGATAACAACTGGTTGACCAGATATCCCTGCTCTTTAGAAGCTACTTCCATAGAGCCCAGGCACAAAATCGTTTGTGGGTAATTTGTGTTCACTCCCGTGAATGTTGGTTTGTTAAAATCCTTCAGAATTTACATAGTGATGAGCATGTGACAAACCAACAAGTGAAGGTGATGGATGGATGAAGGTGTTTCACGTGACAACTGTGATTTTGCCATGATATGTCCAAGCTGTACTACAGAAACATAACAGTGGTCTCAGGCTACTGTGATTTAAAATTGCATTTATCACCACCATTTATCACCCTTGATGCATCCCATGATACATCAAGGGATGTGGCAGTTCTGTGCTGTAAATCTCAGTGTGTACTTTCTCAGTATGGATGATGAGCTCTTAAACACCAGATTTAGTAGGTTTTTTCATCTGTAACACCAATTCCAGCAAAGAGCCAGCTGATATTTTTCAAAGAAGGTTTTTTTTCAGAATTGCCTCTTTTCATAAGTAAAATATTTCACTAGCAGGTACAATGCTTTCCAAATTACTCATTTATGAGTGGCTGAGATTATTGTAATAAAATCTTGCAGATTATCAGTTTTCCTCAGTGTTCACAAACCCAGCTTTTCCTTTGAGCTGTGTTAGCAAGGTAAAAATTGTCATTTCTAAGCACCCTGTACCAAAACACAAATCCCTGCTGTTTTGCAGTGCTCAGCAGACTGTGGGAAGGGGATCCAGAAAAGAACAGTGACCTGCACAAACTCTCAAGGCAAATGTGATGCAGCCACCAGGCCAAGAGATGAGGAGGAGTGTGAGGATCACACAGGCTGCTACGAGTGGAAAACGGGTGATTGGTCCAAGGTAACAACAGATTTAACAACAAACACTACCTGTGGTTTTTTTCTAAGTGCAAAGATGTTCACAGAGCTGTCTGTATTAATTTAAAGTTTAAATTTTAATTTGGAGAGGAAGGGTTTAACTGGTTTTGGAAGTATTGCTAGGCTTTAAACCCACCCATTATGCCATTTGTAAACCAAACATTGCAATAGAGGCTCATGAACATGACCATCAAGTTTTAGAGAAATCATTTTAGAGAAAAGTATTCCAAGCAGGATAAAACTGAATATTAATTGGTTTCTGCAGTGACATCAGTGGAATTAATTCCTGAATGCAGTGGATTAAACCAGAGCAGAGTCTGCTCTGTATTTGCATTCTGATCTTAAAGTAATGCTTGGTTTTGCTTGGGAAGGAGGCCTGGCAGTGTCAGAAACTCAGCCTTTGCCAGTGTTGTTCCTAAAGCATCCTTTACATTGCTGACTCTGTGTTTGCATAGAGAACTGTAATTTCCCAGGAATATTATATTCCAGTTTGGTTTTCATCGTATCTTTCTAACTGTCCTGTTCTTTAAAACAAAAAGCCTACTTTGTGTTCTGGAATGTACAGAATGTGCAGAAACCACTGGGATACAGTAGTTGCACTTTGCTTTCCAAAAACCCAAACTCCAGCAGGCAAAATCCAAGGAAGCAGAGGCCCAGGATGGGCAAATTGGCTTATCAGTGACTGCATTTTTTTGTAGGAATTGCAATTATTTATGTATCTCTCCTGTCATAGATACATGGATTTAATGGTGTCAGTGCTGGAGAATGCAGGAGGAACCTGCCACATACAAAGTGTCTGTATTTATGCTGAGCCAGGAATTTGTATCACAAGATGTTTAGAGTATTGAACATTATTTTATTCATAACCTGGCACTCAGAGTCCGTGCAAGCTGGCCAAAACAAACAGTCTCTACGTGTTAACAGGTGAAATAACATTATTTATTTAGTTATTTATTTGTGGAGTTTTAAAAAGTTTTGGCATGCCAAATTACCCCAGATTCTCTTTGTAGGGAGGAATATGAAATAACTGTGTATTCACTGATGACATGGATTCAAAGTTCAGCATTGTGTGAATAGTTCCAATCTGATAAAGACCCTGGCTCACTGCTGGGAAGGCTGCAGTTGTACATTGCTCACAGTAAATAGTGTTGTTGATAGATTTAATGTCTGCATGTGAGGAGGGCAGATTCAGTGCAAAATCACTTGGTATTTGTGATTCTTAACTCAGGGTCAGGATCTTCCCTGTGCACGAGGGCACAGAAAACTTATGTGCTGCATATGTGTCCTCCTCCTGTCTGCAGAGAGCTTGTGCCAGTGCTCTGCTTCCCAGGAATTTCACCCTGTGTGAGTCCAGCAGGATGTTCTTGGACTTGGATTTGGTTTATAATGAGCATTTAAAATTCTAGACATATTGGTTAATTCTGACTGGACACTTAGGTCACACAATTAGATTCTTATTCTCTGAGTAGAAGGGTAAAAAAAGGCACCACTGGATTGCTAGACAAGGGTATGGGAAGGGACAGTTCTTAGAAGAGAAGTTATTGTTCCAGAAACACAGATAGCTGAAATGTTTGGTGTGGAATTCAATTTTTCACAAATCCTGAAAGGAGGATTTTCATCATGAGGATCCAGAAGCTTTAATGCAGGGCTTGGACTTAGGGGGACTTTACAGCTATCAGCAACTCCAGCTTAAAACAGCTCCTCCTTTAAGGAGAAACATGAAGTCTGTAGCAGTTAGATTATAGTGAACTCTTTAAAATTCATCCTTCCAGGGCAAAATTCCACTGTAAAACATTTGTTCCCAGTCCTGTAAAAATCACTGTGAGGAAGCTTTGTGCTGACTGAGATGGAAACTTTTTCCATTAATACAAATTGATCTCAGAACAAGCAACAACTTTGTGCAATTAATTTCCTTGTGCATTTGTTATTTATTGTTAAGAATCATCAGGGAAGCAAGATTTAGCTAACAGTGGTAATTATCACAGATTAAAATAATGGGCTTTGATGCTTTGTGTGCAAACAGCTTGCCTGGTGATTTGGCCTCTGATCCTTAATTTCCCAAACCAAGATCCTTTGAAGATGCCGGGAAGTCATGTAAGAAAGAGGCAAAACCTCATTTAAAAACTCAAGTCCAGATACAACTTGTAAACAGAACAGGCTGTTTGGGTGGGAGTGACAGAGTGTTATTTTTATATTGGTAGTGGTTGTTTTGTAGAACACATGGACTCTGTGTGTGAGAGGACAGCTCCCAGCCCTGTATAAATAACTCACTTCTGACAGCAGTGGATATGGTTATCCTGTATAAGGTCCTGGATCCTGTTGCATTCAGCAGAGGGGCAGCAGTAAAACCTCCAAACTTGTGCCAGATGAGTTGTTTTATTTTCTCAGACCCTGTGTAGAGGAGGTGAGGGCAGGAGGCAGGGCCGTGCAGGTCTGAAACCTGCACCCACCAGCCCAAACCTCGTCCACTGGCCTTAGCAATGGCTCTGCAGCCACTGCCCATGCTCTAAGGGAGAGGAATTTTATTCTATTTTCTACCAGGTTTATTTGCAGATGGTCCTTACTGTGTACTGTAGCTGTGGAAAGCTTTTGGAGCTCACTGAGCAGGTTCAGGAAGCAGTCCTGGCTGTCATGTTTGTATATTCCCAATGTATTTGCAGCATATTTCAGGTGTTGCACAAGGAACTGATAAATCTCCTTTGCTTTGCAAACACGTAAGGCCAGGTCTGTAAACTTAATTTAAATGTCTTTGTTAGCCCAGTGCTTGAGATTAACAGGCTGTACTGTAATTCTGAAGACAGAGTTGTTCTGTTACTGAGAACCTCCACATCTTCTCTGCATTGCAGACACTTCTCTTTTAAACCTCTTGTCTTAAAGGGATATAATTATTATTTTTAATATTTAACTCAGCATTGGTATTATAAGTTTCATAAATAAACTGTTTCTGACCCCCAGTCTATGAACGAAATAGAAAGACCCACTGAAGGTGTTAACCTGAAATGATTCTTTTATTGTTGCCCGGATTCTTTAGAATTGCAATTCATTATATCATCCTTTTTTTATATATGATGCAATATGGAAAAGGGAGTCCAAGCCATCTCCCATTCAGTCCTTTCTTCCAAGAGGAAATTCCACATCCAGTTTGCATTCAGCTAAAGAAACAAACATCTCTGTACACTCGTTCTACTTTGAAATAGTTCCTCCTTGTTTGAAATCTGAGCTGTTAAATGTTCTAGTGCTGGAAGCATTTTTGCATTTCTGTTGTAGTTGTGCTGGTTGAAAGAACAAACACAGGTTGCTCAGTTTCCCAACACTTGCCTCAGCCTCCCAGACTGCTGAAAATGTGCCTCTTGATGCTTTAGCAAGACAGTAGTTCATTCTTTCATGATGAATTATATTTTTGCTGACAAACTTTATGTCGAGGATTACATTCCTGGGAGGAATGCAGGCAGCCTGTGAACAGAGTGTGTCTTTATGTGTGTGTGGCTCTCTGGGAAGCAGAACAGGACTCGCAGCCCGGGGCTGCACCACTCCCCTTCTCCAGGCTGAGCTGGCAGGAGCAGTTGCAGGAGTCAGACTTGGCACTGGAGTCATGGAGAACGTGTCCCACGTGATGTGGGATGCGCTGCTGGCCTGCTGGGGGGAGATGGAGTTTTGCCTACCTGTGGTGGTGACAGATCTGTGGTGCTTGAAGGTGAGCAGCACCAGGAGCTGCTTTTTGGCTGCCCAGCACTCCCCCTCTATCCTTAGCTCTCTCCCCTTCAGGTCCTGCAGTGATGTAACAGGGAGCAGAAGGCTCAGGGGAGACCTTACTGCTCTCAACAGCTACCTGAAAGGAGGTTGTGTGGAGGTGGGGTCGGGCTCTTCTCCCGGGCAACTGGTGACAGGACAAGGGGAAACGGCCTCAAGTTGCACCAAGGGAGGTTCAGGTTGGATATTGGGAAAATTTTCTTCAGTTGGAACAGGCTCCCCAGGGAAGTGGTGGAGTCATCACCCTTGGAAGTGTTAAAAAGTCAAGTTAACGTGGCACTCAGTGCCATGGGTGATGTTCTGCCAAAGGCTGGACTTGATCTTGAAGGTCTTTTCCAACCTTTATGATTCTGTGAAGGCACTCACGTGCAGAAGTACAGGCCAAGGCTGTATTTTTTGAGTGCCTTTCCTCCAGCTGGCCTTTGGACTCTTTCTAGGGTATAATTGAGGGGCAAGATTATATAGCAAGAGCAATTCTCCATGAGATTTTTATGGATTTTTCTTCATTTCCAGTTTCACTTAATTGTCTCAGTATTTTGCATACCTCAACATACTCTAATTCTGCCCTGTGACTGCAGTGCTGTATTTGGAGCCAAGGGCACAGAATGGTTCAGGGGTCCCAGTTATATTTTTTTTACTGTTCTCCTTTAAACTGGTATTATATCAAGGAAGGTGGAATTACAAACTCCGTCGTTAGCACTGACTTTCACAAGGGGCATTTTCAGCTCTGTGGGTGGAAGTTTAAACATGCAACTTCTGTCCCTCAGGCAACAATTTAGCTCATTAACCTATTATATTACCTAGCCCAATGAAAAGATTTTTAGAAGAGGAAAGACACATAGGAGCCTTGTAGCATGTTGGCTTTGCCATATTTTTTCTTTGCAGTTACAGTAGGTGCTCTGTAAATACTAGGCCTGTATTAATCTCAGATAACCCAATGTAAATCCAGGGTAACTGTCTTTCATTCTTCTCTGCAACCCACTGGCCACAAGCCAAGGATCTCACTCAGCACAGTGGGTCAGATATCAGTCTCTCTTGCATTAGTGTAAATCCAGATTAATTCAGGCACTTAAGTTAGCACAGGCTTGTGCCTGTGCCACGCAGAGCAGGATCTGACCTGATGGACTGTGCAAAATCTTTGGGTAGGAACCATCCCAGATTCGTGCTCTGAGGTGAAAATAAATACGTGACACGTCAAACTGGGCTTCAACTGGGAGAGAAAGCAGAGGAGAAATCTTTTTTCTGCCACTTTACATCTTGTATAACCCCCGGCACAACTTTCACTGCATTCAGAAAAGTTGTATACTCCAGAAACTGGACAGCACTAGTGAGGATCAGCTTGGCAAAGTGCTACATTAAACAATATTCTTGTTGCCAAATAATGTCAGTAGTGATAAAGCACTTTTGAAAAACCACCTATAGCCACCTGTCCTCCCTGAGCATCAGTAGTTGCCAATTCCTTTACAGTATTTTGCTGAGCCTATGAAATCCTGGCTATGGATTTTCATCCCAGGAGAATATTAACAATAGGGAGAGGGAAAAAAAACCTCATTTCCTATAAGAAAAATACTGGCTTTGTGCCAGACCTTGAGGTGTTTCATACGGGAGATCAGCAGTCATTCATCACAGTGGGTGGTAACAAGGATTTGTAATTGCAAATTAATTGTTCTGGCAGGATTACAGTAGGTCTTATTCTCTGAGAGATAAACCCCCAGCCTTGCAGTGCACCAGAAAACATGTTGGGGTTGGAGTTTGTTTTTTTTCCAAAAATACTCTACAATCTTCCAGTGCCAGGAAGGCATATTTTCCAAGCTCCAAATGATTGGGAACATCAACAAAATCCTCTATATGCCTCACTTTTAATGATTAATTCCCATTACATGATAAGAAGAGTAAATCAAGGACAGCTGTGGTTTGTGAGGTGTATTCAAAGCTGTTATAAATATAGAAGCAAAACTGCCCTTTGTTCTAACATTCATTACAAATTCATGGCTTGACCCAACATCTGTTTATGATAAACCATGGACAACTTGTTAATTCTTCGTAAAGGTCATAACTAAGTTCATCTTCTACCTTGGAGAAAATAATTTTTCTTGTTGAATCGAGAGAAAACTGTGCAGGAGGATTGGTGGCTTCAAACTGCAGTGGCACAGCAGAGCTGACAGACCCTTCCCTGCCACTTTGCCCCAGCAAACAGCTCCATGATTTGTGTGGATTCAGCACCACTGGGAGGTTGTCTCCAGGCCTCACTGGGGCACATCAGTTGTTCTCCAGAAGGTGATAGAACTGGATGTGACAGGAGAGGACCTAGCAAGCTTTAGGATTCAAACCCTCTGCTTCTGTGGTCCTGGACATGACCAGGAGCCAGAGCATCAGTGTGTCCTAAATCTTAAGTCCTGCCCCATGGACTGCTCTGAACTGTGGCTCCCTGAGGTTTGTTCCTCTGGCACATGGTCACTGATGTGCAACCACAGCCTGTGTTGCCAACAGCTGATCTCAAAACACCCCTCGCCACAGGAGATGGGGACAAATGGCCCAAAGTTGGTTATATCAGCCAAGGACTTTAATTTGCACAATTCATCAGTGAGATGAATCCCACCCCTTTTGCTCTTTGATTCTCTGTCCCCACATCTGTGGGATGTCTTCAGCTCTGATCAGAGGTGTAAACACTGCATAATGGCACCAGAGCAAGGTTGAGCTTGGTCTAGGCTTGGTCTAACAGCCAGCCCCAGTCAGTGCAGCTCCAGTTGGAAACCCAGGCATGGAAAGGGAAGAGGTGCCAACCGCAGTGCTGGCTGTGTCATTCCCCTGGGCACTGCTGGCTCCAGAAGCCAGTGACTGCTCCTCCATTGCACAACAAATTGCACAGCTCATCCCTGCTGGAGTTTCTGGGAACATCCATAGTACAAATTATTTTGAAGGTTCCTTAGTAAAGGAGAATGTGCTACAAAAAGACCAGATCAATCAGTGTTTTGTTTGAAGTGGAGCACGTTCTGCCTCAGTGTTACTGTCTCATATTCCAGTGCAGCCTCCAGTGATCCTGTTAACTGGAAGAGTAACTTCTCTTTTTTTTTTGATATTTTTATTTAAAAGCCTGGTCCATTAAGTGCATTTTTTTGATGGAGAGTAAAAGCCTCCACACCAAGATCAGTGGATTGGAAATGAAATTCCATCGTGACTATTTTACTCTTTTCTTTTAATGGGGAAAAGAAAGAGTGAAAGACAAGCCTGTTCAAATGTATTGGCAATCATTTTCTCTGAGTTACTCTGAGATGTTACAGTGTCTGGGACCATGTTTTTAAAAATATGAGCAGTAGTAATTCAGCATTTTAAGTTTGTAATACATATATGGAGAGGATTTTCCTCTTGAATCCTTACAGCACACCATATATATTATTAGCAGGGACTGCTGTAATTTTGCAGTCTTTCCAATAGCCTTCTGAGATTTGTAATGACTACTGAGGCATTAAGGTGACAGTCTTCCAGAACACCTTTAAGGAGCAATTAGTATCAGTCTGCTGGTGGTCCCTTGATTGACTGTGCAGAGAGATGAAATGCTGTGTTAATTAGCAACATGTCAAAGCTGAGTAGCTCCATGTCTGGAGAATGCTCAGGCAGGACTGGGGTGGCAGAGATGAGCAGCCTCTTGCTGAAGTGAAATAATCCTGAAGGAATCCTTGGTTTAATTACTTTTTTTAATAAATTGCATTGAGGTAGCATTGATCATTAACTGATGAATAACTAATAATAGTTATTCATTAATAATGCATTCAATGGAGCTTTGGCTCCCAAGATACTCTTTCAGGCTCACATCTGGGGCAGGACTCAGGGTGGGACTAGAGCTCAGGTAGCCCCTAAAAGCCTTGCTCAGCACAAGCAGCACATGCTGCTGTGGGACAGGGGGAATCCTGAAGCATCCAGCCTGGCCTGAGTTCTGTGATCCCAGGGTTACATGGCTGTCCATTACTGTCTGGGTAGGCTAAAATGAGCTTCATTATGCCTTTTACATTGGGTGTTTTTCACCATCAGTTCCTTGCAGTTTTTCAGGTGGAATAAGCTCTGGAGTATTTCCACTTTGTACCTTCCCCAGATCCAAACATTGCACATGTGCTATAGATGTCTGTGGTACCCTGTGGGCAGTACTGCATCATTTCACAGCTCTGCTTCATCCTGCTCTTGAAATCCACTTTGAAACCCTGTGAGAAGTAAGTTCTGCCTGAGTTCTAAACTGGATAAAATGACATTTCCTCATCAGCATCCACCTGGGCTCCATTGCAGGAGTACTTGGGGACACTGTCACTACCCAGAATATTCATGTCTTCAGCCCTTAATCTCGGAACTCTCTGGACACAATGGAACTTTTCAGAATGGCAGAGTCAAGCTGAAGTGTGCACTGAGACAAGCTGGGTGTGCTGGTCAGGTCTCAGGATCGAGCAGTTTGAAAGCACAGCTGTAGGCAGTTTGCAAAAATTGCTTCTCCCTTTTCCTGCTAAGATACTGTGACATCAGCCACGAGCATTTGCTGCCACAATTTATTGTTTCTTCCCATACTGAGTCAGAAGGGTACGCTGCTTTTTTTTTCCATGGCTAAATTAACCAAATCAGTCATTTCACAGAAGTTTCCAAATGAAAGCTTGTTGTAAGCAAGACCAGATATGTTCTTTTACAGATCTGGGGTTCAAAAAGAAGAAAAAAAAAAGGAAAAAAAAAAAAAAGAAAAGAACAAGGAAGCTTGAAAAACAGCTTACAGTTTCCTTCGGGCTAATTAGATCTTATCAGTGAAAAGGCAGATATTTCTTTCTTTAGCATGATGCCGTGGTGAAAGTTGACCTGGTGTTTATGAAAGCATATTGCACACTGCTTTTCAGCTAGAACTGTGGAGTTTTAAATTAGTGATACTCATAAAAAGCCTGATGTGAAGGTGTGTGGAGCATTGGCTTTCAAAACACACTTATGTGTATTGTTAAGGTCTCGGGAATGGAGCAATTGCAGACCTTTTGTCATTCATCTCAGATGCTGGGTTAGATTGTTATTGATAGGAACTTGTCTTGCTTTTTTTCTGACTTTCATAGAGGCAAGAAATAAGACCCCTGAGGGAAAAAACACTCTGCCCTGTCCTAACGCCTCGAAATAGTTGAACTCTGAAGTCAGTAAAGCGTGACTGGATCGCTCAGTATTGGAGCTTTAGCCACAGTGTTATCCTTGGCTTCAGCAACTTACAGCAAACTGGGGACAAACCAGTATCTTTGAACATCAGATGGCTGCAGAGTGATGAATTTAAAGAAAAAAACATCTTGCCTACAGCTTAGCTATGAGTGTCATCCTGAACTGTGTCTCCCTCCAAGAAATCAGCCTTCTAAACACTGGAGTGTGCTCAGGGTTGGCTGAAGGGGTGCTGTGCCCTTCTGATGGAAAAAGCAAGTCTCTTACAAAAAAAGAGTAGCATCTGTCCCTTAGAGGTTAGAAAAGTGACATTTTAAAGGTGATGTGTGGTCTGAGTGTATCCCTGCCTCACCAGCAGCCCTCAGCTAAGGCATGAGCAATGATTCCTGATCCCACTCAGTCCTGAGGGGATCACGGCCTGTCCTGAAGGGATCACAGCCTGAGGTGGGAAATCTGTACCTTTTCTGTCCCCTCTGAGCCTCAACACAGGGATTCTTTGGACTGGTCTCTCTCATGTGTTCCTGAGCTCTACCCTGGCTTCATACATTCTTATTCCCCTCTCTGTCTGTCTTTTGTAGATCAGGAGTTGATGAAGGCCCTGACAGATCTCAGCACTTACTGTGAATTCATTCTGTTTTAATACCTAATATTCTCCTGAGGCATTTGCTTTCAAAGCAATTAGACATCTGTCAGCACCTTTGGTAGGTTGCAAGCTTTCAGATCAGTATCCTAAGGTGGAAATAGCATTCCAGCCGAAAAATCAGAGCTTGCTCTTTAGGTTGGAGTTTTTCAGTGAGTAAATCTTCTTTAAGCTGATGAATGCAGCTGCTGCCTTGACAATTTGTGAGTTTATTTCCTTCTGGATATCCCCACTGGCTTGCATGTTGCTGCCAAAGAATGTGAATTGAGGCATTTTTGTCTTCCTTTTGCCTTCTCAGGCCGAGTTTGAACTGGGAGTTACAGGGGCTCTCATTAGGTCCATTTTTTTGTTACTGTTCATTAACCCTCTCTATTTTACAGTGCTGAGCAATCCTTTGATCTTTGCATGGGGGTAGATTTCCACTTTACAATGGCTGTATTGTCAGTTTAGGGCATTATGGTTAAACTTCATGAATTCTGCATGTGCATTTTCCTGACAGGGACAGCAGCACTGGCAGTGCCTGGGGGAAGGGAAAATCCACTTTTCTTTTTGTCACCTCTGTTCAACCCCTTGTCCAAGTCCCAGCTTCCCAGAGGAGGCAGCTTGCTGATGGGTTTTCCCTAGTGAATCCAGTGCTGAAAATTGTTCTGTGGATTTGCTTGCTTGCTCCCTAAACATTTGGGAACAGAGAGCCTGTAGCAATACCTTTAGCTGTCCAGAGGAGGAGGGAAGGTATTTATGGGAATTTGCTGTTCAGTTGGAGTTTGATTTTTATGCCTCTTATAATGATGTCCTCTTTTCATAGTGCAGCATGAGTAAGAATTCCCCCTTTGTATGTATTTTGTATCTATTCCTATTTCCTATTGAAATTCCTGGGAAGGAGACTATCCAAGTAGAGTTGAAAATTTCGTCTTAAAATAAGCCAGATGTCCAACCTTCCTTTAGCTGCCAAGCCCTAAAGAGTTCAAGAAAGATGTTAAAATCTGTCTTCCTGGCTGTGAAAAACTAATTGCATAGCATAGGTGATGATCCCAGTCTCCCAGGAGAAGGAATAAAACTGCTCCAGGCAAAAACTCTGCTGTTATTTGTCTGAGGGCTGGAGTTGGCAGTGTCTGTGGAAAAAGGTTTCATTGGTTGCCCTCCTTGCTGGTTAACAAATGCAGAGACAGGAACATAGACAAAGGTAGGTGAGTGTTTGTATGTTGGTATTTGAAAACCTGATTCACCTGATGAGAAAAATGCTGTTTTCTTTCTTTTTTTTTTTCTTCTTTCCCCCCCCGTTCCCCTCTGTTAAGAGCATTTGTAAGCACAGGGGGTGCTTACAAGGCAGAGAGAGAGGTTTCAGACTCACTGTGTTCCAATCATGTGAAGGAACCCCATGGCCTGGGATGTTTTATGCCTGTGTGGTAACAGCTTTTCTGTTTGTAAAATGGATGTACTACTCTCTCCCCTTGCAAAGAGTTTGGGGAGGATTAAGGTTAGTAAAGCACTGAGAAGAGTAAAAGTGCCATTGAAATCCTGAGGATTAGAGGTTGTATTTGACCAGTGATGTGGAAGGGCCTAACAGTTGCATTTCTCAGGATAAAAACTGTTCACTTTAAATCCAGTGGCTGGATTCCAGGCTGGTGGAAGTCACTGAGGGCACACGGTGCTGGGGAAGAGCAGAGGGACACCCAAAACTGAGGAACTGCCCAGATCTCACTGCAGAAGCTCAAGTTACAAAGGGGATTTCAATAAGGGACTTTAACAATTGCTTTTTGGAACAGCTCACTGTAGGGAATGGAAGAGAAGGGTTCATTACCTAAATCCATAACTATTGTTGAGATATTAATAGGCAGTGACTAAACTTCTATGTAAATCCAACATCTGAAAATCTAAGTGCAATAGTATCTGTCATAAACTAGTTGACCCTAAACTGAAATAAGAAGATTGTAAACAGAAAACCCCCACAATTATTTATTTTTTTTTAAAAATAAGTTCCAAAATACATGTAGAATTTTAATATAGCACAACAGCTGCCTTCAGAATACAAAAGTTCCAGGTCCTGGAGGGGGCTGCATAGCTGGAAACATGGAGGTAAAGCTGCACCCCAGGATGACTCAATGGCAAAATCCACGAGCGGTCTGAGCCAGGGGTTGTTCCAAATGGAGAAATTCAGTCCTAGAGAAAGGCACTGGGAGAAAAAAAATAGGAGTAAAGAGCAGTGGAGCATGGGGGAAATTTAAGAGAAGGGCAAATACAAACTTGGTGAGTTCACCAAATATAAGAAATGTGTTTAATAAACTGTCATTAATATGAGTGACTAAAGGAGAAAATCAGAGGAAGAGCAAAGCTTTCCTGCTGTATCAGATGGTCTTTGAGAAGCAGCAGGGGTTTCTTGTGATACTTCCAGAACAAAATGACCACATTCTTGCTGTACTCACCTCATGGATGGGAGAAGAGGCCTACACACATCCATGTGTTTTACCCTTGGATGCCAGTCTTACAACATCCACACTGCACACACATCCTTTGTGCTTGGACTTCAGTCCAGCCTCAGTGCTGCTCATCTTCTGAGCCTCCTCAATGTTTGGCATTCTCCTTTTAAGAATTACCACTCTGAGGTGATGATGTTTTTCCAGGAGAAAGCTCCAGTGTCTTGACTTTGGTCAGAAACAGCAGAGGACAGAAAAAAAATGATCTTTTTTGCATCATCCTATTGATACCTCCCGAGTGTTCCCTCACCTCCTCCTCTCCCCCATCATTTGTTTGTGTGTGGCTTTAGCAGAAACAGGAATCTTACCCAAGTCCTGCAACCCATTGTTTCTTTATGTTAAATACAAGGTTCTTTTATTAACTCCAGCTGGTGCACCTCCCTGTGCTCCCTGTGTTTGCTTTATTAAAACTGAGCAGCGTGCAAGTAGGACATTGTAAATCACAAATGACTGGGCCAGAGGAAGAGGGAGGGAGAGGGAGGGACTCCCATTGTAGGACAACAAAGAGAGCATATAAACAGCCTGGGCCTCCTGGCTAATGGCAGCCAGAGCTCGTGAGTGCAGTTTGCAATTGCTCCCAGGAGGACAGACAAGTGCCAGACAGTTAGCAGGGACAGATGAGAGGGAATACTGGAATACCGGATGTGTTCTCTCTCTATGTGGAGCAGAGCTTCTCAGAGGTCCGGGCATGGAGGAGCTGCCAGCCTCTGCTGTAATCCTGGGATTTATCTTATAGCAGTGCCTGGCTGTGGTCATCATGTCTGTGGAGGAAGCCTTGTTACACCATCCAAGTCTTGGAGAGAAATTTTAAACCAAGACAACCAGTACCACTCTGTCCCTCATGGAGAGGGAGGCGGAAGCTGCTGGTCCATAATTAAGCAGTGTACGTTTTCCAGCTTTGCCTCTTCATGGCCAGTGCAGGGAATTGCATTTCTGCCTGCTTGAATCATGGGCATCCACAGGGACAGTCAGAGACAGTCCAGACAGAAAGACAACAACTTCCTTCCCTGTGCCAGCAGAGTCCCTCTGCTCAGAGCTCCCCGTGAAGGTGCAGAATCCTTCTGGGCAAACCCAGCAGCCGTACGAAGGTCCCTGGCTGACCCCATGACCCTGTTGTTGAGTCCCCAGCACCACAGTGAGCTGCTGGTCTGCTGCACACTCAGCTCTGGCAGTGACTTCTGTGATGTGCAAGATCTGGAACCCTGTGCCCGGTGCCTGTCTCAGTGTCCTCTCTCCCGCAGTGCTCCTCCACCTGCGGGAAGGGGCTGCAGTCCCGGGTGGTGCAGTGCATGCACAAGGTCACGGGGCGCCACGGCAGCGAGTGCCCGGTGCTGTCCAAGCCAGCAGCCTACAGGCAGTGCCACCAGGAGGTCTGCAACGAGAGGATCAATGTCAACACCATCACCTCGCCCAGGCTCGGTGAGTCGGGGTCTTGGGGGGAAGGTGCCTGGGAAGGGCCTGGCAAAGCCTGGTGTGATAAAAGTGGGGCTTCAGAGGTTGCCCAGAAATTAGGAGAGGGCACCCCCAGTCAGATTCCAGACTGAAGGTCTAGTGTGGGTGTGTCTTACCAAATCCCTGCCTTAGACTTTGCCCAAGCTGGAGCACTTGGTAGAGAGCACTGGAGAGAGCAACAGGAGCACACAAATGGTGGGTGATTGGTTGGTTGATCACAGAGGTGAGGCAGTGACAGGTGTACCTTCCTCCATCACAAACACCTCCACACTCGTCCTGTGCTGCAGTGAGTGTGAAGTGTGATCATTTGTTCATCGGTGCCCCAAGGGAACTACATGACCTTGTAAGGTAGAGCACCAGTGTTTGGGTTTTTTTCCTTTCATCTGCTGCCACGTGAATGTGGTTTGATGAATTGATTTGCCCAGGGAGGCAAATCAAGCCTCTTCCTGTGATTTTCTGTCACTGTCCTTCTCCTCACCCTTCCTGCACCCCCTGTGTCCCTGGCAGAGGTGGGAATATGGTGATAACCTATCTGTTTCCTGAAACACCTTAACACTGGATTTAAAAAATGTCACTTGTTAAGGCTTCTGTTAATACAAATTTATGGGAACCCCATGATTTTCCACATCACATTTGCTCAGTTTATAAGGGGATACAAAGATAAATACACTAAAAATAATATCTTTCCAAACTTCATCCCTGTGTGTTCAGCCACAGCTCCGAGAACCAAGTTGGTTTCTTTACATTTCACACATCATCACCAGTAAGATGAAGCTAAATTAATGAATCAGCTGCACTGACACAGCCACATCAGTGCCTCCCATCACATTTTGGTGCAGGAGTGTGGGTTGTAAACAATGCTGTAAGAACTTACCAGAAAGAACAACCTCCTCCCTCACAGCTGAGCTGGTCTCGTAGGCTGAGAAGCCTCTAACACACCTGAAAGCACAGAGCTGCTAAATAATAGAGAACCATTTTCTAATAGCGCTGTCCAGTGTTAAATAACACTCAAACTAGGAGTGGACTTGAAGATTCTGAACTGAAATTTGTTTCCCAAAAGTTTACCAGATGTTTTAAAAAAAAATGGGAACTATCATTCTTGCAAATTCAGTCACGCTGAGGGGCTTCTAACCCCTTTTGGTAAAGAACATATGAGAGTACTTCCCAGATATTTTAGCACTAAGAACATAGTGGAAGGAAAACATTTCATTTGAGAAGTAAGCCCTTGATACACTGATGAGACAAGAAATCCATCCTAATTCACGTTTTAGGACAAAGCAATAAAACACTCACGTGTTTAGAAGACTGAGGAGGCTCAAGTCCCTGCTGAAAGTAATCTGCAAGTAATTTAGGAGGCTTTTGTTTCTAAACCAGGCTTGGAATCACCAGGGCCAGAAACAATGATATTTGATATTAACAGAAAGATATACCATTGAGTGTTTTGCTCTTCTTGCTTATAAGCAATTCTAATTGGATTATCTTTGAACAGGATTTTCTGTTTTCTGCAATGGAAACATCACCAAAAAAAAAAAATTACACAGAAAAAAAATTCCAGTAGTCTACAAAAACCATACTGCCTTGTCCCCATTCCAGAATGGTTCTCATCCTGGGTAACATTTGCAGAAGGATTTAAATGTGGGGGGTCACTTCACCTGTCTTTTACATCTGTGTCTCAGTGAAGATACATTCCAAGGGGTTTACCCTGTCTCTCAGGCACCTGAGCCATGTCACTGCCTCCACATGCTTCCTGTCTTACTTCACAACTTTTGAGGGACTTTGGACCTCTAAAATATTAGTCCTAGCCTTGTTTGTGGCTCAGTTTCTATTATATAAAGTCTCAGATTCATCAGGTCTGTCTCAGATGTTCTCACAAGATGTGTAATTTATTCAGCTGCATCACACAGCTTCCCATTGGCTGTGAGGAGTTCATGGGCTTGTATCTGGGCTGATGCTTTAGTCCTTTTGTTCATCGAGGCCTGTTTGTCACTGAGACAAAGTAGGTGAAACACAAGGAGGTTTGCATGTCCAAGGAAGGAAGGAAGCACCTCCAAGATGCTTCAGTAACAGGAACATCCTCTGCTCCGCGGTGCTGACAGCGAGGTTGGCCCCCTCTTCCCTCAGGTGCAGGGTTTTGATCACACCTGCTGTGCTGTTCCCTGGCTAATCTGGTAGTTTGTGCTCTGTTTTCTCCCCCAAAGCTGCTCTCACCTACAAGTGCACAGGGGACCAGTGGACAGTGTACTGCAGGGTGATCCGGGAGAAGAACCTGTGCCAGGACATGCGGTGGTACCAGCGCTGCTGCCAGACCTGCAGAGACTTTTATGCAAACAAGATGCAGCAGAAGAGTTAATGAACCTGTGCCACTTCCTAGAGTATTCCAGCTGTTGGTGTGTAAATCACAGACTAGTAGGTCTGAGGACTGGAACTTCACGAGTTGCTACAACGTGGTGGATCCCAAAGCAAACCCAATGAGACTTGAAACCAACTCTACAGACTGGATACCAAAGTCATCTGCTCATCCACCTGAAAAACAACAACCAGAAAGGGTCATCTCAAGGAGCCAATCGTTTTAGAGTGTTTTGACATCCTTACATTTTTCATTAATGCTTTTTACTTTAATATATTAAATCACCAGCCACTGGATGGCTTGCTACCATAAAAAGGAAAGGACAAGAGTTGCAAAGTGATCACATATGGTACCTCCATGGAGGAAGGCCTCTGGCAAAGTAATTCAGCAAAGGTAGAGACATTACTAAATCTTTTAATCTTGGCTTTCATCTGATGTTTTCAACTCCCAGCAGTTATCCCTCTGTAGGGTGGGCTCGGAGGGACATGCATAAATGAAAGGCTTAATTTAAAGAGAGGATTTGCTGTAAAAGCTTTTTAAAACTGATAGCAGAGGATGGACATCTCTGAAAATCCTACAGAAAACTCAGTATAATTATATCCAACGTTCCAAGTAATATTTTTAGAGCCACTAACAGGGACTGCTTTTCTTTCTAATTTTAAAAAACAATCCTCTCTCTCTTTCCCCCAGAATAATAGAGTTTCTTTTATGAAACCTAATTTTTCTCTGGGCTTAATGAGATGGAAGCTTTTTAACAGCCGTAGATAGTTGGTTTTTTTTAAACAAGAACCATTTCAGCCAGAAAACATTCCATCCAGTAGAGCTCAGTGAGGGATTGCTTGGCCTAATTCTAACTTTTAGAAGTCAATCAGATAATGAGACTTGTTGGTTTTTATGAGGACTGTGAAACTGGATAAAATTGGAACAGAAACTGGATTTGGAACAACCTTTGTGAGAAGGATGTAGTGGGGAGCACAGCAGGTGTCTCCTGTCTCTGGGCTCTTGAGCACAGCTGAGGTTATGTAGCCTTTTGAGTCAAAAGTAGTCAGGGATACAAGACATTCAAAGTGTAACTTGGAGCTCCTGGAAGCCCTAAGGTTCAGACTTCCATTGCTTTCAGTAAGGGCTGGGAATTCCCTCAGTGGTTGGAATGCTCCCTGTCCCGCCTTTGTGGTGCTGTCAGGTTTGGTGCTATCAGATTGGTGCTATCAGAGCACTCAGCAAGTGCCTCCTCCACGTCTCTGCACTTTAAACCAAACTCCTCTCTGTGATGTGAGGCTTGAAACAGGAGCTCTGCCCAGGGCAGGGTCTGTCCCCTCCCTTGTCACACAGATCAGTGTCTCCCTATCACATCTTGCTCCAATAAGTATCATTTCCCGTGCCAGGGTCCGAGGCCAGTGGGGCCATGGTCAAGTTTCAGCCCCTCCTCCTGACAGGAACAGAGCCCTTTGGATAATTGCAGTTCTGTACTCGCTCTAGAACTGCCTGGGACTGTTTTGCTCCTGGGATCTGAGCACAGAACCAAGCCCAGCTACTCCTCCAGCTCCTGGATTGCAGCTCCCACCTGGCCCCAGGTTGTCTTTGTTGCTGTTGTCTCTTTTTTTCAGTGCAAAGAGGGGTAAAGACTCTTAGTACCAAACATATCTTTAAAGCAACTTTTTCCTCCTTATGACAGTCCTTTCCATATCCAGGACCTCACTGCAATAACGCATTATTAGCATTTTATTAAGGGCTAAATTTTTCAAGCACAGGAGGGGGATAATGTTCATCACAGACTAACACAGTGTGGGCTTCACATTTGCATTTCTGCTTATTAGTGCAAATTGAGTGTGTGTGCACAGCAGGGCTGGCCTGATGCACAAAGGCACCTTTGCACACCCTTTTTTTCTCGAGTGCCTGTCAAACAAATCTGCTTTCCAATGCCTCAGATGATTTTCTCTATCAGGGAAATGATTCAAACTTGGTTTTTATTATACTGGGTGTTTTTTTGGCGACTTATAATCAGGATCAGACCTCCTTTTTCTGTTATTCCCACCCTGTCACCCAAACACAGAGGTTGTGTAACTACTTAGAAATTAATCAGTGGAAAATGTTGCTGGCAGGGGTGACAGGGAAGATTAAGGCAATACCAGGGTGTTGTTCAGTGGGGCAAATTAGCAGGTAGAAGAACTGCTACGGAGAAAGTTCCAAGAGATCAGAGCCCAGAGGACCTGGTTTATATTGGTAATTCACAGCAGTATTTTCCCCTTTGCCTGAAGTGACTCTGGGACTGTCCCTGCTGCCTCCCTGCCACCACAGCCACCTCTGGGTCCCTTTACATCCCTCACTCAGTTTGGAGTTTGCTGTTTTTCTCTTAATGGGCAACATTTGCCCATGAAGTGGCCCAGCCCAATAAAATGCCACCCCTGTGCTGAACATTTGTGGCATTAGGAACACTCAGGTTGGGCTGGTGAAGGATTTGCCATTGGGTTTCTCTGCTGTCTTGGCAGAATAACGTGTGCATTTATCATTACTGGTGATCAAAGGTGCTTTTCAACACCAGGAAACATTTTCCTTCTGGTGCTGCTCTGTCACCCTCTCTAGGCAAAGGTGGGCTCCTGGAGAGGTGCATAGGAGAAGGAAGGATTTTAGTTCTTCTGTTTTTCAGTAATAATTCACTTCTGGCCATTGTCCAGAGCAGGATACAAAGCTGGTTAGACCTGTGGCCTGTCCCCATCTCCTGGGTTCTGGACCCAAAGGACATTTGGATCCGAGTTCGGGGTCTTACCTAAGGAAACATGAATTTACAAGGAATTTTTTCGACTGTCTGAGCACTGAAAAAACCACCTCCCTTGCTCTCACAGATTAGTATGCATCAACCTTTTATGTTTTATAATCAAACCCCAACATTAATTAAAAACTGGTGGCACAAAACAGCTCCATTTTATTCCATTCTCTTACTTCATGTGGTGACAACCTTCCCATGTTATAATAGCCAGAAAAATAACAATAACAAATTTAACTCTGTTCAGTACTCCTGCACTTCTGTTTTGTATCATTTTATAGGAGCTTTGCTATGAATTCACAGCTCTGCTCTGCCCTCAGTTACCACATTCTGGTGAAAAGAAAAGCTGTTTGTTTCAGTGTATCTATGACAATACTTTTTTTAGTTGTTGGTAAGAGTCTGATGCTCTTTTGATTACAGTGGTGGTATTTCCATATTGTAAACAATACTCTGTACTGTTACTAAAGTACTGTACATTTCTAGTTGCACAATTGTGTTATTGAGTGTAGATTCTCACTATCTCATGTATGGTGCTATTTTTTGTTGGTGGAAAAGAATCTTAGCAGTCGATTATTGCTTGATATTTTATTATAATACAGGGATATATTCTCCATGGCAATAATATCATTTAAGTTTTCTCATTACAGAGTGAAATGTATATATTTTTCCATTAGCTACTTTGCATATGTACTGTATCCATGGTAATTTTCTTCTTGGTGCTGGTTATAAATAGAAAAGATAAAAACAGTCAAACTGAATGGAACCAGTTGTAAATGAAAGCCAAAACAAAAAAATAGGAAACAGGATCATTCAATTTTGAACAAATTAAGTATGTTGTATAATAAATTTATTTTTTCCATAACAACTTTAATAAGGTTTCTGAACTTGAAACAAAAATACAAAGCAAACCAAACAGCATGAAAATTAAGAGAGAGGAGTGAAGCTGTAAGTGAATACATTGTGCATCTGTCTAATACTGGACTGAGACTGGGATTTGGTTAAATCTAAGCCAACTTCAGTAGCTGTGGTCAGTGTAAAAGGTCATGTGGCAGTAAAATTCTGACATCTCAGAGTTCCCAGTGTGCTGACAAATCAGGAAATGATGGGTCTTGTCCTGGTTAGGTTGCAAAATAAAGCACAGGGATGTTAATACCTGAATGATGCCTTGCAAGGTCTGTGCTCAGTGACACAACAGTAGAAAATTCCTGTCTGGAAAAAGCAGGCCAGGCTCTGTTTGGGATATCCCTGTGCGTGCCTGAGCTGGAGCTTGCGCTTGGGGAGAGGGACATTTTGGAGGTGCTTTTGGGAAAGGTGGTTCTCCATGTGTGCAGCACCTTGCTGTGTGTTTGTTGGGAGCAGCTCCACAGGCACCACCTAATAATGAACAGTGCTGAGCATGTGGAAATTTATATTGGAGCAAAAGTGTCCCATCCGTTGGGAAGGTCTCTCCGTAACCTGGCTGCACACTGCCCTGGTGTGAAATAAATGGAATTACTCCAGTGCCAAGTGTTTTGGGTGTCTTTGTTGTAGGCACTAGGCGGAATCTTTGTGCTGTTTAACTTCCCCCCAGCATGGTAATGATGTTTTTTGCAGACAGCTGCACAAAGCTACACCTTTAAGATCCTCTCCCATTCCAAAGATGCCATTGTCTGTGTCCCAGTCCAGCTCAATCCTTGCTAAAAGGACACTTCTTGGAGATGGGAGCAGCATCTTCCTAAAGGACCCTTAAAGACTCAGGAATATGGTTGAGTGGTGACTTGGCAGTGTTGGGTTAAGGGTTGGACTCGATGATCTTAAAGGTCTTTTCCAACCTAAACCATTCCGTGCCTTTATAACAAACCAAAGCACAGTTGGTGTGAGAGTCCTCCCAAAATGACTTCCAGAAATGGAGTCTTTGCTTACTTTACTAACAGAGCTCATTTACTGATCTCACACTGGCTTCTTTGTCATGGCACTACATGGATCAGCTTCCCGGTTTTCTGAGGCAGCCTTAGGAGACACCAGGCCCTGCTGCCATCACACACAACTGTTCACAGCAGCAAAAATCCTGGAACTCCATCCAAGTGTTGCTGTACATTAACAGATCATCGTGTTTGTGCATTGCCTGGAGTCAACATCTGATTGCAATTGTTGACCTGTTTGAACAATAAAACGTAGCTCCAAGCCCTTGGAAGCCAAAAGGCTTTACATTAAGCTGGGATATGGCAATGGGAGGGAGGGGTGTAAGGAATGCTGTCATACATTTGGCTTGAAATGTTCCTGGTATGTGCCAATATCTCATCTATAAATCCAGTAGGCTTATGTACTTAGTTTGCCTATTTTGCATGTAGCCATTTGCTGTTTTTCTCTTATTCCTAATCCCCACCTCCTACCCAAGCCATTGCCCTTCCCTGTGAGCTCAGTTGGTTTATTTATTTAAGACACCTCAGCCAAGATCACTAAGGGCAGGTGGGGTCAGATGGCTCCAGTGCTCTGGCATAGAAGTACCAGGAGGAAAGTATAATCTCTCCTCTGCTCCTTGGAGGTCATTTCGGCCTCTACCAGCTCCACCTGCTCCCTCCACTCTCCTGCAAGTCCTGGTGTCCATGGCAGCCTTGGCTGCAGGACCCTGCTTTCCCTGGGAGGAACTTTCCTTCCAAAAGGCTCAATATGGAACACTTTATCCTGCTATCAGCCCCATGCTCACTGGGAGTGCTGCTGCTGGAGGACTCTGCTCTGCTGGTAGAGTGAAAACTGCATGTTCCTTTGTGCTTCCCCCAACACCACGTGGTCCATTTCCATTGGGAAAGGAATGTTTTCTTGCTGAGGAGTGTCAGTACAAACACCAATGTGCTGTGGAGTTCCAGGCAGAGGAGAACTGTGCCAGATGTGCTCACATTCAATGCACTCACACTTCTGACAGTGGAAGAAAAGAAGCCCTGGTGACCTCCTTGCTGGCAAGTTGTTTGTCTCACTTGTCCTGCTGCTGTAGGAATACAGTGCTCCCAGAAACAGGCAGGCTGTGGGAGCTGCTCCTGAACAGCATTTCTTCTTCAAGAACTTGGACCTGTGCTGAACACGTTTGATTGCACTTCTCTAAACCACTTCCACTTCAGCTTCCTCCTGGTTATCTTGACTCGGAGGCAGGTGAGTAAGAAGACAGGAGTTCCTCAAGTGCTGCCAATGCACAAAGATAAGTTTTCTTTTCTGTGTGCACATTTTTTTTTGTCATGTCTCTGGCTTGTCTTTGCACTCTTTAGAAATGGGCCAGGCTGCCTGGAGAGAGACTTCCCGACAACAGAACTGCCCTGGACAAGCAGGACTGAAGCATCTTCATTTCAGATGGGAGGAATTGTTTGTTTATAAAAGGAGAGTTTGAACAAGAGACTGTGTAGGCAGGGAGGGACCACCAATTCCCTTTAGCAGTAACTACCCTGAAGGTGATCAGAGAGTCTCCAGAGCTGACCCCCACGTGTCTTGCATCACCTCGTCTCCTTTCATGCCACTTTGATGTGACAGACCCCATGAAGGATGCCTGGAGGTGCATTGCATCACATTTATTACTTTGTCAGATCTGCTCTGTCTGCCAAATGGTGGCCAGACACCCAGACAGACTGTCCCAGTTAGCAGAGTCCTGCAGCTGATGTCTGGACCTTGCCTGTGAGTTCTCTGTGTGTTACCACAGCCCAGACACTGTGTCCACATGGCCTGGGCTGGGTGTCCACCTTGGCCCTGGGCTGCAGAGCAGCAGCTGGGCTTTCCTGGGAGTTGTGGCTTCACTCAGCTCCTCTGGTTTGGCTGTGAGTGGCTCCTGTTTGGGTGTTTCATCCTTTCATCCCTCTGTGGCCTGGGTAGAGCTGGAGCCTCCAGTGTGACTTGTCTGGGTCATGTCAAGGCCTTTGCACCCACCAGAAACTGCACCACCTCAGGGGTCTGTACAAAATACCTTCCCTCATCTGCTCAAGTGCATTTTACATCCTCCCTCAGCCCTCTGAAGAAAACTATTTTCCTCATCATACTCCTGTAGCAGTCTGGTGACTCCCCTCACTGTTGCTTTTTGAATGGTTTTTGTTCTGAGGTCTTTTATAATTATTCAGTATTATTTGTGCAGTGGCACTAAAGAGTCTCCACCCAGACATGTGGATGCTGGAAGGCCATGCTCAAAGAAATAGTCCTTCCCTGAAGAGACTGCAGGTGGTCTGGGGTAGAAGGCAAATTCCCAAAGGAGATAAGTGGGATTCTTGGCAGCTGGAGTCTGAAAAGGCAGGAGATGAGCATGAATCGAGTGAGTGAGCCTGTGCTGTGGTTACTGCTCTGGAAGGGATGGGAAAGGGATATTCCCCACTGGTTTTATATCCTCAGACATATTTTTTGTTACTGGAAGTAGCCAAGGGTAAAATTCTCATCACTTCAGAGATGCCCCTTACAGAAACTGGCCAGGACCCTGCTCTGCACATGGGCTGGCAGGGAGGGAAATGTTCATTTTTCCTCAGGAGAGCTCTGGTAACACACCAGTCTGCACAGCCTGGCTCCACCACCCCAAAAAACCAGCAGCTGCTGAAAGATCCCTGACAGTTTTCTGTAAGGTCACTGCACTCCTGGAGACAGGCACTGAAACTACTCAGACTGCTGAGGGATTGGGGAAAAATGGGGAATCCTCTAACAGGGTCTTCAGGTTGCACCAAGATCAGTGTAATCACAGCCTGGCCAACAAAACCAGACGAGCCATTCTTGCGTTGGGATTTTTTTTCTATTTTATTTTCTTGGAAAAAACATTATTTGAACATTTTGCAGCTTCCATTTTTTTCCCCCAGCTCTGTATTTTTCCCCTTGACTTTTGTCTCTAATGACAAAAAGACTCAACCAGACTGCAGCTTTGTTTGGCACTGAACTTCCCTCCTGAGATGATCACACAAGAAGTCTTTTATCACTTTGGGGGCTCTGAGCCAGAACTGCCTGTGGTGGAAGTGGCTGGGACTGTAACTCCAGGCTGTGGTGGGATGAGAGTCAAGCCCAGGCTGTCAGCAAGGTGGAGCCCCTGCCAGGACACATCAGGACTTCTGAGCCCACCTCCCCTGCTGCTGCTCTCATGAAGGAAAAGGTATGAAGTCCACATCTAGATTGAATTAGTCCTTAAAAAAAATTAAGTGTTGTTTAAAATACAAATCCTGTCCAGAGTCATGGTCTAATTCCTTAGGAAATCACTATAAATCGAACCTCCCCTGCTCCCCACTGCTCAATAACAACGTGTCACATCTTGGTTTTCTCACAGAGCTGATTCACCTTCTGTGCCACTTCACTGTGTTGGCTTCAGGGCTGTCAGCTCTGCTTCATGCTCGGGTTTGTGTGGAGGAAGGAGGGTCCTGCTGAAGTCTGGACTTGTGCTCTCCTCAGGCATCATCAGCTCCCGGAGCTGCCTGACACTGGCTCACGGCTTCTTCCCCACATCACTTCCCATCACCAGCAATTCCTTGAGGAGGGAGCAGTGACACTGAGCCCAAGAAACGCTGACAGCCACATTTCCCAGAGGGTAAGGAAGATTCCAGCTCAGTTTTGGGTTTGGGTTTGGTTGTTTTTTTTTCCTAACCATGTTTTGCTGAAGAAACAATTTCAGAGGGGGAAAAAGAAAAACCACATTATTGTGTAAGCAAGATGGAAAACAGCTTTGTGTGGGTTCCCAGGTATTTATGTGCCATTCCCTCTGCAAAAACATTGCTGCTTGGCTGTTCAGCACGATGGTTTTGCAACAGCTGTGTGCACATCACCATCCATCACAGGCAGTGCCTGTTCCCTGGCTGTCCCCATGGCTTGGTTTATTTGTGTGCAAGGCAACTGAGGGGTTATCGAGGCTGTCCATCAGCTGTACAAACTCACAGCAGCACCAGCTCTCTGTGTGTCCCTGTCTGAGAATCACAGGTTTTGGGTAATAGGCTCTTGGGCAGCTCCTAGGAGAGATCTGGTCTTTCTGGCGTGTCTCTCTTGAGGGATTGCTGCCTGTGCTTAAACCAAAAGCTATGGTGTATCCAAAGCCATATGTATAGGAGGGAAAAGGCATATTTGCTTGTTTCCAGCCTCCTCATAGGATGGTTCTAAAAGCAGAAATATGGAAAAAAATTGACAAAATTGACAAAAACATCCTCGTATTTGTCAAAATTTTTGTAGGTGTTTTTCAGGGTATCGCTAAGTCTTACCAGGCACCTCCCTTTCCTCCCCTGCCTTCCCCAAGTACTTCCATTTTTGGCTAAAAAAATCTCAAGTTTGGGATTTTTTGACCAACAATGTCGGCCAAAACCCAGGCTCTTTTCTCTTAATTTTTCCACTTAATTTTTAAACTATCTTCTGGCAAAGCAGAAATACTGTTTTGATGGAAAACTTTCAGCCAGCTCTACCAGCAGTCACACAGGCAAAACAGAGCATCTTCCAGGAGAGGAGCCTGTCCGGAGGGCCCACGCGAGGCCGGCGATGACTGAAGCTCCTCTCCCTGCCCTGTGCCCCAGCCAGCTCTCTGCTCTTAACAAAAGACATCTTTCTAGAGATGTTTCCAGCCTAAATCTCTCTTGGCAGGTCAGCTCAGTGATTCAGGTACTTTGCCAGGTTGAAGGAAGATGTGGGTGGCACAGAAGGATCCCCTCGGAGCGAAGGACCGCAGGACTCAGAGGTGGGATGTTGTCCATCTCTTATCTGCTCTGGCTAATTTTGGACTCCTCCAGGCAAGCACCAGTTGGCAGGGAAGAGTGGGGAGGTAGGGCAGGTCCAGCTCCCTTTCGAAGCAAGGTTCAGTGTGCTGTTGTTTAATGGTGATGTTCAGATACACCAGGAGCTGAGCCAGGAGCTGTCTCCATGTAACTCTGAGAACCTCCAGGGATGAGATCCTGAAGTGGTTGATGGGCTGAAATGACACCAGTCACATCATTGCTGTGTGTCTGTCACCCATCTGTCCATAAGGAAGGGACTTTTTGACACTGAATTCAAGGGAAGCCCAGTTTCTCTCATTTTTGGGTTCCTGTGATGACAGGAACCTGGGAGACAAGGAAGAAAGATGTTCTTACAGAGTAGGACAGAAGCCAAATTTCTGTATTTGGCCTCAACAGCCAAAGCAGCATCTGCCCATAGGCTACATGGAGAGTCTCCTCAGGGAAAAGCCATCCCTCAGCAGTCCCTAACATTTGCAAAGTGCTCTGAGGTCTTTCAGTGAAAGACTTTTTAGATGTGCAAAAGTTTATAGCCCTTCTCTGACCATTGCTGATTTTAGAGGGTTAAGTTAGGAACAGGAAATACAGTGACTAAAGGAAAGCCATTAATATTAAATTCTACTCTTTGCCAGATTGTCTTGTGTTATCTTTGCTCTTTCATTAAATATTTTCTAGTTTTCCTTGCAGGGCATTCTTTACAGGGGCAGCAACTAAGGAGCTGTAACTTGGCACATCTCCACCTGCTTTTCTGTAGCAGTGCACGTTTGTGCTCTGGGATTTGAGGAATTTCCTTTGCCTCTAGAACTGATATGCAAACAGTCAGCTGTACAGACATCAATCTGTCCAGTAGACATGCCACATGACCTAAGGAACAATACAGGTGGTCAGCACCATGCTGGTGACTCCTGAATTTCTGGAGCGAACACTCATTTTCCTGTGTCTAGAAGATGAGAGGTCCTGTATGCACCCTTCAGTAATCTGCTGTGCTTGACTGATCACAAAACACCCACCAAGATTCCCCTGACAAAATTCTTCATTTTTGCCAAGGAAAGCAAAGATTTGCAGGAAATCAGAGACGTGACCTTTGCCACCTCACAAATATCTCGGGGATCTCAGGATGCTCCTCTGGGCAGAGAGGTGCTCGTGCCAGAGTGAACGTAGAGCCCTGTATGGTCAGTGCACAGCTCTTCCAGCAGCCCTTTCTTCACCTTTCTTTATCAACTCTCTTGTGATAAAAGCAGGAATGGGCAAATTTCATCTGCTGCCTGTTTGCTGTGTTGCTGTTAAGTCACACTGTGTGTAGGTGCTGCTGTGTGAGCCGGGATGGATGAGGGGTGTTAGGACTGGGAGGGAGGAGTGTTGTGGGTGCATAACCCAGCTCAAACCACGTTCCCCACTGGAGATTTCATCACAGCCAAAGGCTGTGTGCTTGAGCTGCTGGGCACCCTGTGGGCAGCTAAAGCCTGAGGGAAAATAGGTGGTTAATGCCTGAGGGAAGATTTTCAGAGAGAAGAAAATGGGGCTCCAGAGAGCACCATAACTCTAAGCAAGTTGTTCTCTAGGACAATCACCATTTCTCTTAAAAATGAGCCTCTCATTTCCCATTGATACTTCTCAGGCTGCAAGGAGAACCATTCTTGTGCTCCTGAAGGCCTTAGCTGCAGACACAGCCTTGGAAGGGAAGTTTGCTCTCAGGCTACGGCAAAGGAATGGGAAGCACGAGATCTGGCATCAAGTCCTGCTCCCATTGAAGCCAGTGGGATGTTTGCCATTGGCTTCAGGGGGAGCCAAGATTTCAGTCTGCAGCCAGATTTGCTGGTGTGCTGAGCTGTGCTTAGAGCAGGACTAGAGAAGGGTTCTTGGTTTCCTTATAAAGCTGTTCCTGCCTCGGCTCCCCCGCTGCAGAGAGCTGGGTTCTCACCTCACACTGCACCCTGCTTGCTTTCAAGCTTTCAGATTTTATTCTTAGGCCAGAAATTCCTTGATGATAAGGCTGTCTGCTTGGTTTGTGCCTGTTGGATTGGCCCATGGCTGGAGCTCTTGGGCATCCTCACCAGCAAAATCACCCTCCCCACTGGGGATTATGGACAGTGGTAGAGAATGGGATAAAGCAATGGGACAGGGCTGGGGTAAGTGGCTTAAAAAAAGTAAACCTTACAGGATTTCCTCCAGGTGAATCCCTGTGCCTCAGGCAGTGGCTTGAATCAGCTCTAGTATTAATTCTGAGTGGTTCAAAAGAGCCTGAAGAGATTGTAAAGGTGGTCCAGGTTGGGCTTCCCTGCCTCACACCTTCACACCAACATGGATGGTTGAGAACTTTGATACTCTAAGCACCCCTTTTCCTCTCCAGGTTGGGTGGGAGCCAAATTGTGCCAGTGATGAGCTGTGGTGTAGATACTCATGAGCCTGACAGTGTAAACCTTTCCCAAATTATTAATTCCCCATCCAACAAGCCACCCCAAAGGCTGCTGTGCTGCTGTAGTGACCCAGGAGTTCAGTAGTGCATTATACAGAGCTCCACAATGGACACACACCCCTGCAACCCCCCAGCACCACCTTTGGGCAGGGTTAGTGCCCTGCTCTCAAAAGCAGCTGAAGGAAACGATCTCAGAGTGGACTGAGATCCTACCAAGCAGCCCCATTTTGGCCCAAATAGGTCCCCTTGTTTTTATTTGAATGGACTCATGGTGGAGCCTCTGTATGCCCAGGAAAAGAAACACTGCAAGTAATTCTCACTCTTTATTTCTATTTCTCCCTGAACAGGATGTCTCTTCCTATTCCTCGTGTGGGTTTGGTCTCTACTGCCCCTCTCAGGGAACATCTGTAAGCACATCACATCTGTAAAGAAAGGCAGGGAAGTTCATCTGCTGGACCAAGAAGTTGTCCTGGATTTCCTCAGCTCTGCATATGCCTCGTGTTTGACAGCACCTTCTCCACCTGCCCAGCCACAGCCTGTGTTCTCTGGCCCCCTGGGACTTCACCTCCTTCCTTTGACACTTCCACAAAGAGGAGCTGGTGGGAGCGACTTTCTGGTGAGTTGAAACCACTGTGATCTATTTTATCCCCACAAACAAGGAGGAAGTGCAGGAGCTTAAAGCTGAAGTAATGATCATCCAGAGATGATAGTTTTACCGGGATTTTTCTCCAGCAAGTTGAAGCAAAGCTCCCCAGAAGTTCAGCCCTGGTGCAGGAGCGCACCCCGGTGTCACCTCTTAAGGCACTAAGATTTGTACAGGCAAAAATAGGTTTTCTTCTAATAATAAATGGGGGAGAATGGGGAGGAAAGCAAAGAAAAAACCCAAATGGTGCCATATTCTCTGCTGAGCACTTGGCTTAGCTCTGCAGCACCATTTCCCATCTCTCTTTCACGTCACTGTGAGATGCTTCCCCAGAGTATCTTATCAGTAGATCCTTTCTCAGTTTAGTGGCTGCCTCTGAGACAACTCTTTTCTTCTGGTTCAGTGACTGGCCCAATGTTTGCATGACCTGTAAGCCATCAGCTTGTTGCCCTTCTATTTTCCTTGCTGATATGATCCCCACCAGCTCTCACGTTTCCTGGGCCAAGCACCATCAAACAAAATGAATCAGAATAAACAGAATTAGTGCTCATTCTTCCTCAGCCACATGCCTGTTAATTTTTTTTTTCTCCCTTAGCAAATTCAATCCAGCCACTCTTTCTCATGTTAATTCACTGTAGTTGCTATCCACAGGCTCTGGGTTACAGGTGACAATGACATGAGAGGACAATTCTTTGCTTTGGACAAGATATCAGCGTTTGTGTGCTTTGAATTTTAAGGAATGGGGCAAGGGAGGGGTTACCTGATCCACTGCCCTCTGATTCTGTGTGATATTCATTCTGTTGCTGGTAAAGTCCCACCTGGGAACACAAAGATAAGAAAGATGATCCTTTGCACCTTTTATCTGCTCATTTGTCCCTTTAATTCTTTTCATAGTTCCTCTTCCCTTTCTTTTTTTGTTTCTCACTCTTGCACTGATTGTAGCATTCCAAGCGCAGGGTCCTGGCACAGCTTCCCCAGGATCCTGGCAGATTTAAAGGCCAAGCATCGTGTCCAACATGCTCCCATGTACCCACATATCACATTGGCTGTCTCCTCATGGGCATGACACTGGAGCCAACTTCTCCTGGTGAAACTCCCTCCTGGCACTCAGGGCTCGGACATACAAAGTCCAGGGTGGTTGGTGTGTGGTTGGTGTCCTTGACCCATTCCTTGGGATTGTTTCTTGAAGAGAAACACCAGCATTTGACCCTTGGCTTTCAGGGGAGTTTCTCAGCACCAGCCTCAAAAGAGCTGGAAATGCTGCCCTGCCCTTCGGAGCAGAACCCTGTGGGGGAGGTTTTGATGCTTGTGAAGCTTTTGGTGTGTCTTTTTTTTTCTCCTGTCATCTGAGGAGGTCCCTGGCACTATGATAAAAGCCCCCACTGCCTACTGGGGCTCCTCTCCTCGTGGTGAACGTGGTCCTGAGGGAAGGCAAAGGTTTCTCCAGAAGCACATTCCCATTCCATGGCTCCAATTAGAGAAGCTTTGTCTGTGTTTATTGCTAACCTTGTTCTTCCTTGCACTCAACCCAGCTGGAAGCCTGATTAGTGACTTCCCAGTGGCCTTGAAACCCAAGGGAATTAATTTGTCTTTAATTTTGTCCAAGCTGATACTTAGGGAAATGGTTGGGAATACTGCAAAGCAGCTTCTGGCAGTGAAGAGTCCAAGCCAAGGATTTCACAGACTCCTGGTGATGATGCTCAGCCTGTCCATCTGAGGCTGGCCTGTGCAGCATTAACCAGCAGGGACACAGCCCACATAGTGACAGACATTGTTCTGCTCCTCTTCCTTTCCCTGACAAGCAGTGGATTTGGCCAGCTGTGCTTTGTTGGTACCCAGTGATCACACACTGCTCGTGTTTGTGTCACTTTGCTGCTGTTCACAGTTTGCAGCTGCAGCTTTTCTGGGTTGCTATTGACAGGCAGGCACATCCTTCCCTGCTTGATGGATGCTCCCCCCAGCTTCCCTGGACCTGGGCTGTGCTGACAGCAAGTTGGGTGAACCAGTTCACTGCTCTGTAACTCAGAGAACCACTGCACTAGCAGAGGAACACCATAGCACTGCTTGGCTGTGGGTTTTTAAAGCACTTTGAGCTCCTTGGAGGAGCAAGGGTAAGTGCAAACCTGTTCTGTTGCTCTGTGGTTAAGGGTTGCCCGAGATTATGGTTTGAAGCAAAGAGAAAACAGCAGCCAGCAGAGCAGCTCATACCTCCCTCAGCTGGTCAGTGTGTGGTTTGGGGCATTTTCAGGGGCTCCTTCATGGCCCAGTTGCTGCAAGGGCTGAGCCAGCCTGGGGCTGGGACCCCTCTGCTGGGCTGTGTGCAGGACACAGGAGTTGTATCAGGGCCATGCTTAGACTTAGCTTTTGCTGTAACAATTACAACTGGTAAAATGTCAGTTTTCCCAATTTTCCTCCCCACAAGCTGTTTTAAAGGGAATGAAGGCAGATCCTGCCATAGCTTAGTGCATTACTGGCCAACTCAAATGACTCCCTGCTGTCTTTTCATCTCCACGAGACTTTTAATGCCCTAAGTCTTTGCATGTCCTGGCACACAGCCCAATTGAAGCATGAGTTCCAGCAGAAGTTTTACATTTAAAGCTGTTCTTTTGGCTTCAGAAATTTGCAGATTGAGGCTGAGAGTTGCAATTCAGCTGTTTGCTTGCAGATCTGCACCAGCCCTGCTGTGCTCTTGCCCTCACCTCGGTCAGGCAGTTGTGTTAACAGCATTTTCCAATTAAAGTAGCAGCTTCAGTTACAGAAAATGCTTTTCCTATCTGAGCATTTATCTGATTTTATTCTCTTTTAATCACTCATGGAGCACAGAGCTGTTTTGTTTTGTTTCCCATCCCTTATCATAATTAATCCATCATCATTTCTGGTGACAGGGCTTTTGCTGGATTTTTTATTTTTTGCCATTTCCAGCACCACCCAGACACCCCATTGCTCATTATGGGAAGCACTGATGTGAGTGATCAGGGAAATGTCAGGTGGACATGCAACTTATCAAGTTCTGCTCACCCAAAGCAGGAAAAAAGACACCCTGCCCTGGAGAGAGCCCTTCCAGAAAACCTCAGAGCCTTGTTGTGTAAATTATGGCCACTTCCCTGTCCGAAATGTTCATATCTAAAATCTTGATCTTGAAGACCTCCCCAGCCAAGATCAAGGCTTTTTACCATTACCTGGACATTCTGAGTCTCCAAGAAAAGAAATGGTGTCAGATGAACCTTCATCTTTCTTTACAGTGCAGTGAGATAAGAGCTGCTTTTTTTCACTTCACCTCCCTGAAATGATCATCCTGGGCCTGTGGTACAACAAGCTCAGCAAGGGATGAGGGGGATTGAGGGATCTTGTGAGGTGCAGTGGGATCTGACTCTGTGTTTTCCCTCCAGCCATTTTTTCCATTGTGGACAAAGCTGTAACTGCTGGTTCAACGTGCTTTGTCACACGAGCACAGCAGTGCTTGGGCTGGGCCTGCAGGAACTGGAGAAGGACCAGATGCAGTGACAAAAGCACAGGTTTCAGTGCTGACATCCTGTCCCAGGAGGCCACAAAGCCCCTCTCTCCTATGACATGTTTCTCCCAGGGTTTGATCAGCTGTAGTTGTCACTCTGGGCTTGTGCCCACCACAGTGACCCTCAAACATTGAACCCCCTGAGTTCTGCAGGGGTCCTGTGAGGATACTACAACCACAGACTGCCAGACCAGGCAGCAAAGCCTTCTGCTGCCCCCACGTGTTCCTTGCTCATTATTGTTGCCACGCACCAGTAAAGACGTGGGAACCCTCTTGGCAAGGATGAGGAGGAGCCAGCACAGCCCCACAGCTGCTGAGGTCAAGGATCTTGCTTTGGAAGATTCTTCTGTTCTTCCCTCAAGCTCAGGGCCTTCCCTCAGGCACCTTATATTTTAAAAATTGCAAAATCAGATTGGACATGTTTGGATTTAGACAAGCTGGAGACAGCCTGGAGGCAGAGCAAAGCACAGAGGTGTCATCATCCTGCTCTGAAGGGGTGTGTGTGCACCCCCAGAGCCCGTGAGAGGATGTTTGTCCAACCCCCTGCGGTGTGAGCGATATCAGATACTGGCACAGCGTGTTCAGGCTCGTTGGCTCAGACCACGAGGAGCACAGAGAGAGAGAAAGAGAGAGACAGCTTCTGGCAGGCTGAGCTCACATGATGGGGTCATTGGAAAGACAAGTGATGCTTTCATCAACCTGCCTTTCCCCAGTAGTATCAGCACCAGCTTGAGCAAGGACTGACTCTGTGCTCCTGTAGGGTACCACGCTCTGTGTAGTGCCAAGGTCAAAAGCTTCCTCACAGATACTTTGAACCTGTTTCTCCACCAGTGTCTCAGCCCCCACCTCCCATCCTTCTTGGCCTTGTCAGGTTCCAGTTTTGAGCCATTAAAGGACACTTTTTTGGCAGAGTTACATTCCCTCTGGATCAGTGGCACCTCTCAAGCTGAGGGGAGAGCAGTCTGTAGTTACTGACTATCTGCTGCTTCCCAGCAGTTACAATTTGGGATCTGGTGGGTTCGTCCTTCTCTGTTGAGCAATCCTTTGTTGGGGCAGCACATGCTAATTGTTCTGGAGAGCATCAGTCCCAGAAGCTGCCTGGAGCCTGGGCTGACAGGTTGGTAGTAGCAGCCAAGCTCTCACATGGAACCAGTTTGTGGCTCAATAGTTCTGACCATCCTTGACACAGCTCCTTGGAAAGGAAGGGTTGGCTCTTTGCCATCCTTTCACCCAGAGCCTTTTTGCCCCTGGCACCATTAGCAGATGGGCCCAGGAGCAGTGCCTGAGCTAAGCATTGTCCACAGACTGCCCTGGACACTGCCTGGAGCTCTGTGAGAACATCTGAAGGGAGCAGCACTCCCTGGCAGGGCTGACGTGCTCCGGCAGTCGGGGATTACAAACACATGCTCCAGCTATGCAAGAAATCTTTGCCTTGTTCTGAATGCAGCTCTGCCTGGGTTCCTTCCCAGGAACATTCCTGTTCTTCACAATTTACCAGTTGCAGGAAGGGAGAAGGGGGAGGAGGGATTTTAAGAGTAAGGGAGAGGAAAGGGAGCAAATCTTACAGTGCTTTCCCCAGCCAAATTCCTCCAGAAGGACAGGGTGTGGAGCATGGACTCCAGAGTCTGGCACCATCCCAAGAAAATATGAACTACAAAATCAAACCCACTTTTAATTAGTCATTTGTTTTTATATAAAGAATTAAGGCACTCTTTTTCTGAAGTAGTTCAGTGCCTGCTATCACACAAACCAGGCAGCCCCTGCCAAGTGGTGCTGTGTGATAGAAGGAGGGGCTCTGAGCAGGGACACATTATCTCCTCCAGGAGACAGCAGTGCTGCTCAGATCTGCATCCTGCTTCCTGAGATAAAAGGCCCATTCCTCAGAGCCACAGCACACGTGAGAGAGTTGCAAATGTAGTTCTTGTAGGTGGCAGTAATTTGATGTCTGAGCTGGAGATGAATGATGAGCTGGGGCTCTGTCATCACACCTGCTCTGTTACAGACAGGAGGGAAAGCATGAGAGGGTGGGGCAGGAACTGCTGCAGAGGTGCAGGGAACCCAGCTCCTCACAGCTGACTCTCAGGGTGACAAATCCCTTTTCTCATGCCAGCAACAGCAGGGCCCTGCCTGGAGAGGGCAACTGAGGTTTTCTCCTCTCTG